>NC_142166.1:10388764-10702587 GCF_029865625.1 Vigna umbellata
TAGACATAACTTGTTGGCTGGAAGCCTTTAAGCCATGGTCCACCCCCTTACTAAGTGGGCTTAAAAACTCCTCGTTAGGTGGCAAAAAATTGGATCATTATAGTGAGCTGGCCCTTGGACACACACAGGGATAAATTGACACCTCTAATTGTAAAGTTAAACTTTAGCTTTCATTTTGAGCTTACTAATCTTCAGTTGAGATAAATTTGGTAATACAATTATTTATTCCTTTATTATTGTTGAATTATTTTTCTCCACTTTCTGAAGCAGCATAAGAAAATAATTAAAATAATCTTATGCAAATTTTTGTTTCCTATGTTAGATGATGTTGCATGGCTTTTATACTTTTTGGGAGTAGGATTTAAAAATGTCTTTCAATATAAATATATAATTTCTTGAGTATGTATTATGGATTTCATTTTCTTTTATTCTGACACAGAGATAAGGTCAAATTAAAAGTTAAAATAATACTTATTAGGAAGGGATAAGCAAACCACGACTTCAAAAACTGTTGAAATCCACATCAACACAAGTCCCTTGTAGATGATGTGCTGCAAAACTTTGTTCATTAATCCATAAGAAAAGAAAGAGAAAACTTGTTGAAATTGTAGGTATACTATTCATTTATATCCCTGCTTAGATGTGCACGGAGGATGTCGGTTGTAGATTGTGATCAGAGAAAGATATGAATTCTGATGGTGAAAAAAGATTTTAGTTTATAATTGTTAAATTAGTTGCTTATCTGTATTTTACTCAATGGTTTTACTTGAAGTTTGGTGTAAAATTTGGTGTTTAGGCTACCAAATTCATCACAGCTGCAGGATTTGGTGCTAAGTGGCTCGGCATATTTGGGAATGGCATGGTGCAATCTTTTATTAATGCTCAAACTCTATCACCTTCAGGTACAAATGGGAAAACTTCATGAATGTTCAACTATCTTTAAATGTAGCAACTATGTACTTCCCTAACCCAACCTAAGACTTGATGCTGACTTTTGATCATGAGGAGGCTCTAAGCTGAAGTTCTCAATTATCTGTTATTATACTTTGTTTACCGCTACACTGGTTTAATGACTTCGTGAATATATTTTCTCCGTGGCAGATATGCGGGAACCAAAGCTTGCTGCTAAAATAGCTAAGCAACTTAAAAGATTTCATTATGTGGAAATTCCAGGTTCAAAGGAACCTCAATTATGGAATGATGTTTGGAAGTTCTTTGAGAAAGGTCTATTATCTTTTCTTTCTTCTAGTGTGGTCTCTGTCCGATTCTATTTCAATTGATGAGTTACTTCTGTAATTTTGTTTGAAGTCAATTTGATTTGTTGATTTCTATCATTCCTTCTCTGAAGTTTTGAACTCCCCTTTTTAGTCTTTTCAGTTTCACCATTCTCTGATTTTTAGTTTTGAAAGCAACTGTTTTTTTTAAAGATCACATGCTAGGGAATATTTTGAAAGTAACTTATAATACCAGAATGACCTGTTATTTATGTCTTGTGAAAAATCTGTCATTGTTTTTGGACTAATAGAATTATTTATAAAAATACAATCTATTTAGGGTGTGTTTTTTGTTACCTAAAAGTTTCTTACGCTTTTCATTCTGTATTCTTAGTCCTATGTGATGATGTACTGCTTCAATATATTAAAACTATCATCAAGCTAGATTAACCTCATGCAATATGCTTTTGACAACGGCTTCTGTATGTTTATGCCTGAAAGATTGGTGTTATTAGTATTTGAGTAGCCACTTTTTCTTCCAGCATCTGTTCTTAAATTTGATGATAGTGAAATCCAGAAGACTTATGAAACGATTTCATTCAAGGAAATTCATGATGAAATTGTTGAGCTCAAGGTACTTGCTCTTTCCGACGTTTCTTAGCTGTTATATTTGTTTTTATCTTTGATTGTAATGCAGGGGTCAAACGAATATAAATTACCAACATATTTGAAGTCCAACTCTAATAACTAGATTTGAAAGTTAAGTTTATATTTTTAGTGGTGACTACCATCTTTTTTGCTGTCAATGTCCAAACACTTTTACTAAATATTTATTAGGACATGCCCAACAAAGAAAGGGCCAAAGTTTCCAGGCATAATCTTTTCCATCTCATTTGTGCTTGTGAAGATTATTTTTTGGCTTAATAAAGTTTTAACCTTATTAAAAATTAGGGATTTTTTCAATTAAGTTCCTATTAAAAATTTTTGCTCTATTGAGTGCATCAAATATTTTTCGTTTTAACCTTAGTATCCTACCGTTTGATTTTGCCGGGATGACATGGCCATTACTTTCGTCTTCCCATCTCCAACTTGCCAATCAACTCTATTGGAAAGGGAAGGAGCGAGTTGGAGAGAAAAAAATGAGTTGATCGGTGAGTTATAGATGAGAAGTATCGGTTACACCATACCGTAAATGGCAAAAATCAAACGGTGAGGTATTTAAACGAAAATAAGAAAACATTTGAGCACTCAATAAAACAATTTTTTGATAAGGATTCAATTTAAAATACCCAAATTTATGAGATACTTAAAACTTAATTAAACTATTTTTTTTATTGAAAAGGCTAAATTAGTTGTAGTCATTGGTTCATTTTATTTATGGTCATAATTTCTTCTCTTGACTAGGTTATATATATATATATATATATATATATATATATATATATATATATATATTTCTTTTTTTTTTTTGTGACAGGGATTGTGTGATCTACTCAAATCTCCTGTAATTTTTGCTCACAACGACTTGCTTTCTGGAAATATAATGATTAATCATGAAGAAGGTATCTAAATAACTCGCTTGTAAGCATGCCTGTGCTTCTACTTGTTAATGTATTTATTTATTTATTGTAGAAAAGACAGTAGCTTATTTATTGTGCTTGCTATTCTATGCACGCCATGTCTATGAACTCACTCTCAAGAGTTGAGAGTTCTATATTAATATTTCCTTTATCTTTCTTCGTAAAATGTGTGTATGATATACTCATGAGCCAAGCATTGGTACAATTTACTTATTTCGGATTAGGAAACATTATCAAAATTAAGAATGTAGCGGTGTTGCATGGTTTTGTTCAAGAAAAATTGTTATATCTGTTTTTCTTCAATGGTTGCTAAATGAGTGCAAAATTACCTCACCGTTTGGATCATGAGCTTAGTATACTAACTCCAATTTTAATTATTCGGGATTTATATTAAAGCAGAAGAAGTACACAACATTAGTCATAAACCAACACAATGAGTATTTTTTTGAATAAGTAATGCGTTTGTTTTTTTAATTAGTTTGCTTGTTAACAGGAATTTCTGATGTGAATTTATTCATTCTCAGTTTATAACAAACTCTGGAATTCACAAATATTTTAACATTCACATGTGAAGAGATGATGCTTAGATAACCAGCTTTTTTATTAATTGATGAGGTTTTCATCTTTTTTTTTTTCTTAATTTAGTCTGACATTTCTCCAGATAAACTTTACTTCATTGATTATGAATATGCATCATACAACTATAGAGGCTATGACATAGGAAACCACTTTGCAGAATATGCTGGTTTTGATTGTGACTTCGACTTGTGAGTTCTTTATCCTTGCTTCTCTCTTTTAATTAGGTTTCTGTTTGTTACTTCAGTTCATCATTTTCATAATGCAGGTACCCAAATATAAATGAACAATATCATTTCTTCAGGCATTACTTACAACCTGAAAGACCCCATGAGGTACCAATCACACTGAATGGGATTAAATATTTCTTTTGTATTTTATTTCACTGTCTCCAGATTGTCAATCATCTAAAAAATAAGATGTACACAATCCATCAATTATGCCATGATCATCTTATTTTCCATTAGCCTTTAATCACTTCGACACTCTAGCCCTTTGGTGTATCAACTATATTAGGTTGCCTTTCCTGTTGGAGTGATGTTTCCTTTTGCTGGTGTGCCTAAGACTGATCTTTGTTACATAAAACTGCCTAAATATCTTCCCGAAATCCACACTTTTGTCGTACCCTTGAAGTTTATTCAAATTTGACTTTAACTTGAAATAGCCTTATCTCAGTATGCCTTGTTGCATATATATAGCAATATTGTAGCATGAAGACACTTGCACTTCAGGGTACATAAGTTATTGGAAATATGAATATAAGTTTATTTTCGTGTCCTATAATAGATATCTCCTGTGTTTCTTTAAGATCATCATTTACTTAATATAATACAGGTGTCCGAGAAAGATCTTGAAGCTTTGTATGTTGAGGCAAATACATTTTCCCTTGCCTCTCACGTTTTCTGGGCATTGTGGGGTGTGATTCAGGTAGTATATTTTCCTCTTTTATTCTCAATGCTTTCTTAGTCGAACGACGTCCTTTATTGTTTGTTGATATTGTTTCTGATGATAAACAGGCAAAGATGTCCCCAATTGAATTTGATTATCTTGGTTACTTTTTCCTTCGATACAAGGAGTACAAAAGACAGAAAGAGAAGTATTTCTTGCTTGCACGGACCTATCTTACCGGATGCAAGAATAAGTAGATGAGAGAGATTTACTTAATCACTTGTTAGTTTCTGTATGTCATGTTTGTAGCATGAATCCGTTGATTCATGTAGTTTATGTTTGCTTAAAATTTCATTTTAGACTCTTTTCAGAATAATGGCCTAATTAAGGGTGTAGTTTGAGCTAGAGGCTTTTCTACCTCCTGTTGTTGTAATCCTAGAACAGGCTATAAAATTGATGTCATTCTTTTTCTTGTACTGTGGCATTATAATTTTTTTTGTCTTGTTTATTCACCTCTACAAAAGTGACCCCTCACTTACAATCTATTACATCCAATCTGCAATGGAGGCAATTCAATTAATTAAATTCCTTGTATCACAAGAAAAATGAGTTTCCCTTTTGCACATGAGATTAGCTCATGCTCGAGTTTGAGTTATGAATTTTTGTACTCTATATATTGACCGATACATGTTGATTGCAATACTGTGATGGAGAAAATCGATTGATTACAATTAAAATCAGTTAAACATCTAATTAGCATAAACATGTTAATCATGTTTAAAGAATTGAATCGTAATTAGATTGATTTTAATTAAAAGCTCATGGAAAAAGCTATAGATATAAGTTAATAGATATAAGTCAAATGTATGGTTGTTGAAATATTAATTATACTTTTATTATAACATTAATTGTTTTAACCAATCAAATTTGAGTTGACTTTAATATTAGAGTATATATTTACCAGGTAATTTTTGATTAGTTGGGGAATAATATTACCTTTGCACAAAGATTAGTTGGTGAATAATTACCTTTGTACAAAAAGGACAACATTAGAGTGTGAAGACCAGGAAACTGTTTTAAGTGGATCTTATACTCAAAACATTTTGACATCTATCGTGGAGTTGAGTGAGAACTCCTTAAGCTCACATGGTAACCAAAAGGAATGTAATGAGTTGTATCGAAGGAAGCTTTGGACAATCAGATGGATTTAAGGGAGATGATGAGGAGAATGCAAATTGCCTTGTCAGAATTGGGTAACATACTTGTGGACTTCATGCACGACCTAATCATACCCTAGAATTTCTTGCAGGTTTAGCTTGTCCCCTTCAATTGCCATGTCGACATGAATTTCCTTAAGAGTGACTACTCTATTTCTCCATGGCCTTCTTTTTACCCTTATCTTGGTTCCCATCCTCGATTATACCTTTATTTGTAGTATGTACAAGTGTAGTATGATTCGGTAAATTCCATTTGGTCAACTCTGATCACCTAAAGATGATTCGAGTGATGAAGACGACAAAGAAGTGCCATTTGTATATCCCATACCTTCCCAACTAGAGGATCCTTCCGATGAGGAAATGTTAATAACAGATATTATTATCTTAAACAAGAAAGAAAAATAAAAATTGTGCAGTCAAAGAAGAGTGGCATGAATAGAAGAGGTGAAAATGACAAAACCACTTGCCTTTATTTATAGAAAACCCAAGGGACATGGGTGCCACCAAGATCGCCAGATCCACGAATTCAATGCTATTGCTAGCGGCATGTGTGCGAGGAATCAACACATTCACGAGACAACACATCCACCTATAACCACCAATCATATTTTCAAAGGAACAATTAAGCGACAACAAACTATTTTGGCTTTTGTCTCCACCCACACTCAAGGCTTAGGGGTATATGTACTGTATGTACCTACCGGTACATATTGCAATAGTGTGACCGACTACTTAGGGCATGGAAAAAACTGATGATTACAATTAAAATAAGCTAAACTTGGAAAAGAAAGAACCAAAATTTAAACAAAAACTTATGTATTCCTCTAAAACACTCACTTAAATACAATTCTTCAAGAAAACCCTAATTAACATCCAAATCACAAACTAGCCTAATTTTAAAGACTTAGAAACTGAAAGGGTTTAAAAAGGGATTTTTACAAAAGAAAAAGATAGAAAAACGGGAAGTTATTTGTAGTGCTAAACACTTATAGGTTATCTAAGTTAGAGGGAACTAGAGGGAGTACATGAGCTAGGGCAAAGCACTCATATAATCTTTGTTAAAACATTGAATATACTTTGAGAACAAATTTTACAATCATCTACTTTGATACATTTTCATACCACTCCATTCTTCTGATATTGTTTATACATTTGATTTGACATACATTATTTGCTTTGGTATATATGATATGTTGATTTGCTCTGATATACGTATGCATTGCATAAATGATTTGACTTATGAAAGTCATACATCATTCATATTTGATATTGAATAGTCTACTTTTATATTTTGGCTCTCATTTTATTATGACTAACATGATTAAAATTTATCTAAGTAATGTCTAATCCTATTAATAAATATCACTCGTATATTTGTATAGCTCTGATATAAACACTATGAGATATCATTTAGATTTATTTTAATCTAATAAATCTGATATATATAAATGCCATGTGATATCATTTAAACTTATTTTTTATTCAATAGATCTCATATATAAACGCTATGATAAACATATTGTCTAAACTCATTTGCTCTTATAGCTTATATATATATATATATATATATATATATATATATATATATATATATATATATATATATATATATATATACTATGAATGTATATCGTTTAAAATGTGAGATGAGTAAACAATCCAAAAGGATACAATTTTACTTTGAACAACAACATTAAAAACCTGTTAGAAGCCTTTCGAAATCTTTAGACTTTGACCGATATCGTCTAAATCCTTTCAAAACTCTCATAAACATATTTTATTTAGCATGTGCTTTAGTTAAACATAAAAAAGGGGAGATTGTTAAGACAAGATTGTCTAGAGATACTAGACTATCTAGAAACTTGAATTTTGAAGTTTAACGTAAATACTTAATGAAATATTGTTTAATGAAGTATAACATCTAAGCAAAGTGCATATTAGAATATCCTTTAAATGCTAGCAAGATAAATTATGACGTGTCGGTTATAGAAGAGTAAACAATACTTGACAAAATCACAACTAAAGAAAGAAGCAGTAAACCCTGAACATTTTATTAAGTGAGACATTATTTTGAAAAGCATAGACTCACGTTTAAAATGCTAATATTATGAATCATGCTTAAACGCTCTTTTAACGTAAGAAAATTAAATGCATGAGCATGTTGTATCTTTGTTTGCTTTGCTTTTTCTTTCTTTATCTGTGAAGATAATGACAATACCAAGCTTTACTCAAAAACACTATACATGGATCAAAAAGATGTTATGAAATAGGAAGACTTTCATGGAATCTTTCCTTAAAGCTTTATGTCCTGCCATAGTTGTTAAAACTCTCACGGCTAAAGAATTGTTGCTCTTCCCAAAATGCAAAATAGTACAAATCTTAGTACTTGAAGCCATCTACAATAAAAAAGGTTAACTCTTTCTGAGTAACAGTCATCTTTTGAAGAAAGCTATATAAGGAGGACTTGCAAAAGTGAATATAGGAACTTTTGCTATCATTGAATTGTTACGTTGTTATTCTCTCTGAAAGCTTACATCATCTGAGCCTATTCTTAGAACAAGAAAAAGTCTTTCAAGTTATCATACTTCATTGTATTGATTTTATCATCTCTCTAAGAGTTATTTGATTATGTACTTGTAATAAAAACATTGCTTGTGTTTATATATTCAAAAGTAAATTAAAGGCATATACCACTGTTGGTCCCTATTTTCGTCAACTTTATCCGATGTGGGACTCCTTTTTTTAATGTTCAATGTAATATCTTATATCGTAATTTGTGCTTAATTTTGTGTTTTTGACTAACGACGTTTAAATCATTAACGACAAAATATCCTCAACACCAATCAGTGAATTACATGGCAGTTATTGGCTGACGTGGATACATCACCCTTGACACGCCATCATCATTTCCTACCTCCAGAAACCCTAATTTCCTCCTAGACAGAAACCTTAGCCACCACCTAACCCTAGCCACCATCGCCTCGCTCATGGTCAATTACCATCTTCGCACCTCCATCATTAGAGATTTCGAAACCCTACCCAAAAACCTTTCGCCAACATATCACGCATTGGCTGCGTCGTTGTTCCAAAAGCTCCGCCACAAACATCGCGAAACCGAATCGCGTCTTTGAGCAACGTCGTCGTGAAGCTTCTTCATTCTCCACCAACCACCATCAAACTGAAACACATAAGATCAAAACCCTGAGAACCAGGAATCTCCTTCAAACCAGAAGCACGATTCATGCCGCAACGGTGAAGAGCCACCAACATCATCACCAACCTCTCGCAAGCAAAACCCAAATCGCAGAAATGCATATTCTCCTAGCTAATAAACTATTCTCCACAAAAATAGAGTTCTTTGCAGTCCTTCTTTCTCTTCCATTATCCTAGTGATGGCTCCAATCAAAGGTTCAATGTGACTCCCTTCAAATGGTCCTCCATCAATTTCTATATGTCATAAAGCAAAAAAATTGTGGTTGATGCTTTGTCTTCAAGGCAAATGTTACTTTCTAATATTTAAACAAAATTATCTGGTCTTGATTTCTTGAAAGAAATATACCTGCATGATTCTGAATCTTCTGATATTTTTGCTACTTGCAGAAATGTTAGAACCAATTGGTATTTTAGGCACAATGGTTATTTGTTTAAAGATAAAGATTGTATTTGCCTAAGTGTTCTTTTAGGATCTTTTAGTAAAAGAAGCACATGAGGGAATGTTAATGGGACACTTTGGGGTTTAAAAGACTTTAGACATTGTGCGTGAACATTTTTATTGGCCCTACGAGGAATGTGATATGCAAAAATTTTATGAAAATTGCATTACTTGTAAAATGGCCAAATCAAAAGTTAAGTCACATGGTTTGTATAATCCTTTCCTTGTTCTTAATAGTCTTTGGCTTGATATTTCAATGGAGTTTGTATTGCATTCACCACAAACTCAAGGAGGGAAAAAAATCTATTTTTATGTTTGTCAATAGATTTTCCAAAATGACTTTCTTTATTCTTTGTAAAAGATTAATGATGTTGACATGTACCTGACTTGTTTTTCAAAGAGGTAGTTAGATCTCCTGGACTGTGAAGAAGTATTGTAGTGATAGGGATACAAAGTTTCTTAGTCACTTTTAGAGGATATTATGGGGTAAGCTAGATACCAAATTTTTGTTTCTACTACTTGTCATCCTAAACAAATGGACAAACAAAGGTAGTGAATAGAACTTTGGGTACTTTACAACTATCTTGAAGAAAAACTTGAAATCTTGAGAAAACTGTTTACTTCATGTTGAATTTTCTTACAATAGAGTTGTCCATAGCATAAGTAGTTGTTCTCCATTTGAAATTATTTACGGGCTAAACTACTTAACTCCATTAGATTTGTCACCTATTCTTAACATTTCTGTTTTAAAATTAAAGATGCATAGGCTAAGGATAACTTTGTGAGAAAACTATATGAACAAGTCAAAGCACAAATTGAAAGAAAAATTTAAGGTTATTCCAAACAAGCAAATAAAGGAAGACAAAATGTAATATTTGAACCTGGAGATTGGGTTTGGGTACTCTTGAGGAAAGAAAGGTTTTCTAAACAAAGAAAATCTAAGCTCCAACCTAGAGGGATTAACCTTTTTAAGTGTTAGAAAAAATAATGACAATACCTACAACATTGATCTTCCAAGTAAGTATTTTATGAGTAATACTTTTAATATATCTAATTTATCTCCTTTCACTACTGATGATAAAGCTTTGGAAATGGCTTCAAGTCTTTCTCAAGAGGGAGAGAATGATGTAAGCATCAAAACCCAAGGGCATGATGAGGATCATCAAGACTTAGGTGGAGCCATGACAAGATGAAGGCTTGAGAAGGCACAAGAGACATTGCAACACAAGGTGATTCCTCTTTTGGAAGCCCAATTGAATATCACACACCTTGAAAAGACAAAGTTGATTATGTGTATTACATGGCTGGAGTATTACAATAAAAATATTAATATCAAGATTCAATCCCATGACCATTTAGAATATGTCAACATGACCACTAGAACATGTTATCTTTTCTGGAATGTAGGGATTGTATTTTTAACCTTATTGGAATTTAGAATGGATCGAAATATTTTTGCATAAAATAATTGTTGTTTATCTCTACTAGGGTTTTCCCAACATCTTGCAATCTTATCAATAATTTTCCAATTCTAATGGGTGTTATCCTCAGACTTATCAAACCTTAGTTTGTAACGCCTTCCCTTTATTCAGATTTTCTCTATTTTTTTTTTCAATCACTAAATATTTGCATCTAGTCTATTTAAAATCATACTAGAGTCTTACTCAAAATTTTATGTACTTAACCACCTTTATGAATCACTAAACTAAATATTAATTAGTTGTTTCATTATTTATCTTTTATAAGACATGATTACTTTCGTTATATAGCCACACACAAGAACCCTTAACCATTAAGATACATACATAAATTTTATAAATAAATATTTATGCTTTTATATAGAAGTCGTAGTAAGAGTCATTATTATAAATCGATGATACCTCCTTACATAATATTTAGTTGTTTTACATGCATCAACACACATATCCCATCAAGTGTTCTGAATGTATGGTTTCAATAGTTTGATAACTATTTTAACCATTTATACACTTTTCAATAGAAAATGAAAGCTTAATATTGCAGGCTTTGGGGAGTTGTATGAGGTTCTGAAAACGAAACCCTAAATTAGCTGTAGAGGCATCCAGGCAAGTACAAAGCTTTTTTATGGCTAAAGGATTGTTTGCTTTACTAAACTGCGAAGCAGCTCCAGCACAACATCTTGGAGTTGGAGTTCCAAACTCTGAACTAACCAAATAAGGCACACATGGAGCAAACAATGGCTTATATTCATCACATGTAGCAGGCATTTGACCTTCACTCCAACTTGTTATGGCCAAACCATAAGCCATAACAAACATGACCAAAGCAAAAACCTTCTTCACCATCTTTTCTCTTATTTATGTCAGCTTCTTAGCTTTCAATCTTACCAACGTGTGATTATCATTCTTAGCATGCCATTATTTATATAGACTTCATATTAAGCTTGAAATAATTCATATTATTTTTCTCATATTTTATCTCCTTTTTCCTTGGAGTCATACTATAGTTTAGTCAAACATTTAAAACTTATTAATTATTTTTGTGTTTCCTTTGCATCTTAACCTATTAATACATTAATTAATTACTGTTTTAAAAATATTATGGTCAACTTTTGTTTCAAGAGTTTTAGTTGAATATCAATTACAATGTATTTTAATTATTTATATTCTTGCTTTTTATTTAAAATAATTGTTTATATTAAGAATCTTAAAATTAAATTAAATAACATATATGAGAATGCATGCCAATATAATTTTGCATTGTTGTATGCGTTGACCTTGAAGTTGGTCTAAATCTGTTATTACACAGTCTCTTTCTTATTCAAAAAATATAATTAAATCGTCATTTTTTCAACTATAAAAATATTTGTAGTTAACTAGTAAATATATTAAAAATAGAGTTGACTCCGACTT
The DNA here is from genome assembly GCF_029865625.1 of Vigna umbellata. Lineage (NCBI taxonomy): Eukaryota > Viridiplantae > Streptophyta > Magnoliopsida > Fabales > Fabaceae > Vigna > Vigna umbellata. Next base: position 10,400,783 of record NC_142166.1, read on the forward strand.
CAAATTAGACTAAACAAAATTAAATTTTAATCAGCGATAATTTTATATAGTTTTAATATTTATATTTATTTAGGTTAATATGTTAATTAAGTTCACTGTTATTTTTTTTAATTTATTTGCAATATTCATTAAAGTTTATTTTAGTTTAATTAATTCTATTTTTTAATAGTTATATTTATTTTAATTAATGTAGTTAATACTGATATTTTTTATTTTATTTAATATAACTTTTTAATATATATAAATGTAATTAGGTTTAAAGGGAATTAGGCCCAATTAAATTCAACCTAATTAAAAGTTAATAGAAAATTATAAATATATAATTGTTACGACATTAATTACGCTTTTATTAGCATTAACTACTTTAAAAGATCAAACTTTAGTATCAGAGCACTTATAATAGGTATCTCTAGTTGGTTGGCGAACATATTACCTTAAAATGGAGAGTACGTAATCAGCGTATGAATATTAAAAAAGAAATTTAAGTGAACGTTTGACCTTACACTTAAAACAAATTCAATGACATATCCTAGTGTCAAAACTTGAAACAAAAGAAATGAAAAAATATGGAATAAGATTAGAAGTAGAGAATAAATAAAGACAAGTGAGATGAAGACTAACTAGATTTTTTTTAAGAACTTCAAGATATGATTGAGAAAAAAAGAACCGCACCTACAAGATAAAAGTTCTCATAGTTTACTTAAGAAATTCATTTCATTTGAAAGGGTAAAACAATGACTCAGTGTGGCATTTTACAACTAAGGTTTTAATACAATGTTTAATACAAAACGAGAGACATTCAAAACCCAAATTCAAATGTAAAATTTAAGAAGAACCACAAATGAGATGCACCTCAAGGCAAAATACTTATGATTTGATGTTTATATTCGTTTACCTTAAAGGTGGTCATGAAATAGATTTTAAAAATTCTGGTCATTCTAATCTACATCCCATAAAATATATTGAAAAAATAATTCATATCCATTTTAACTAGATCAACTATATTTAGATTTTCTCAACCCAACTTAAATTAGATTAAATCTAGATTAAATCTACTTTGTTAATTAGATTACATCCAATGAGATCGATCTAACATACTTGAGCACTAGATCCATTAAACATGAACCAGACCAACTAAGTTGGACCTGAACCTAGATCGACTTGTGTCAACTTGAGTTTGGTTTACTCAAACTTGACTTGGGTTTGGGACACCTCACCTCAACAATAGCCAAAGGTGACTTGAATAAACCTCGGTCTAGACTAACTTGACTTGACCTAGACCGTGTCAACTCAGCTCCACTTGAGTTTGAGCTCGATTGGAAGGACTCAGTTAGACCTTGGTCTCAAGATGACCCAGTTTGACCTTTTGGCTCGAGCCAACTCACCTTCACCTTCGAATCAAACTGACTGGTCTTGATCTTCAACCAGGACCGACTCGCTTTGACCTCTGATCGAGACCGACTCATCTCGGCCTTTGTCTAAGGTTGACTCGTTTCAATCTTTGGCATTGGCCAATTCGTCTTGACCTTTGGTCAAGGTCAACCCATCTTGACCTCCAACTTAGGTCGACTCATCTTGAGCACTGACTTGGGCTGACTCGCCTTGATCTACAACCCATGACGACTTGACATGAACTCTTACTAGGGATAACTCGGTTTGACCTCCGGCTGGGGCTGACTCAATCCGACCTTTGATTAGGGTGACTTCACTCGGTCTTCAGTTAATGCCTTTGACCTCAGAGGGCTCGACTCAACCTCCTCCTTATGATGATTTGGCTCGACCTTTGGTTGGGGCTGACATGACTCAACCTTCAATCGGGGTGACTTAGTTCGATGTTTGGTCAGGTCGACTCAACTCGATCTTTGATCGGAGTGACTTAGTTCAACCTTTAGTCAATACCAATTCGTTTTGATTCTTTGATATGGTCGACTCATCACAACCTTTATACCGAGTCAACTCGGTTTGACCTTTGGTTAATGTCAACTCAACTTGACCATCAACTTGGGCTTATGTGGCTCGATTCTTTAGCTTAGGCTTACTCCTCTCAAAAATTATATTGGGCCAACTCAAATCCACTCCTTGACCCAAGAAAACTAGATTCAACGTTTGTTTGGACCAACTTGCCTTAATCTTAAGCGATGACCAACTCGTCCTAACCTTCCTATCGAGCCAACTCAATTTGATTTTTTAGCACGAGTTGACCATGTTCAACCTTCGGCCTAGGTTGATTGTCTTGACCTTTGGCAAGGGCTAACTTGGCCGACCTCTAACGTGAACTGACTCAACTCAACCTTCAGCTTAGGTTGACTCAGGTTAAACTTCGGCTTAGGCTAAATTAGGTTGATCTTCGATTTGGACCGACTCGCCTAAACATTCGCTCGAGGCCAACTCGGCTCAACCTTTGACCTAAGTGAATTCATTTAGATTTCTCGACCCAGGTTGACTAATCTCAACTTTGAGTAAGGCCCGACTCAACTTGACTTACGATCCAAGATAACTTTACTTGACTTTTGAGTCAAGTCAAGTCAACTCAATTTTTTTGGCTTGACCTTTTAACTTCGTTGACCTTCTACCTACACCTACTTATCTTATTCTTCAACTTAGGAAAACTTGACTTTACTTAGACCGATTTGGCTCAACCTTCATCTTAGATCAGCTTGGCTCAATCGGTGGTCAAATTGGCTCAATCAGTGGTTAGATTGACTCTATTCAACCTTGGATCTATCTCGACTTTACTTGATGTAGTTCTTAATCGTTTTGGCTTAATTTAAACACAATTTAATTTTGGATTTTCAAAATCTAAAAAATATTCATTCTAAGTCTAATTAAGTGAATTGTAATTACAATTCAAATACATAAATCTAATTAATATAAATTTGAATTATTATGGATTAGATTTTACAATTAGAATTTTTAACCCAACCTTATAGAGAATGTGAGGTATGAAACATGTGATTTCGTACTTTCCTTGCTCTCCAAGGTACACCCGATTATTTAAGTGTGCTTTATTTTCATTATTGGTTGAGAATCAAATGCATTTGGTCCTTCATTAAACACATGTCGATCCAGGTTGAATTACAAGTAATAAACTAGAATTAAAATCCAAAAGAAATGCAATAAAAAGAAAGTAACTCCTAATTTTTATGAGATCATGAATACGCAATAAAGAAAACAAATAATTAATTTCATGAGTAAAAAAGCTATTGTCTTTTGTCATGTTTCTTATGATTTTTAAATGACCTTAGTTTCTTTTTCTTGTATACATTCATTAGTTAGACTTAAACTTAAGAAGCATGACATGCTTCCTGTAAATTCTCGTAGATTTAGCTTTTATGTACCTTTTGGATGTGATAGTAGTTTATTTTTTTTATCTTCTATAATTATGCTTTAAGGAGAAAACATAAAGGTGAAAGAACATAAAGAAAAGAAAGAAAGATAATATACTTGAGAACGATTTTCTTACTTTAGTTGTTAACCGCTACATCATTACATCATTATATAAGTAAATAGAAAGGGTGTTTATCTTTGTATATAAGGAGTATGGAATAGTTTTAAATGAACACTATGCCAAAAAACGTTTTTTATACTTGTTAAAAATGACTTTTTATACCTGTTTTTGAGCGGGTATAAAAGTAGGGGGTATAGAAGTATTTGTTTTTCTATACCGATCCAAGAGTAGGTATAAAAGAATGGTTTTACACCTAATGTTCGTAGAACAGGTATGGAAAATCTCACATAAATAGACTTACTTTTATACCTGTCAAAATTAAAATAGGTATAAAAAATGAAACTTTTTTAATACCTATTAGAGTCATAACCAGTGTAAAAAGTGAGTTCTTTTAAAATGTAGATTTGCATGTGCTACTATCCATATCAATCCCAAAATATAGTCTAAATAATCTATAACGAGCAAAATAATCAATATATTTTCTATTATTAACACATCTAAATTGTTTATAAACTCAATATTATATTTACCTAACAAAGTTTCTAAATAATTTTACCTAACATAATTGCACAAAAAATAGTTCCTAAACTCAAAATGTAATATTAAATAGTTCCTAAACTCAAAATATAATCAATATATTTTCTATTATTAACACATCAAAATAGTTCCTAAACTCAATGTTATATTTACCTAACAAAGTTCCTAAATATTTTTACCTAACCTAGTTACACAAAAAAATAGTTCCTAAACTCAAAATATAATATTAAATACATCTAACCATCTACAAAATGTTAAAAAAAATATCGCCTACTCCTCGTGAACATCCTGTTACATGTACATTGAAACTTGTAAAGAACTATTAAATAAGATTGATACTATGTACTTCCAAGACAAATAATATACGTTTTCTACAAATATTATCAAAATAATATAAAATTATAAAGTAACAGTGACCATGATCAATTAAATAACTAAGAAAACATATCATAAACTACTAAATAATAAAATAACACACGTCCAGTACTAGAGAACTAAAAAACTACACAGGAATTTCCTCCTGTTATGTGAAAAATGCTACAACATAGAACCTATATACAAAAATCAATTTTCTTAAACACCATAGGACCGTAAGAACTTGCAATAAAGAATAACATACACAATAAGCTTCCCAAGACTTGACAAAAAAGTCTTTCTTTTGTGTCTTGTACTTGTACTGTTAGTATGAACAGACTATTTTCCAAGATAGTTTGTCTGTCCAGAATCTACGATTGTCTTCAAGCAAGCGACATCTTCGTTTTTCATTATTTGGGTACCTTTGTCCAAACATTACATTGCAACATACCTCCAAGATCATCCATATGTGAAAAATTATGGCAAAATTTCCAAGATTTGGACAACATTATTGAAGACTGGCAGGCATATACATTACTTCAACAACCAATTATATTACTCTGTTGAAAGAAACGATGGATGTTAGATCAATACCATACTAAACTTTTTTGGATAATAATGTTCGAATTATATATAACTAATAATTAGCACAAAATATAGCAAAATGAAAAGTTGAAAGGTCAGTTATGTATTCGTTTAAAGAATATTGGACAATACAATTTTTTGAGACCACAGGTTTGACAGTGGTTTGCAAGAAGTTTTAACTGAAGACAAATTTAAAAAAGAATGGTCACCATTAATTTACCTGCACCTAGTGCTCTATTATTTCCAATGCATGTGTCTAAGATAATTCTTGTGGTTCGAAAAATACTGAGCCACATGAATAGGACTGATCCTAAAACATATCACCTAATATATAGCAAAGCCTAACTCTTTCCTTCTATAATCATACAAAAATTCAGCACGTATATCATTCTCTGCATAACCTACATGAAAGCCAAGAAATTCATGAGCACGTCAAGGGGAACAAAATAACAGTTAGAATATATGATCTATTATTATTACATGAATAAATTTTCCCTGTAGAGATTTTCTCTAAAACTTTAATAAAATCCATGAGTTTTATTAAAGCTTAATGCAGTAATTAATTTTCCTTTTTCAATATCCCTCTGGACCAAATAAAATTTCCTATCAAAATTTCAAAACTTTTAACTAAATAATTAGAACAAACTTTTTACTTTGGAATCTTTAACTATGGTACTTGGAATCTATAACTAGCTATACCAAATATAACAAAATTGACGCGCTGAATACGTCCATCAAAAAGAAGAAATTACCTTATGAGGAAGTAAGTTGAATTCCAATCTTATTAATTAAAGTTTTTAGTAAATGTAATTAGCAGATAACTCAGTAACAATATTCTTACGGAAGGTGGTGTAGCCAGTGTGCTTCCATTAGCTTGTTCTCTCACTTTTAGTTCCTTCTCAACTTCTTTTCTCTTCATCTCACTTTGGTGTAAGAGACCAACAAGTTCTTTTATTTGATCTTTCATTCCCTTAACTCCATGTCCTTCTCCCAGAGTTGGCACCTATTGTCAACACACAAATTCATAACAGTATACAATATCACAATTGTGCTTTGTTCAATTAGAAAATTGTTTAGTTATCTTATTTATAGAGAATTGAAGAAAAAAATATAATTAATTATAGAGAGAAAAGGTATAGGTCAAAGGACCTAGCATGTGCAGCAGAATTAAACATATATTGAAGCAAATTCTTCGCTTCTCCCAATGAACGCAATTGATTCCAGCGTCCACGATTAGAGATGGCTCTTTCTCGTTCTTCTGCCTCAGAAAGTTTAGAAGGTATTGCAACAAGTGAATTAGATTATATACTCAGCATGTTCTCAAGTGAAGCTATTCTGGTCATTCTTGCATTTGGTGACATGGAGGATGCCCTGGGAAATACAATTTTAAAAGCAGCCAGGAAAACATATGTTATCCATCATATCTTCTATGCATCAGTACCTCAAAGATCAAATATTTTTGAGAACTTAAGAGGAAGACTTGACAAATTAAATTAACTTGTTTTCAAAAGAAATAGTACCTGGCAAATCCATTCTTTCTTGGAGGACTGAGACCCTTTGCAGCAAACTCATTTACTTGCTTCAGCATGGCTAATTCATCTGCAAGGGCATCATGTCTGAAGATTGAGCCATAGTATTATAGACTATCCAATATAGATCAATCAGAAGCAAGAAGCAAAAATAAGTACTGGACGTGTGTTACATACACTTGGCTCTGTTTCTCATACTCAAAAAGTTACCCTAGATTCAAATATCATTATTTACAAGAGATATTCATAATTCTTACCATATCAGCTAATTCTCTGATAGATGAGATCTCCATAAGAAAGTCAATTCTGCAATCAAAAGAGCTAGAAGTAATATCCTAGAAGAAAAGTCAATAGTCAGCTTAAAATTGATAAGCTTTGGTACTTTAAAATTGATGCAGATTTGTGTTATAAGTGATCCCTAACCCAATACATGTAAGAAAAAAGAATCCCCATATCATCATACCACAAACACTCCATGATTCTTTGGTACATGTATATGTACATTGTCGACTATAATTCTAACAAGCAGTGTGAATTTCATGATTGGAAAGAAAACATTTACCATATTGGAAATATTGATGTAAAATACATGCTTTCTTTCAACAAAAAAACTTTTAGAGGCTTAAAGTCAACCTCAAAGACTGGAGTCAACAAAATCATTAAAAATAATATAGCACATGAAAAGTTAAACACCTGTAATAGACTCAAAATCTAACATATAAAACCCTAAAATAATCCTCTATAATCTCAAACACCTGTAATAGACTCAAAATTTTCGTGACTTTATCTCTTTCAATTCTCCACGAGAATTTTCATTTCTATGTTCAGCTTCTTGGTTTAGCACACAAACAAAGACAACTTACCCATATAACTAACACAATTGCAGTCCAAATTAGAGTCTAAGAGCAAAATAGGAACATTTTTTGTACCTCCAGAGAGAACATCTGTTGTCGTGGCTGTTAGTTGTTCGTCTTTGTTCCACTGGTCTTTGTACCTCAACCACGGAAATCGTTATGCCCCACGGCCTACCGTCTTCCACTTCCATTCCCTCCTTCCTCTTATTATTCTTGTTTGGCCGCGAAATCTTAGCGAGGTTGTGGAACTTCACAAATCCGCGCAACTTTGCGGTACAGAACGGGACTCAGAACGTCGCCATCTCCGTCAGCCTTGCCATGGATTCGGCGCTGCACACCGAGACAAGAGTTCTTTCTTCTTCGTTTTCGAATTCACCGCCACTGTTAGTTGGCTGAGGTAAGAGAGGAGCTAGGCTAGGGTTGAGGTCACCGTCGTGGACGCAGGAGATGTTGCGGATCTAGGCTAGGTGGCTACAATGGACACTGAAAGGAAGGATAAGAGAGGAGAACGAAGGACTAAGAATGAGAAGGAGAAAGAAATTGCATAATTCAAAAGAGAAAATATTAATCTACACCGGCTATTAGGTTAAGAGGGATAAAATAAAAAAAAATTATACCTATTTGAATCATAATCGGTATAAAATATTTGTATTTTTTTTACTATAATGCCACCATACTACTTTTTATACCTATTTTTATTATAACCCGTGTAAAAAAGTTTTTTATATTTACAAAATTGCCACCACACCACTTTTTATAGCTGATAAATTTTAAAAGGTATAAAAAATGTATATTTTTCACTAGTGGAATAAGTGCTGGTAGAATAGTTTATTTTTATTATCAGTTTTTAAAATTAGAAATTTGCTTTTGTTTTCTTTCATGTCTAAATAGGTATAAATAGTAATTTTGTATTTTTGTCTAATAGGCATGATATTGGAGTTTGAACATTAAAAGACAAAATAAATTATACTTTAATACACAAATTATTTATTTTTATTTGACATTATCATTTTTTTAAAATTATAAATATTTATTCTTTTATAATATTTATTTGATGAATACAAATGTATGTTATCTTATCATTATTTAAAAACAAATAAGTAAAGGATACGGAGTCTAATTTATCATAAATCCTAACCCAAAAATGAATGAAAAATTAAAACAGAAAAAAGTTAAGGAGTGATTTTCACGGAGGTGTAAAGGAATCATATAAAACATGACCTAGACTAAGTAACATGCTCTCAAATTTAGGCCAATTATTGAACATTTCTTTGATTTTAATTTGACTTTTAAAATTCAAAATTTTTCTCCTCGTCTTAAAGTATTGTTATATGCTTATGTTCATCATCTTCTTTTTGAAGCATGCTTTCATAATTATATAATTTAATGGATTAAACTTGTGTTCAATAATTATCTCGTGTTGTTTTGTTCCTGTTATTGTGTTCAAATCCTCATTTTACTCATAAATGCAAGTTTTCACACTATATAAGCTTATGGATTAAATTTGTATCTAGTTTAGTATATTTGAGATTCATGATTTTGTATTTCAAGTTATGAAACTGTAAAATTAAATTCAAGTTTCTTATCTTTAATTAAATTAATTTAAGTTAGACTCTTGGTCATCGGAATAAGTTCAATCCATGAATGTATGAAAGATGAGTTGATTGAGTTTTTGCTGGAACATTTTCTGTCTGCTATATATATACATTATCTCTCTTTCTCTTTGTATTTTGTAAAACAAATCTTTGCATGAGATTTGATGTCATATCAATATCATTATAATAAGGACAACTACATTTCTTTCCAACCATATTCATCTATCATGTGTCTTCATAACTGAATGAATTGCTAATTGCTGCTAAAGTGGTACAATGATGCAATCTGAAACTGTGACATACATGCAGTACATTCATCAGATCATCAAATTTCCTCTTCTTTTTTCACTCTACAATTCTGATATCCAAAACCATCACCATAGTGATCTCATGGAGCAGCAGAAGACACAGTAACACAGTCTACCCTTAATAACTGAATTCTGAAAAATTTATGAATACAAACCTCTTATTCATCTTTCAAATTGAGGCTATAATTCCGATAAACAGGTCAAACATGACAAACGAAACGAAATTAAAAGCAGAAAAGAGCCATAATGCAGAGGCTTTCCTAGATTAACCATGTACTATATATATCAGTATGTCTTCATACCAAAATGAAAGTCGTTCTTTTTAACAGATGAATAATCTTAAGACAAGCTGTTCAAGTTTAGTTTTAGAAAGTAAGAGTAATCAAAACATAATAATATTATAATCCTTGTTACTATATATACTTGGAGGAGAAAGAAATTAAGGAAATCAACTTGAAAGTATTCACCTACCATGAGTTCTGGACTGCATATGAATGAACACTTTTTCATAGTCTATACTATAGTACACTGAGTTTTGTCTCAAAATCTTTGTGGAGCTTGGCTTCTCTGCATAAGTGATCTGTTTTCCTTTAGAATCTCAGGTGGAAAGAAATGCTTAGTGTTCTGCAATGGAAAATTTGACACTGAACTGATTCTGGCAGAAAATGGCTAGATGTTTTATTGAATCACATGTGGAAAAAGAGATTAGTCAAGTTCTTCAAAAAGTCCCTGATGTTGTTTTCTAAGGTTCAGATCTTGTGTGTTTGAAAACCAAGGGAATGAAATGAACAGCAAGGACTGTTGTGATTAAAACAATACAGCTCCAAAGAAAGATGTTGTTTTGAATCATGAGTTGAGCATTCTTAATGAACCTTAACTCAGGTTACATAACCAAAGTTAAGTATAGTGAAAAACTAAGAAGACTGAAAGCAAAAGCAACATGATAAAGGTGACCTTACCATAATCATGGCACCACCTGCATAAAGGTACAAGAACATGAAGTGAATAACTTAATCAATCCATAAATTTGACCCCTTAGAAAGAAATTGCAAAAGTTACAAGAGAAAAAAGGAAAGGAGAATGATAATGTACTTTTATCTTGGATTTTCCCTTCATTACTTGGCCAAATTTTCAAGGAACACCAATATCTAATGACAAGAAGTTTGAGAAGGCTTTGATATGGTAAAGGAAAAGAAAAAGTATATGAAAAAGTGAAGAATTAGGAGCTCCCTTCAGTCCAAAACTACAGCAACTTGTGCATGGAAGCTTTGGGCTGCAAGGAACTCCCATTTCTGCAGCTTTCACAACTCCAACACATGTGATGAATAAAAGAACGTAAACAGCTTCATTTATACAAACTCCTTTTCCTTACTTGATTCAATAAGTAATGGTCTAAAAGTTCTGATCATTTCCATCCAATTTCTAGCAGTACCCCAGATAAAATTAGGTAAAAGAAAATGAACAAGTGTAATAATTTATAACTGAAGTTACCGTTACAACTTTCAAACCACTAAAAACAAAGTGCCTCCTTTTTGACAATTCTTGCTTTCATTGTTCCTCAAGGAGTGATTTTAGCTGCTTATAAGTAGCACCTACCCACCATAGGCATAGCTGGAAAATCATTCCCCTAATCACAAAAGTGCAACATAAATGGTTCCTGCCAACACTTTTTTTTTCAAACATATAGTGTAAAAGTTATAGTATTTAACAATATCTAAGTTAAAAAGAATAATATCTGTAGTACCATGAATCTGATAAATAATTTCCAGTGAAAACAACCATCCTATGAGAGTGCCTAACAAGAATTAACAACATTCTTATAAAGGAATATAACTCCCACCACTCTTTAGTGTCATTTCCCTTTTCCTTTTCCACTTAAGCTCACTGAATTCCTATGATGTTGTTGTGCTTTTCCAACCATTCTTACTATGTGGTCCTGTCTCTGCCTCAGAATTTTGCTGCATACACACACACACACATACAAAAACATATACATATATATTGGTCTGAACAAGGATTCTGAAAATCTCTTTAATTTGATGAAAGTAAATGTTTTGCTTTGTGTCCCATCAAGGAGTTGAGATGGGTCTGATGCATTCCTACCTTGATTCCTTTTATGACCAAATGATAGGAACTGCATTTTATTTCCAAAAAACTTTTGGGTCTTTCTAATTTTCCTTTCCATTTCAATGACTTTGATTAATCTGTAGCTAAACTTCTGAAAGCTCTCATAGTCTTTTCTTCTGTCACTCCACTATGAACTCGGTGTCTTTGCCTTTCAAGCTACCCTTTTAGATTGTTTCATGGTTTAACTTGTTTTGCTAAAATTATACTCATTTCGTATAGCTTTTAACCATTTCTGATTATTTTACTACCAGTTTATCAGAACCTACTTGCAGTATTAAAATATTCATTGTAGTCTTTTTCTTCTTTATCATTTTATCTATTCTTGTCTTTATGTCATTTTATTTTGAGAATCAAATGTCAGTTTTTAATAAATATGAAAGTTGAATATTCTATAAGAAAAAAAAACTTACACGTTGGTTGATTGTCTTAACATTTTAAAATAAAATAAATGAATCACTCAGATCTTAATTAATTAAGTGATTTTGTGTTCATTATGTAACTTATCAAGAATTAGCTTTACCGATAAATTTCATTCATTTCAACTTTCAATTAGCAATTTTAGCTTCTCAGCCAATATTTCAATTTTAATTTGCTTGTCTACGAGTTCTGCCAAGTACAAACATTTAAGTTTCTTTTTTCTTTTTGAATTCTTTTATATGTTCATATAAAATTTACAAGTCAAAATAATAATGTAAAAATTCATTTATTATTTCCCTTATTTTTAATGTTTGAAACTATTGACTAAAGAGATAAAGATAAAAGACAAAATAAATTAAATTCTTCCCATAACTTTAATTAATTAATACATAAAGCAAAATTAATTTTAGTGATATTTTTTATTATAGATCTTAAACATTATATATATATATATATATATATATATATATATATATATATATAGAAGATCTAATATTGGTCAAAAGAGTTTTGATTTTCAATATAGAGAATATAATTTTCTTCAAAGACATAAAAAATGGTATTATAAACTCACTTGCTTTAGATAATATTAGAGAAAAGAACTACTGTAAAACTCATAAAAATTACTTAAAATTTAAAAATGAGGCGTACCGTTAAAATGAAAATGAAATTATAAAAAATCATATATCTTCACTGGAATAAAATTGAAAATTTATACTAAAACTACTTTATATACCTAAAAATATTAATATGCACATAATTAAAAAGTGCAATTTTATTTTATAGGGAAATACCAACGGCCTCTTTAATTTGATTCTCCCTAGTTTGAAATAGCTTATAGGCTTAACTTTTTAAGGTTCCTTTCCTTTTCGTGCATAGGTTCATAGCCAACAAAAAGAGGAAAATTTTGCACATAAAAACACTTAAGAAAATGTACATTAGAAAACAATGACGTGACTACTAAATTTAGAAAAAATGGAATTAGAAAAAAGAAAACAACCGAAAATGACAACCATACAACAATACTACTTGTTAGAATTTGAAATTCAGAAGTAGAAGAATAAAACTTATTCAAGGATTGATCAACCACTAAATTAGACATATATGTTGCTGTTATTCTTCTTTTTACTTTATTTTTATTTCAATAGTAAATCAAGTAATGCATGTAATGAGTAATTTTATTAAATGTCATGTTAACATTAAAGGAGATCCATATATTGTATTAAAATATATGAATATAAATGTTCAATAATTGAGACAATTTCGTTAATATATCAACATGTGTTCAATATAATAATAAAATCAAAGGATTATACAAGATTCAAATGAAGATGATTTATTTAAACATTGATGCTTGCGTAGTAGTTTCTAAATATTTGAAAAATAATTTATTTCTTTATATCTTTGTTGATTAACAGTTCAGTCTAGTTGTACAATTACACAGAAAACTTGTGTGAGAAAATAGACCGGTCAATCCATGGCATGACTAACCACTTATTCTTTATATATTTTATATTATAAAAAAAAATATTTACGAACAAAGCTTATAGACCTAAACTTTTAGAGACTAGGGATGAAGATGTTCATGAGAAAATAAAGTAGAATGAAATATTTTATCTAAAACTAAAAAAGACATGCAATTAATAAGATAATATATAAAATAATATATAGTAAGAATAACATCATAAAAATATTGAGAAACCAGAGTATAAATTATTTTAGTAAAATATTTAAAATATTGAGAAACCAGAATATAAATTATTTTAATAAAATATTTAAAATATTGAGAAACCAGAGTATAAATTATTTTAATAAAATATTTACTTTTTCTCTTAAAAGCTCCTATTTTGTTGAGATGTATAAACATATGAAATTTGATAGAAGCCAAAAATTATTTAAAAAAGGAGAAAAATATTTTCAGTCATTACTATTTCACAAAGTTCAAACAAAACACCAAAATAAATTTTAATTTTATTAAAAAGATATTATAATATATAAAATAATTCATAATGATTTTTCATTAACAATAATACATCTAGAATAATCATCAATAGAAATAAAAGAATATTAAAAACCTAAATTAAACTTAATATGACTAAACCCCTGTATGTCAAAGTGAACTAAGACAAAAAGAAATATACGAAGAAAGAAACTACAATTTTTAGTTGACAAAACTCAACACAATAAACTGGATAACTTATTCAAATAAAAGAATATTAAAAACCTAAATTAAACTTAATATGACTAAACCCCTGTATGTCAAAGTGAACTAAAAGACAAAAAGAAATGAAATACATTGAGAGATTCTACGAAAAAAGAAACTACAATTTTTAGTTGACAAAACTCAACACAATAAATTGGATAACTTAAATAAGTTGGACACAAAAGACTCGAATAAATAACTTAATTAAGCATGTAGAAGGATAGAGATTATATATAAAATACATATAAGATATACTGTATTTATAATAAAAAAAAAGTATGAACTAAGTCCAAAATTTAAATAAAAAATAATATCTATGTTAGGTATTCAAGATGAAATCCCTAACGAGCTCTCTAACTCTCACTCACTTACACCAACACATAACAGAATACAATGAGAAAGAATGGAATTGCATGCACACCAACAAATCAAGAATACAATGTACCCAGGAGCTTAACCTCCTTCACCAGGTTCTAAGACCGGTCAACTACATACAAGTCACTAACTCCCCTTTCAGGAACAAATACAGGGTCCTTATATAGACCCTGTTCCCGCCCTCTTAACTGTTATTCTGTTAGATAACAGTTAGGTATTATTCCTCACCCTTTTCCTCTCATAAACCCTCCAAGGCCTAACATTACTCCCCCCTTGAAAATCAACCTTGTCCCTAAGGTTGAATTCTGGGAACTGTTCTTGCATCATCACACGATCTTCCCAAGTGGCGCTTTCCTCCCCACTGTTTTGCCATTCAATGAGTAATTGCTCTCTTTGGTCCCCTCCTTGCTGCCGGACCCGTCTATCTAACACTCTGCTAGGCAAACAGGTTGGGCCACTTTCCTGCAGATCTTTTGGCAGCTCCTTCTCTACCTGCTTCGTTCCAATAGCTAACTTCAACTGGGACGCATGGAAGACTGGATGAATCCTTGCGTTCTCAGGTAACTGCAACTTGAATGCTACTTCCCCTATCTGCTGAATCACCTTAAACGGTCCATAATACCTAGCTGCTAATTTCTGGTGCAACCTCACTAGCACCGTAACTTGTCGGTGCGGTCTGATTTTGAGAAATACCCAGTCATCCACCTTAATCGTAACTGGCTTCCTCCCTCGGTTAGCTTGTTTGACCATCGCATCCTGAGCCCTTGCCAAATGGAAACGGAGTTGCTACAGTGCCTCATCACGCGTCTGCAATTCCTGGGCTACAGCTTCTACCATCGTTTCTCCCGGTACAAACCTGGTCAAAGTAGGGGGTGATCTTCCATAGACAACTTCAAAAGGGGTACTCTTCGCTGCTCCCTGATAGCTGGTATTATACAAGTATTCGGCTCTTCTTTTAAAACAATTTGATGTTTCGCCATTTTATTAGGTGGCAGTCCTGGAAATTCCTGGAATACCCCCACGTACTGTTCCAAAAGTTTCTTCATATCCTCCTTTTGTTCTCTCGTCAACTCACTTTCTTCCTCAGTCTCCCAACTTGCCTCTTTGCCCTCCAGACTCCAAACCAACGCACACGACTCTACCTCGCTAAGTTTCAGCAGTTGTTCGGGTTTTATCACCCTCCTCTCCAACCTCGGGTCTCCGGTTATGGTGCGTTTCTGCTCCCCTTGCCAGAACGACATGGTGGATTTTCCCCAGTCTACCGTGATCTCACCCAACTTAGCCAACCACTCCACTCCGAGAATCATGTCTACGCCCCCCAGTTCGAACAAATAAAATCTCTCCGTGATCTCAACGTCCCCCATGCAAACCACCACTCTCGGACAACACCCCCGCGTCTTCTTTCGTTGACCATCCCCCAAACTGACGTGATATGGGGATGTGTCTTCCTGCTCGAGTTTCAGCTCCCTCACCAATTCTTGACTAACGAAGTTGTGGCTCGCGCCACTGTCCACTAGTATTAGCACCTTTCTCTCTCCCACTCTCCCCTGCAGCTTCAAGGTTTTTGGTTGAGTCAGCCCTCCGGCTGAGAGAGCCGACAACTCCATGCATGGCGGTTCTGTCTCCGCCCCTGTCTCTCCTTCATCTCCTTCTTCGTCCTCGGCCAACAGCACCACCCTCAAGCTCTTCTCAGGACATTGGTGCCCGGGACTAAAGGGCCCCCCACAGCGAAAACATCTACCCTCCTCCCGGCGCTTCAAGTACTCAGGATACGGAAAATTTCTTGAGCTCCGGTTCCGACTGTCCCCGCCGCCGTAACCTCCGCTCCTCACGGGTTCACTCCCTGGCGCCGTGTCGCTCTTCACCGATCCCACACTCTCTATCGGTGTCGCTCGAACCATGCTACCCCTTGGTTGCTCCGTCCTCGTCACCACCGCTCCTCCTCCTGACGGTCGTCCCCACGCGGGGGTAGTCTTCGCTGTCGTCCATCCCATCAACCCTAGACCGCGAAGAGCTTCCTCTACGTCACGCGCAATCTTCATCGCCGTCATCAAATCGCGGGAATCATGTGGTCTCATCTGACACCGCAGCTCCTCACGTAACCCCGCAATGAAATAACCTAACAATTGGTTATCGGAAAATTCCTTTGTCTGCCCCGCCAATGCTTCGAATTCTTTCACGTACTCCTCCACGGTAGTGGTCTGCCTAATCGCCGCTATTCTTTCGTAAATTCCCCCACGGTGGCGACTCTCGAATCGGATCAGCAATGCTTCCTTCAACCCCTCCCAGGTTCGATCAGTTGCCTTGTCTTTCCAGAACTTGAACCAGTAAGCCGCGCTTCCCTCCATGCTGATATGAGCCAATTCGACTTTCTCCGCTTCCGCTACCTTCTGAATCTCAAAGAACTTCTCCGCTCTGTTAATCCAATACAGAGGATCAGGTCCTTCGAATATGGGTAACTCCACCCGTCGTCTCCAATTAAAGCCTTGTCTGATCGCTCTCCCTCTTTTCCCCCTCCTTCGTTCCCGCGCCGGTTCCCTCCATTATGGTTCACTGAATCCTGACTTTCATCCGAGCCTGATTCCCCTTGGCTGTTACGTTTTCCCATCAACCGTAACAATTCTTGAATGTCTTTGCGCATCGCGATCGATTCTTGGCGATTCGCTGCCGTCTCTGCCTTCAAACCGTCGACCGCCAACTCCAGGTGCTCCATCTTCCCCTCAACCTTGACCATTCTTCCCTCCATCACTCGCGCTTTCCTCCGATCTGATCCGGCAGGTCGGACCACTTTGTTAGGTATTCAAGATGAAATCCCTAACGAGCTCTCTAACTCTCACTCACTTACACCAACACAGAACAGAATAGAATGAGAAAGAATGGAATTGCATTCACACCAACAAATCAAGAATACAATGTACCCAGGAGCTTAACCTCCTTCACCAGGTTCTAAGACCGGTCAACTACATACAAGTCACTAACTCCCCTTTCAGGAACAAATACAGGGTCCTTATATAGACCCTGTTCCCGCCCTCTTAACTGTTATTCTGTTAGATAACAGTTAGGTATTATTCCTCACCCTTTTCCTCTCATAAACCCTCCAAGGCCTAACAATCTAAGTAGTTGTAAATAAAAGACAAAAATAATATATCTATCTAAAATGTCAAATAATCTAATATATTTAACAATATTCTTGGACAACTTCTCACGTACTCTATCCTAGATGAACTCAAATACTAATGTAAGTTAAATGAAATACAAACGAAGCTTACATAACATTGTAGCTTTTACAGTTGAACTTTAGCTTCTATAATTCTCAATCATTGAAATTCATGAGCTAATACAACTTAAACTAAATACAAATGAAACTTCTTAGACACTCTTGTAATAAGCATGCATTCGTCTAAACTTTTCTTACATTTTAAGATTGTACAATCCAAAATATACTTTCAAGATTTGGAAATAATTTAATTTTTTATTAAAAGTAAAATAGTCATTTGGAATGCATGAAGAAAGGGTGTAGTTTGCCTAAAAATTAAGCTTTCATTGGTTGTAAAGACTCGTACCTGATGTCAAACTTCTGCCCTAGATAGTCTGTGCTCAGCAAAGAAAAATGAAATATAATGTAGTCAGTCTTATGATGATTCATAATATCGAACGTGTTTAGTATGAAAAACAATGTAAAAAAATCAAAGGTATGTAAAATGAAAGGTAGGTGTCTCCAATTCTTGGTGTGTGGATTATTCACAATTTTTCATGAGAATCTCGTCACTGGTGAGGACACCCCTTCACCTTCGTGAGATACACAACAATAATAAGAAAAGCATTATAACTAAACATGCCTTGAAAAATAATTTGCCACTCTTACAAATTTGACATAGAGCCACTAGGTTGTTTTGAACGGCATTCAATGCCATTTACATCTTTATCTGGGAATGCCCAGGAGGATATAAGGTGATGTGCTATTGCAAAGGGTCCAGGAACAAACATTGGAGCAAGTTCACCACTTTCCACATTGAACTCTGTAGACAAGCTGTGAGTCTTTTCTACTCCCTTACACATTTGTTCTACCTTTGCTGCTGCAGTTTGTTGGGCTTTCTTGTATTCAGTAAATGTCAGAGCTCTTCTTACTTCTTCTCTACTATGCCACTGAGCATCTAGGTCAGAAAATTGTAACATATCATTTGTCACAGTTCCAAAAACAAAAGCAGAGGAGGTAGAAAGTGCAAAGTGAGGAGCAGGCGAATGATTTACATTGTCACCAAGATAGGAATGCAAATTGAAGTGAAGGAGAACAAAACTTAAGCTTAACAGTTTCCATGCATATCCAATATTTCCCATCCTCCCCAATCTTTTTCTTGTTGCTTCGAAAAAGAAAGAAACAAAACAAAGGCCAACAATGATTGCAAACCAGCAAGACTTCTAGAGGTTCAGGTTTACCACGCCACCATGAGAAAAGAAAACTACTGGCATCCTCTAAGGCTCAATTTTCAGCCAGACAATGCAACTATACCGAGTGTGTGGCACAAGTCAGATTCTCCACACACAATTTACAGTCACACATTATAATTAAATGAATTGAAAGTTGCGTCAGGTGAGAAATAAATAGTACGTCAATGCACGTAAATGCTGGATATACCTTCCAACTCTTCTTTGTCCACATTTATTTCAAGGGATTTTGCATATGCAAAGAACCCTACCATCAGCTGACATGGCATGCTATTTGGTCCAACTAGAAACAAAGTCAATAGAAGCAACAGTCAATAAATATAAAAGAAGGGAAACGTTAAAATTTGTAATTTTGATGAGAAAGAAAACACAAAAATATGCTAATTGAGTACACTAGATTATCTTAAACTTTACTTGTTTGCATTTGAAAATCCTGTGTACAAAAGAAAAAAAAATTACAGTTTTGACAAACATCTACATTAACTCCGATTTAAATTACATTGGATAGAATCTTTGAACACAATAAAAGCTAATAACTCTTCAAAGCTCTCTGTATGTTAAAAGAATCACAACAGTACTTACATTTTAGAATTATGGTGTTAAACATATTCTAGACATTAACTTTGACTTAAGTTACTTTAAACATGATCTAACCACCATTGGACTGCAAGTGATTGATTTACTAGCTATATTATTGTAAAGGAAGAAATAGGGTACCTGCAACAAACAGATCCTGAACTAACATGAAATCTGGAAGAAAATATTCTCATCTTTTTAAGAACTTAGGGTCCAAACATAGGCCTTAACATAGAAGGCCCATTATTAAAAATGTACTGCAGAAGAAAGAAAAATTAATCAATGTTACGGAGAATGAATAGGGGAGGAACAGTATAAATTGAGTGAATAGCCGGGGTACATGAGGGTTTTTTCTTGTAATTGAATTGTATTTCAGCTGTAAGGAATATTTCACTAGGTAGAGAATTAGTCTCTGATTCAACAGTTTATTGATTCTTTCTACACCGTGATGAAGGCTACAGTCAAGAATTTAGAATCTCCAATAGAGAGTTCATCAAGAAGTAGGCATCACAATTAGTATTGTCAAAATCACAAGTAAACTCGTGAACTCATACAATCCTACGAGTTTTGGGTGAGTTTCGTGCTCAATTGCATAGAAGATCGCACCTTGTACAGATAGTGAGTTCGAGTGGAAAATTGTTAGATCATTGGTGACGTTTTAGTCTATTGTAGAGGCGGTGGGGTCTAGTTGCATGAATCAAGCGAGTGATTAGGGTTACGTATAAAAGAAAATTGGCAGTGAACATAGGGTTTGGGTGTGCAGGGGTTGATATGTGAAATGGGCTTTATGTTTGGGCCGATTAAGGCTATAAGAGATCATCCAATTGAACCTGACTTTCCAGGAGCGTAGCAGTGAACAAAGGACAATTATCAACCTTTACTGATTTTAGGCACTGGAACAGTGAATAAATTGGAAACAGAAATTCCTGTGGTGTTGCTGAATTGGCAGGACAAGCTTCCCAAAGAGTCTACTAGGGAAGATCTTTCCTATTTTGTAATCAGTTTACAGATTTCAACATTGAGGACAAGGTTGTTTCTAAGGGATGGAGTATTGTTAAGAATGAATTTAGGGAGCATCTAAAATAGAAAAAGCCTTTACAGGTTTATTATAGAACGAAAAATAAGAGAAAAAAGGGTTGTAAACAAAAGTTGAGTACAGTTGACTAGGTCAAGTAGTTAGTTATTTCCTTTAAGTCTGTTGGAAGTCTTTTACATATAGGATTCCTTCCTCTTCAGGAGAGCACTCCTTTTAGGGGTATACTTTGTATACCTTGGTTCTTGTAAGAGGTTTGTTGATAATCAATGCAGAAGTTACACAGTTCTTTTTATGTCTTGAGGTATCTTTGTATATCTTTTTCATTTTAGTTCAAGAGATTCCTAACAGAAGGAGCGGATATTTTCTTTGTAATTGAACTGTATTTCAGTTGGAAGCAAACATTAAGTCATTGATTATTTCTACTCAGTTCTCTATCCTTTCTTTTAAAACCTAAAGACCGAACACCATCCTCTTTTAACCTCGTGTAGTTAAGCAAAATAAACAAAAAGAAGTAAGTCTCACTTTAAATTAACTTCTAGCTCACAAAAGCTAAGTTTTCTTTGGTTTATGAATATTTATCAAGACATTAAATGAAATACAATCTTACAAAGTTGAGGTATAAGTTGATTTAAACTTACGAAAGAAGCTAAGTTTCTTTTACCCTCTTGATTCATTATATTTTATTTTTATACACTTAAAAGCTTCATTCAAACTGACTCCAAAAGAATACTGATAATTAAATTCTTTGGATATGATACTCTATAGATAGAATCATCAAGTCATCACAAACAAAATTTTAATGGCACAAATAGCCTATAAGTTTACTATCAGATGTTCATACAGACAAATCTTCACATTTTTATCTCATATAAACACTGGTGAAATGATAAAAGTACAAAAGCCTAGAAAAATGAAAATTGTTATATAGAATACACTATACCAGGCCATGGTTGAGAACTATGATATACAACTTCTCCCACTTCAATACCAACTTCCTCCCATGTTTCTCTTCTTACAGCCTCTTCTAAGCTTTCTCCTGGCTATAGGCAATGAGAGTACACAGGAGAAAAGTTTTACTGTATTGATCGAGGAGGAATAAAATTAAAAAAAAAAAGCAATTGTATCATGAATTCTCAAATCAAAGAAACCTGACTTTAAAGAAATCCTTTAATCGGTAGTAGAAGGTTGAAACTTTTGACTGTTTAAACCACCTAAGGAAGCATTTGCAAGGGTTTCTATGGACACCAATTAGAATTATTTTATCATACACATACTTGGTTAAGTTTATGCAAGTAGCACTTTGTCCCGATAAGTTTATTTTTGCTTGGTTTGATAAGCATGATAATGAATCTTATCAAAACAAGCTTATTTCAATACCCTCTAAATTGCAACTAGCAATTATTGACTTAAGATCTAATATGTGATAAGATCTTCAACATGAAATTAACTAAACTGTTTACCCATACATATCCTAAGTGCAGCTGTTCATTAAAGCTAGCTTATTTTGCTTTCAAAGTAACTTATAATAAAAAATATTTGATAAGGAAAAAAATTTGAAGCTTATTCATACATGTTCTGGATGTTAGTGCTAAGGGTACCCAGTAAAAGGAAGTGGAAGAGTTCCGGTGTTCAGACTAAATAAACAAGAGCCTATACGATCTAAGACCAAATATTGTCATTTTAGCAAAATAAATGGTATTGGAATTAAGGTAACTATTGGCTATTGCAGTGGATACGCAAATTCAAATTAGGTTCCCCCTACATGTAGTCAAATTACTGGAATAAGCCACACTGTTTCAGGTAATAACAGCACAAGTTCAGTTCCTAAAAATATTAAGTGGTCTTAGATTAGGTCAAGCATGCACCTCTATAAAACCTGCCAAGCAGCTCCACATTCTAGGTACAAATCTTGATTGTTTGCTCAAAAGGGCACGATCATTGTCTGAATCAATTACTAGCATAATGACCACCTGCATAAGTTTAGATAACCACTGAAATTCAGAAAAACTAGATCAACCATTGATCACTCAACTATTAGAATACAGGATGTCAAACCGGGTCAACTCGTGGATATATCCTCTTTTTGCATGATTCATTTGAACATTGTTTCCGCCTCCCAGCTTCCATTGGCACTGTTTTCTCTCCACAATGTCCACAAAATCGTGATATATTATACCATTCAAGAAGTGCCCTGGCCTGGCCAAACACAGTAATTAGAAAAGTAGAATTGCCTATTTCCCTTTGCCTATCAGTATTGCAAACTGAAGTAGGATAAAAGGTCAAAAATCCAAGAAAATTAACTAACTGCAAGCAGCTTACATAATTATTTCAAAGAATATGATTGATCCATAAAACAATACAGTACAATGTATAACTGATTCCAAGCTCGTAAGTAGTAATACAGTACAATGTATCCCACATCGAATGTCAATTCATTGAGAGAATTATTGACATTGGATGAGCATTAAAAAGTGGAATTTGGCTAAAACAAAAACATTCTATATCTTTGAGGGAATCAAAGTTTATTTTCCCAAACACCAAAATCAATTTCCCACCCCCTGACACTTTTCTATGTAAGATTGAGTTAACAAAGTTAATTATCACTAGAAATCCTTAAACACTATAACTATTTGTAAGGCATATTTAACCATTAATGTCTAAAATACAGGATCATTTTTTTACAGATATTTAGTAGAGGTCATTCCTAATGTTTCCCCCAACACCATCTCCCATATAGGCAAGCTAAATTTAGTTGGTGAGCTAAATTACCTCACTATAAGTCTTTCTGACATCACCTTTGTAGTGAGTGTAGTAATTCAATTTTCAAACTCTCCTTGTCAAAACCATTGATGCAGTCATATAGATCCTCAAGTATATTAAGAAGCCCCTAGAAAAGAACTCATTTTTTGAAGATAAGAGAAAAAATCAAATTGTTGGGTATTATGATGTTGACTAGGCAAAGCCAGCAAGCAATAGATGCTCTGCTTCATGGTATTGTGCTCTTGATGGAAGTAATTTAATATCATGGAAAAGTAAAAAACAAAAAGTTGTGGCAAAACCAAGTGTAGAAGAAGAACATGGGGCAATGACTTTAGGCACTTGTGAGCTCATCAAGCTAAAACAACTCCTCAAAGGCCTTAAATTTGAATAAAAGTTCTTAAATGCACCTTGTATGTGACAACCAAGCATGCATGACACATTGTTTCTAATCTTGTCTTTTCCAAAGATATTGAGGTAGATTGTCATTTCAAAAGTAAAAGAACGGAATGTGGAAACATCACACTTATATTTGTGAACTCCAATGAAAAGTCTAACGTATTGATTCATTGTTCTCTATAGACAACATACTGGTGGTATTTACTTTTCTCTACAAATAAAATACTTGTGATAACATATACCCCAATGTTTCTCTATGTTATGTCAGAGTTTAACATTAACAATAATATAAAAGCACTGAATGGACTTGAGAAATGAGAGATTTTTTCAGCGTTTATTTAGCTTACTTAAATTGTAGGACTAAATTTAAACACAATTTCAATGACCAAATTGAAAATTCGGAGATCATGCCAGTAAATACGATGTACTTCTGTATTGGAAACCCAAGTCAGAAACAATAGAGAAACGGAACTTACATGACCGGCAATGGCCAAGCTCCCCATGGCCTTCAAATCGACCCAGTCGGTAGCAACCATGAGCGTTCTCAGCTCGACAAAGCAGAGCTTCATGGCACCAAATTCAGCCACCAAAATACTCTCCCTTGACAAGTCGATCGCCCAATACACCGAATCCTCGTCCGCGTCGTACCCCAAATACACGAACGAGTCCGCGCTCAGGTTCGCGCCCAGCAGCCTCTTCACTTCCTCCAACCCCAACCACGCCAGCCGCCACGCGTCACTGCTGCCCGAAGACGCCAGGGGCCTCCCGTTTCTGAAAGGTAAAACCTTCAAATTCACGGACACGGACTCGCCCGCGGTCTCCGCAATTCGCGTTTTCAAGGTCTCGTGCGCCGCGGCAGGGGAAAGCGGTTCGACCCGGTTAGGAGTCCGGGACCGGAGCGGGTTGCCGGCGAAGGCGTGTGTGCGTAGGTTTATGGACATGGTGGTGGTGGCGGGGTGGTGAGAGAATGGTCGTGTGAGCGGTGGTGGGAGTTTGGTGGAGAGTGAGAGAATGTATCGTGAGAAGAGTTTAGAAGATGAGGATGGAAGAAGATTGAGGAGCTTGAGCATGATTGTTCCATCAACGGTGATGTAAGAAGGAGACAAAGGAAACCAGCACGGTTGCTGCTGACAAAGCCTCATGAACTGACACCTGTATCCTTTGACCTTTTCTTTTCATTTTCGGCTTTTCTACATTTTTTTAAAAGTTTCATTATGTTCTTTAACAAAATATGTCCTAATTTTGTGTATTTTTTTATTTTAATTTAATTCATTTTATTTTTTATTATTTGTTATTATTTTTGTTAAGTTTTAAGTTTAACTCAACGACTTAAAGTTTTCTCCTTAATAAAAATATCATATATAAATTAGATATCTTGATATCATTACCGTATCATTTATTAATATTATATACTTTAATACGTAATTTATATTGACATTTATTAAATAAAATTAATTTATAGTATATGAATGAATATAAATTTTATTTTATAAATTGATTGAGTTAGATTTAAAATCTAATTTTTTCAACATTTTTATGAAATAAGGGAAATATTATTAGATTTCCACTATTAGAACATTACAAATTATTCAACCCAAGCAAAGCATAAGTTACTGAATACTCACAGATAATTGTTTAATATAAATTAACTTTTGAGCAGACCTTTCTAATCTCTCCTTGAGTACCAGTCTTCACCTCTACACTACTCAGTTTAACCATAGCCTTTGGAAATTCGTAATTAAATCGTAACCCCAATAACCCTCTTATATTCCCTGCATAATTCTGCACTATACTTTGTGTAGCAGGGTCTCCCCACAGCCTCTGATCTGACTCTAGAATTGCATTACCATCGCGCACATTTTTGAAGAAACTAACATCAAATTTGGTCGGACTATCTATGTCCAACGACACCCTTTTCAAGCCATCTCCTTTATTTGGACACAGTGCTTTAAGTTGGCCTAAGAAATCTTGGTCTATAGTTGGATCTGAATTCCCAGTGGTGGTGAAATTATACAACCGGTAGCTGAAGAATCTGCATTCTGTTTGGCCTATGGTATGTGCCCCTGTAGAGAGACAACTTCAAGTGTCACGATCATATTCTTTCTACACCATTTAGTATTGAGTCAAGATTCTCTACTGAGTCTTTTCTATCATTTAACATAAGCATAATTATGAATGACAAGTATAACACATGCAATAACAATGTTAGAAAGCTCACCAACAAGGGTTACAAGGTCATGATCATCTAGGCCTTTGTCAGAAAACTTTTTCCTTTGCACAGAAATAGGGTCAAGTGGAGATGGCAAGTTTGAAGCTTGAGATGATAAAGAAACCCTCCCATCTCTTCTTCCTGTAGCTACTGACCAACTTGGACCATCACTCTGCCATTTTAAGTGAGAGTTCAGTATATGATGAATCATTTGATAGAGTGATGTTTCTATGAATTGAATGTGTGGAGTTAGAGATTGTATTTATTTAGTACCAAGTCTACAGCATCACGTGCTGCCAATGCTAGTATGTCAGCACATGAGACAACACCAGGACACTTGGCCTCAAGTTGTGATTTTGCATCCTCAATCACTTCAAAACCTCTTAGACCAGCGTTAGGTAACGCATTCCTCTCTGCAGAAGAGCCTGCAATCAAAACTGAACCATCGCAGCCCTGGGGAAAACATGTAACATAACTAAATAAACAAACATGTAACATTTCTGTCATACAATAACATAAAAAAGTTATGTAAAAGAATCATGAAGATGAATATTATTTGTTATTGTGGGTTGAAGATGAAGATGAAAGTAGGAAACCTGAACAAAGCAATCATGGAAGTGAAGCCTGAGAAGGGCAGGAGCAATGGTAGGATCTTTACTGAAGTAGGATTGAACAGTGGACCGAACCGTGGCCTCTGCGTTTGGGCAGGAAGAGGAGTAAAACCCGGTTTTGAGCTGGCCCTGTGAACCCATAATGGTCAAAAAAATGGTCAATGAACCCAACCATAAGTCTCCCATTTGGTGCTAACTTTCAAACAATTTGGTATTTGATTATTCACTTTCCCTTCTTCATATATGTTGCAAGCATTTGCTCACTTATGTAAGGGTGTTCTAAGTGGGAAGAAGTGGATCTTCCATCATCATATTGTTAATCAGGCTTTCTTAATATGTGTCGTGTTACCAACTTTAATATGGCTGTGATTATTTTTCAGTATTGATCATTAATTTTATTTTGTAAATTGAAGAATTAATAAATTAAACATTTTAGTTTAAGTATATTGAGTTATTTGAAATCGATTTAAACTCATGTTTCTATATTAAGTAAAAGTATAGAAAAATTATACTTTTTATATACATAAATTTTTTACATTTATTTAATATTATTTTTAACGTAAAAGTGTCATTTTATACATATTAAAAAATATATGTTATATTATTTGAAACGTTTAAAGATTATATATGTTAAGTCTTTTTTATTACAAGATATATATCATATGATCTTGAACATATATAAGTAAAAAAAAATTAGAAGTCAAAAAACATCTAAATATAATTAAAATAGTTAATATAATAATAGAGATATTAGTTCTGAGATTAACTCAATTTGGTCAATAAAAAAAAAGTTTGTCAGTGTTGCAGAGTGACACTACAGTCACAAATCACAATTTATCTGCCTAGTGCGTTCAGTCATGTCAGATAAATACAAAATAAGAGAAGAATTGAGTTTAATTTATTTAATTGATTTTGGTAGAGTCAGATAGCATTTTGGTAGTATGAGAGTATAATAGTTTATAAATTTAGCAATTTTCAGATGCCTTAAACAGGGAGAAAGAAAATGTAACGTGGAATGCATTTCAAGAATCTCCCTTAGTCCACCAATAATATTTGATGTCAATGTGAGGCACACAGTGGCAACACAAGGAAATGCCCACCACAGTATAACTACTTTTCGTATAAATCTCTTCCTCAATTTATATTACTTCTTTTTGGAGTACAATTTTACATATCAATAACTTTTTTTTGTATTACTAGTTGGTAAACATGCTTGATTTAAAAAAATAAAATTTAAAAATTAATTAGACTTTCCTTTTATGATAATTCACTTTAATAACTTAAAAGGATTGAAGGACGTAATCATTTCATAATTAAAATGTAACATTTCATCTGAATAATATAAAACAATATTATGGAAACATAAAAAAAATAAACTAGAACAAATCAAGTCAAAAAGTATATAAAAAAGAAATAAATGTTTTTGAAATTTCACCTATCGAAATCCATTATCAAACATCAATATTACTCCTCCAACGACCTTTCTATTCGCCCAGCTTGTTTATAAAATTCTACATAACATCAATTCTACAGAATTTACACTCATCAACTTCAAATGTTCTAACTTCGACACCTCCACATACATCTATAGCTTTCATTTGTTATTCTAAACCTTAATTGAACTTATCCAAGTATTTATGATTCAACTTAAACTCTATTAGTCTTATTTTCTCATGAATTTGTAACTCACTCAACTAAAACACCATTCTAAAGCTCAAAATTCATTCATACTCATTTCTTATCACAATTGGTAAACTTAACTTCTAAACAAGTCTTAAATAGTCTAGAAACACACTTTAAACCTCAAGATTCTCCATCTCACCCTTGTCTCAAAATCTCACCTATCAAAACTTTCATTTAGCACTAAACTAGCCTACAACTCTTACCAATTCACTACTCCTCAATTTAACATCATCCCTTTTTCTTATCTAAGATTCTATACAAGTTTTAAATGCCTCTAATATCAATCCCAAACATCAGTTATCACACCAAAGTCGCTCCTCTAGAATTTTACCTACCAAAACCCCAAACTAAAAACAACCTCACAACACTTCCTTTTCACTACCTACAATCCTACATTAGTTTTGTACCTAATTAGGCTCTGACACAACATCATCAAATATTCAAACTAGTACAAATTCTCAAGCATACCCAACAATATTCATCAAGATATAAACATCATTCAACAATAAACTCAATTATAATATATTCAACCAAACAAAATTTCTCATAACATATCAAACCAAAATTCATTCATCTTAACACAAATTTAAGGATAAAATTAGCTTCTCTTACTTGGTTGGAAAACTCAAACAACTATACAAAGCAAACTCTTTTTGCCTCAACTCAAATAACTCTATTAGTATTTATAGACCATAGAATCATGATCAGAATACGTTCTTAGGACCACTGATGGATAAGAAACTAACAAGAAAAGATGGATGCTACATGTGATGACACAAAACTCGATGCCTCTTAAAACAACGAAACAAAGAAAAAGAGTGAAAACTAACTTACTCTAAAGAGAAAACCAATCGGTTAGAAATGGAGGTCTTGCTCTCATGATCATTTAGGTACCTCCTAATCGTCAAACAAATATCTTATGAGTTAGAAGTCTTAGACAGAAGAGGGAGATAACTTAGAAAATTAAG
Source organism: Vigna umbellata (assembly GCF_029865625.1). NCBI lineage: Eukaryota > Viridiplantae > Streptophyta > Magnoliopsida > Fabales > Fabaceae > Vigna > Vigna umbellata. The sequence goes on from NC_142166.1 coordinate 10,429,800, forward strand.
TTTTAGAGAGATAGTTAGTATTTTAAATAATGAAACTCATTTATGAAATTCTATTTATATTATTGAATTATGTTAACATTAAAATAATTGGTTTTATTATTTTAAAATACCTGTCAAATCTAATTTTCTATTTTTTAAATTCTTACATATGTAAAAGTAATTACAGTAAAATAAATTGATCAAAAGATATTAAGATAATAAATTTAAGTCTAAAAATTTATCAATGGTTATGTAATAAATCCAACAAATAATAAATTTTATAAAAATAAATTTTAAATAATTATGATATCATATTAATATAATGATTAAACTTAACTTAATCTCACTAAACCATATCACTAATGTGAGGTTTGTCCTGGTTTATATGTTACAATTTAGTGTTATCTCATATAAAATTTTTAATAAAAAAAAGTTAATAACATAATAATTTAAGCATACAAAAGTTTTTAAGATTGTTTAAAACAAAAATATAATGGTCAATTATAAATGCTATAACTAAAAAGAAAAAAATTAGCATTTTCGCATGTAAGGAATAAAAACATATATCCCTTATTCAAAACAGCAACATGAATAAATAAGAAACAATTTTTTCTTTTAATTTGTAAAATTATTGGAGGACTATAGTAATGAGGAATGCTAAAATAATAAATGGATAAATAATCTTATTAGTGCAAACTTTTGTTGTTTTTTATATCTATTTCACTCTTTTTTTTACAATTCAAGTGTGTTTCTCTCTCTTTTTTTCTTCTTTGTCTCTTTCTCTCTAAGGCTTTGTTCTTTTGGGTAGATTTGGGGAAGATGATTTCAGGGAGATGATTTGAATGGATTTGAGTGGATTTGAGGGTAATTTTTTAGTTGTTTTTTTGAGTGGATTTGTGGGTAATTGAGAGTGGATTTGGAAGTAAAGTTTGTGAGAATTAGTGTAGGATTTGATTGATGTGATAAATTTTAAAAATTAGTTTAATTGGTAGAAATTAAAGATTACCAAAATGCCCCTAATTATAAAAGTAATATAAAATGTTATTTATAAATGTTATATTTAATTGTAAAAATGTTTATAAAGAAAAAAAAATTATGAATAATTTATAAAATTAATGTTTAAAAATTATAAAAATTAAATAATCAACTTATTTTTAATAAATTAGAAAATATAATATACCTAATTTTATTAAGATGTGAATCTTTTTAAATTATAATATTCAAATAATTATACAAAAAACTGAAAAATATATACCCTGTAACCGGTTACACTTGTGGCAGTCAAAACTTCATTCTTCTGTAACCGGTTACACTCTGCTGTAACAGGTTACGCCGCCACCCTCGTCGTTGCTTAAATTGGAGGACACATACGACTTTTTTGCGACAATCCACTCAAATCTCATCACAACTGCGGGTGACTGAACAGTGCAATCATCTCGCATTTCACCGCAAATCCGTCCGCGCATTTTACTTCAACCAAACGCATAACGAGCTTAATTCCTCGCTCGCAAAACTGTGTGAATAGTTGAATCGCTTCAAAGGTTTTTATTTCAATCAAAAAGGGGTGTTTCCTCTAGGAAGGACAATATAAAATTTGTGAAAGATTCTGGAAGTAAATAATGAATATTTTAATATTTATTTATAAACAAATAAGATGTAGGTAACATATTACTTTTACATGAGTATTTGTTATTAGAAAAAACTAAAATTAAAATTTAATTTATATTTTATTAAATTAAATTTAATTAAAATTAAAATTTAATTTATAATTTATTTAGTTAAATTTAATTAAAATTAAAATTTAATTTAGATGTAATTTAATTTACATTATTTTTTTTGTTTTATTTTAAAAATTAGTAAAAAATATTTTGTTCTAAATATCCATGGGTATCTACATATAATCACAGGTTTTAAACCTACGAATAAATTTTAAATAGGTATTTGACATTAACGTGTTGATTTTTTAACATGGGTAAGTATTATTTGTATATGATGGGTTGTCATTCCTAATTTTCTCCCTCTTGTAAATTATGATTTTATAAGGAGAGAATGTTTAGGGTTTTGAGTACAGACTTCTCAAAATCCAAATGTTTAGAGTGAATAATCTATATCTTCTCTTTTTCCTATTTGCTCTTTTATTTTATTGTTTTTATTTTTTATTATTTTATTTTTATGCTTTTCTGTCTATTTTTATTTATTATTATTATTTTTAATTATTTTTCATTATTTATATTTCTGTTTTTTATTTTTCATTTTAATTTTTTTAATTTATTTTTATTTTTTCCTTTGTTTTCTTTTTTCTTTTTTGTGTTTATTTTAATTTTAATTATTTATTTTTTTCTTTTAAATATTTTATCTCAATCTTTTTTATTTACATATCTTATTTTTGAAATTTTGGAAATAAAAATTATTTATCCAAACAAAATTAAGTGTTTGATAAAATGAAATTAATTTTATTGACATGTTTCTTATGCGCTAAGAAATGTGTTTATGTGTACGAAGATAAAAGAATATTGTTTTTTATGATAACTTTATAATGTCTCATCACAAGAGAAAATTGTGATTGTGGTGTAGGAGTTTAGCTTGTTCTTCTACAACATTAAATATGATTATGAGACAAAGAATAACAGGTTAGTGTCCTCCATTTGTAGAGAGATAAAATAAAAAGATAAACAGTTTCCATCTATCTGTTATGGATCATCATCACATTTGTTTGCACTCTTGTAAGTACTTATAATAGGAGAATTATTTGCAGAGGTAAATTTAGATGCAATAATAACTATAGTGGTGTTGATACAACTACTTAGCTTTCACATATCAATGAGTATATCAGAGAATATTACAATGACCATATATTGCCATTTTTCAATTTGACCTAAACATCTTTAAGTAATGTTTGTAATGACTTACCCTTGTTATCTAAAATGATGTTTTTATTTCATTATGATACAAGGTAATGATGACACATGTGTCCCCCTGGTTACACAAGGATCCTATACTACTTTGAAGCATATCTTGTGTAATTACAATGAGTAGTTTTCACATTGCAAATTAAATATAAGATCAAAAACAATTTTTACATATTTATTTAGCATAGCACATGATTCATATATTCAACATATAATTTTCATGATGAACGAAAAACTTTAAAACTTTTACCACACACCCTTAAAGGCATTACAACTTGAAAAAAATCATCACACCTCTATACATTCATGATCATCTCCCAAGCCTATACAAAATATACTAACATTTTATAATTTACTTTAACATTCATTCTTACTAAGGTTAGAAGCTTTGGGAAAATTAGTATAATTACATTTACTAAAATAAGATCTCTATAGGTTACAAAGGCATAGGAGAGGACATCCACTCTAAAATAACTCTCACAACCTTTCAAAAGTCCAAATAAAGTTTAATTAATTATTTGATTATTTTAATAAGTTTAATTAATTATAACATATTAAATTGGAATTTATATATATATATATATATATATATATATATATATATATATATATATATATTACTTTCAAAATAAAGTGTGAAAACGAGCCAATATTGGATTGAGATATTTTGAAAATCAGTTTTTGAGAGAGAATGGGTGATGAGAAAACTAATTTGTTCTTTCTTGAAGCTTTTTATTTCAGCAAATTGTGATCAATATTTTGGTTGGAGCAAGAAAAAAATTATTCACTTGGTGTATTTTAATATTGTTGTGCTTATCTATTTTCTAGCCAATATTGTACTTATTTTTCTCTCGTGTATTTGTATTGATTTTACAACTTGGATAGAATTTCCAAGTCGATCTTGTAACAGGGTTTTATGGAATAAAGTCTTGTATTTTTGTTGTTGTTTTATTTACTTGTAAAACTTGAAAGTATACAGTGTAACACTAGGCTAATGTGGTTGAGTAATTAAACGTAGTTTTTGTGATATAGTAAACCAACATGAATTTTTGTGTATACCTCTCTCTTTCTCTTTCCTTATATTCCATAGTATATCATGTGTCTTGATATTTTTTAGATGTGATATTTAATATGTACTTAGTGTGATCCATTGTAATATGTTCAATCAACTTTAATAATTTATCATCTTATTATTTCAAATAATTTGTATTGTTGAATTGACCTCGTTTTTAAATTTGGATTCTAAAATTGTTAGAAAATCTAAGATTGAATATCAAAGTATGTTAAAACAGAAATAATCTCTAAAAAAATTCATATTGAAGGGAGACAATATTTAAGTGGCTTGATGTTAGGATTGTCAAACACAAGACAAAAAGTACAAAAGTACGATAAAATTGTTGAAAATCCAAGTGAGTCTAAGTCCCACATTGGATGGAAATGAGGAAGTAGAGCACTATATAAAGATAAAAGACTCATTAACATGTAGCCTTAAGGTTTTGGGTAGAGAGTGGTGTCAATCTCTTATGTGGTTAGGCTCATCAAACAAAAATATGAGTGATTGTTGATTAACTAAGAGACATTACTCATTTATCTTAGGTTGAATTGATGTATAACAACAACTTTCACACTAGCATTCAAATGCACCATATGAAACATTGTATGAGAGATATGAGAGAAATGTAGTTGTTATATTCGTATGAGATGGGAGAGACATTGTCACTTGCTCTAGGTATGATACAAAAACATCATGAACAAGTTAAAATGAATGGAGAAAAGATAAAGACTTTACGAGGTAGTCAATAAGATTATTATGATAATGGAAGAAAGTCATTAAAATTTAAAGTTGTATATTATGTTTTCTTGAGGTCTCACCCACTATAGAAGTTATTAGAGCCTTAAATTCTAGGAAACCTTACCTGAATTTGTAAGACCTTACAAAGTCTTAAAAAGGATTTTTTTTTATCTACCAAATTGATTTGCCACCAAATCTATCAAACTTACACTTTGTTTTCTTCGTAAATTAACTTAGAAAATACATCTTTGTCTCATTCCATGTAATAGAAAATACATCTTTGACTCATTCTATGTAATCAAACTTGAACCTATCAAAGTTTGAGATAACCTCACTTATGATGCATTTCTTATGAACATAGTTGATTAATGTATCAAGCAATTGAGCTCTAAAATAATTTCTCTAGTAAAAGTAACTTAAAATCTTAATGAAAAATATTCTACATAAAAATCTTAAAAAAATACAATGAGAAAAGAATATTTGAATATTTTTAAAATCAATAAAATTTTGGGACGAAATATCGAAAATGGTAAAATAGTTATAACATCTTATATTATACTTTATAGTATACAAATAATAATTTTAATTATTAATTTAATATGTTTGTTTTCATTGCAAAATGATTTATTTCTTCTCATTGTGCAAATGAGTAAATTTTCAACCAATTTTGAATTATTTATTTCATGTTTTGAATATACATATATGTAATTTAAGATCCGATATATCTATGCTAAGAGGGGAAAATACAGATATTAACATCACAACATTAGTTATTAGTTTTTGTATTTGGGGCATTGGGAGAAGTTTTTGTAAAGTAAAAACTATTAAGCATTTTTTTACTAACTTTAAAGAAAGAAGAAGTAGTTTAGTCATAAGTCTAGAATTCTCATTTAGTGATTTTTTTATCTCTTCCTCCATTTTTTCTTCAATCTTCCTCAAGTATTAACTACTAATCCGCCATTCTCAAAACCCACAATTTGAGCACTCTCAATCAAGAAAGCAATCACGGGAAAGAAATATTAGAGCTATTATCAAATACCTATCTTTCTAAAAATACTCTTTTTTTTCTAATAATCTTTTATCTTAAAAAACTTTGAAATTTTTGTTGGGCTCTACAGACAGCTCTGTATAATGTTCCTTATGTACGGAACCAACTTCACGAAGATGTTTACTGTTCGACTGTTGCTTTCTACGTCCTGATCACTAACTGCACCTCTAAGTATTGTTCTGGAAGGAAATGTATTCCAAAACTTTTGTTGAGAAAATCTTATTTCAAAAATCATATTTCGAAAATTTTGAAAAGCTTGTTCTAAAATTTTTTTAGAACATGTAAATTAAAAATCAATTTTACGAAAGGTAAAATGTTTTAAAGGATGTGTGGAAAAGTTGTGGGGGTAGAGGAAGTAAAAGGCTTACTGTACAAGCTAGACGAGAATCTTCACAATCTAAACCAACCCAAATGTCTGCGGCATATTCTAACAAAAATTATAGGGAGAATACGTTTTTTTTAGTTGATAATCCATGAAATAATCTCCTTGTCCAAATGCAAATGAATACCTTGTCCTTTTTATATTCCTTTTCTAGATGGTATTTTACAACTGTTTTATGATCCAGTTTACAACAAATAACAAGTTTCTCTTCCTTCTCTAAGAAAAGTTTCTCTCCCAAGTATATGAACTCACACTTTATCATTACACCATAAACCAAATTGATAAAGGCTTGCAAAGATTTCAGAAGGACCCAATAACATTATAAACTAAATTTATGCGTAGAACTCAAGGAATTCTTATCAACTATGAGACGTGTGTGCGTATAAAAGTGTTTGTACGTGAGCTTCAAGTATAAATACATGTTTTTGCACATGATCGTAGTTGGAGAAGGTTTTTCGTCTTTCTTATATGAGTCTAAAATTCTTTTGTGTCAATATATTCTCTATCTTCAGCATTTTACATCCGTGTTGTTTGTTATCTGCGGCATGTTACAACTGGATTTTGAAATCAACAAAAAGGTGAACTCTCATGGCACACTAACTCGACTTCAATCAACCAATGTAATCCAGCAGATTACTTGGCTGTCTGTTCCAGAATTGGGATTTTGTTCCATGTTTCTTCCAAACCACTCATCTGCAGCGGTGGCAATGAAAACATGCTTACTGTTGAGCTTCCCTTTCTAATTTCCTGCAAAACATGTAAAGCTGTAATGGTACTCTTCATGTAGAGGCTATCGTCGATGTGCTGGTTGGCTGCTAACTCTTTAGGCATCAGCGGATCCTCATTATTCTTTGTGCTGGTTGAAGTTGAAGCCTCACACCCCTCAGCTTGGGGAGTTGCCTCACCGGAAATGGAAGGATCATTCACCGGGAAAAGCTGATCCAGCATTGTTTCACACTCCTTCACAAGTTTGTAGAGAAGGTCAGTGGTGAAGAAAGGCTGTTGCAAGACCTTCTGAATGAAAGGCAAGCGAATGAGAGCACCAGTTCTCTTGTCATACTTCTTTAGTATTTTCACTAGTCCTGTGCGCACAAAATTGAAGCATTGAGACGACTCTTAGGCAAATCAAACTTCATTGTAGCAGAAAATACTTTAGATTAAAAACATCACTGCAATTCAATTTTAAGCAACAGATTTTATCCCCCAACATAACATGTGGGTTGTGTATGTCTTTGGTTATAGGACCATGTCCGAACATTAAAGGGCGAAATATCAAGTTGGCTTTTAGTTGATGTCATCTCCGAAAATTTAATGCCGGAATAATTGTGGAATTCGTTATTGTGATTAACTCATGCAGTGGGTTTACCAAAATGTTCAACTCAAAATCGGTTGAAAGATCAAATTTTGATCTCATTGATCCTCTAGTAATGAAAATTATGCTTGATATTTCGAAATGTTTTTTTTAGCCCATAATATTTCCACACATCTGAAAATTTAAATAGTAATTTGTATAGGCAGTATGCCGAACTCAAACACATATCTAACTGGAAACACATGTAAGTCTGTCTGCTAACGTTCTTTATATTCATTGTTTTACAAAGCTGCCCACACAAATGTCATGATCTATAGAAAATCTTTATATGGGAAACGAAACCCTTTTTCTAATATACTACTACACTTTCTATTGCATTTAGTCAGACCGTAAGTTACATAGCATGCTTCAGTTCATATGTTAAAAAATAGTGCCTATTGTGGGAATCTTATTTAAAAACATAACATTAATATGTCAAAAGTTGAATGTACCTGTGTAGTTAAGAGCACTATAGTTTTCGAGCAAGACCATCTCTCCATGGAAATCCACAATTTCCTTGCGAATTTCCATTAACTGCTCATTAGAATCTTTTACTTTGGCCACCCTATCTTGTAGCTCCTGCACGTTTCAACCACAACTCACTGTTACTTGCGCGCCAAATCTAGGGTGCTCTTTATTAAGCTAAAGGTTAAGAATAAGTAGGGGCAAAGGTGCTGCCAAATTTTCAATTCATTAGGTAAGGTTTATCTTCTTTTAATTAATAATCAAACCTAATTATCATTGAATTAGATTGGATTAGTAAATTTAGTAATTTTTAAAAAAAATATTTTTCTAAGAAAATATCAATTGATAGAATTAAAATTTAAATAATTTTTCAATGATTAATATTTTCCTAATCAGATATAAAAAAAAAAATAACAATTAATACCAAGATATTATTTTTAGAACTGAAATTAAATAAAAAAAATATTAACACAAAATGTAAATTATATATATGAACTCATAAAAGATTAATTTTGTCAATCCAATCATTCAATTAGAATTCACTATTTTCATCATTATTCATATCAATTTTTTTAAGTGGTACAATGTTTTACAGTGAATATATTAAAAAACGTAGGCCACATTAAGTTACAATATTCTATAAAAGTTACCATGGTATCCCTCTACAAATATTAAGGGGGTATCCGCTTCCATAAATACAACTACACTGAAACGCTTCTATCATTTACTTACAGTTTTATATCAACAATTTTTTATTTATTAATAAAGGTTTATGTCTGCTATATTCGCATCAGATTCCAAAGCTATCCAGATATCAATTTGTTAACAGTTTACTTTTAAATAATTTCAATTAACATTATTCGATATATTTTACAAAAAAACAAATCACACAATAAACAACTTGAAAAGAGTTGAGTGAAGTGGTATTTATGCAATGAGAAAATAAGAAAATGAAAACTCTAATACCTTCAATTTGATGATGCACTCTTCCTCTTTCTCCTCAAAGAAGGTGTTGAATTTGTGGAGTTCTTGTTCGAGCGAGTTCCTGAAGTCGATTTCCTCCACAGACATGTCCGCATCGAGCCTTGCGCGTTTCGCCGGGCGTTCCTCCGAGGATTTGGGGGCGGCTTCCACGAGTTTCAACTTCTTCTTCAGTTCCTTGTAGGAGAGAAACTTGTCGCGCCATTGAGGCAGTGTTTTCTCGATCTGGTTGCTCAAACTCTTCCCGAATTTCATGGTTACGTTAAAAGATTGAAGAAATGAGAGAGAAAAAGAAAAACTTTGAGAAAGGAAGAAAGTGAATGTGGTGAAGAATGAAATGGTGGGGTTAAAAGGAGGGAAGAGGAATCGTGTGACGGGTATAAGGGTAACGAGGAAGAGAATATTCGTGGGTGTTTTTGGATATCCAATGCGAATAAGAGTATATTTAGGGTTTTATTCCTTCCGTTTGGAACGTGGTCGTTTAGTTATCTATTCACAGATTATTCCTTCTTTCTTCTAACTTTTCAATAAAATAATATTTTATTTTATTTTAAATAATTGTTTTCCTAAATGGTTTAAGACATTTGTTTCCATTAAAGTAAACATGTTTTGTATACTATTATTCCGTCGAAAATTTATATTAAATAAAATTTATTAACAACAGAAACCTATTTGTTTTAGTTAAGTTTTGTCTCAGTTCTAATTTTTTTGAATAGGAGAATTTACCAACTTGTTAATGTACTCATCTTGAAGAATATTTTCCCACAGTATACCACTTTTGTAAAGACAATCATCCAATCCCAACTTTTTACTGAAAAAAAAATTAAAATTATAAAATAATAAACTAAAAATGTTTTTAAAAACAATAAATTTTAACGATAATTTTTTTATTACATTTTTTTATGTTTCGTTAAAAATGAAAAATAGTTTGAAATTCTAATTAAAATATCAATGGAATTATTTTATTAAAAGATATATTTGTCAGTACTAAAGCTATTAATAGAACAATTAGTTGTAATGTAATTAATATTAAAAAATTATTATGACCGTCTTTTAAATTTGTTATTTTTTTCATATAAAGTTGTTGTTTATGATTTAAAACATACTATAATTTTATTATTCTTACTAATTGAAACACACGTACATGTGTGTTATTTTTTTATGATAAAAAATATAAAATTATAAATAGTTTTTACTTTTTTGTAGGTAATATTTTATTATAAATAGTAATTTTAGGTTAAAAATGATCAAATTTTTAAAAAAATATAGTTAAATTTAAAACAAACACTTAGAATTGATAAACGATTAATAAAGTGTGAACTTGGAAAAAACAATATACAATTAAAAGATAAATCCTCACTATATAATATAATAGAAATACAGATTATTATTATTATAGTTATTATTATAACCTAACTATGTCTATATCCATATATGTATATATAAAAAGAATTTCTTTTTTGACGTCTACATTTATTTTTCAATTATACTCTTTAAACTAAAGCTTTTTAAATTAAAATAATTATGTTATCATCTATATTTATATATAAGGAAAATTTCTCTTACAACAAAATTATTTATATTTAATTTTATGATAATAATAATAATAATAATAATTTTATTATCATAAAAAAATAAACACATGTTTTCATTATTTTATTATCAATATTTAATTTATAATTATATATTCAATTATTTTAAATTATTGACCAAATTAATTTATGTAGCCAAAATAAACATTTTGAATTTACTAATATTAAAAAGTTGTGAATGTATTAGATTAAAACATACAAATATAATTTAAATATGCAAAAAAGAACTTTAAATTAATATTTACATTAAAAATTAGTGATTATATTTTATTAATTTAACCATTCTGTGAATTTATTACTAATATTATTATTAAGGTAAAGTTATTTTTAATATTAAATCTGTAAAAATAATATTAATGTTTAAAAATATATTACAAATAAATGTAATATTATAAACTTAAATATTTGACTGGTATTATTAATAAGTGTTTTTTTAGGTATCAAAACTTAAATTTTTCTAAATGAATAGGAGTGCTGGAAGAAGGGTCCTTTAAATCTCATTTATCCTTTCTTTTATATTTTTTTTCAATGGGCCAGCAACCCAACCCACATTCTAAATCCTTGACACCTAGTTTTCCTTTTTACACATTGTTTCTATTTTGTTAAAAACCCGACCCATTTTTACACAAATACCCACTTCATTTTCTTTTGACATCACTTTCTTGAAAGTTTCTCTTTACACCATCCCAGATTTCTTCCTGCATCCTGTTTAAACTTTCTGTCTGGGTAATTGTGGAATAAGGTGGTGGAGAAAGAAATTTGGGGTGATATAGGAAGAAATCCTCCACTTTCTTTCTATGGGCTAGTAAGCCCATTCCATTTTTATTTTCATACCCTCAATTGATTTACCAATTGCTTCCTGACATCCCATCATTTCTTTAATATCATTCCTACCCTTTTGTCTTTTATTTGAACACTATGACGCTGTGCCTATAGCGTTGTGGGGTCTCTACTTAATCATGATTTATACTTTTGATAATATTTTAAAAATATGATCGTCATATGCTACGTTATTCCATTATAACAATAATTTATGAGTATAATTAACTCATATATTTACAACAGTGAATCTGCCATTAATGTCAGTTTTAATACACAGTCAAAATTTTGAATGATAGTATTAAATCTCTTCTAACACTTGACTTGCAAGTACCCTTAACAACCCCAACCATTTATGTGATTTGGACAACCTACCCTTGTATACGCATAACCTTCATCTTCGCATACAACGTAAAATTAACACAAATCGTATCATATTATGTAGCAAATAAATTACATTAATACTTTTTTGCATGAAAAGTTCATAATAAAGTTAGTAAAACTATACATAATAAAAAGATTCATCAATACTAGAAAAAGAGTAATTAAAACAATATATCTATATAAAATAGGACATAATAAGAAAAAATAAAATGCAGCAAGTGTTTAAGAAGTTTATATGAAATAATAATATATCTATATATAGCATATATGATCCAAATTATGATTTTTCGTTACTTTTCATTTACACACATGAAGGAAAAAAGAAGCGAGACTTAACCTATCAAGTGTAAAATGGAAGTTTCGAAAAATCAAGTACAAGAAGAAGACTAAAAACAGAAGCAAGAACAAAAGATAGTGGTTCTAGTTCTTAGGCGACAACAACTGAGGAGAAAATATTCTTAAAGAAAGTGATTGGAGAAGAAACCTTAATTAACAGATGTTATTATTACATGAAGAAGGGCTAGTGGGCCAGTTTCTGCTGAGGAGTTCTTCTATCATCTGCATAGCGATTCTCTCTTCCTCGTCCATCTCTGTTCTCACATGTTCCTGTCGTCTGACTTGCACCGTCTGATCACACTCAGAAAACGAATCAAACGAAGCACCACTCGTAGAACTGTTTCCACCTTCATCACCCTTCTTTCCAAAGGGAACCATCATTACCCAGTTGGAGTCAGAACAGTGACCGGCGCGCTTCTGCCACACGCCGATGTGGGAGTTCTCTGGGTCCAGTCTCAAGCAAGTCATGGAAGGTGAAGGAAGCTTCCCACACTTTCGAAGCTTTGCGTGAAGAATCTCTTCCAGTTCCTTTGAGGTTGATGGGGTTTCGTGCGTGGCTGTTAGCGTCTTTGGGTCACCCTCTGGTGTTTGAAGCATTGGAAAATTCGTTTTTGCGTTTCGTCCACTCATCAGAATCGCAGCTTGATCGTATGCTCGTGCTGCTTCTTCTGCTGTTTCAAACGTACCCAGCCACACCCTCCTTTTGCTGTTTCATGCACCCAATAAAACACCATTGGTAAAAAGAGTAAAATAATAAAATTTGAGTGAAAAATAGGATGTCAGTGTGAGAAAGAGAAGAGCTTACAGAAGTGGGTGGCGAATTTCCGATACCCAAGAACCCCAATGGCGCTGCCTGACACCTCGGAACTTCCTTGTTTGCACCATGATGATGATGATGATGATGATACTGAAAATGGAAGTGAGTGATTTTGGATTGAGAGTGATGAGAAGTTATAAAGGGAGAGAAAAGTAAGAGGAAGCAGGTGAGTTTAATGAAAACCTTTTTCTCTTACTGAATTTAAACATGCTCACCTAGATACTCTCCTTCCAAAACCCAACTAACCTTTCAATAAATGTTCGTCTTTCACTTCCTCTCCACCCACTCCAATCCTTCCCTAATGTACATTTTCTGCGCTAGGGAAACAATCTTATTAGAACATCTTTATCATTTTCATAATATATAGATAGATAGATAATGTCTATTTTTTTTTTTTAAATTATGTAAAGTAATATAAATAGATATATATATATATATTTTAAAGGTTACTTAGGTTCAAACTTTTATAAGAAGGATTTGATGGTCTTCAAATGTTTTTTATGATTGGAGATAGTCTTTAACTTCAAGAAAATTTATATTGTCAGCTAAAATATGAAATTTATTAAAGAGTGTATTAGGTGTTAAGCCTATAAATTTTTCAATGCAACATCATAAGTTACCATTGACTTGTGAGACTTTATCAAAAACTAATTTGACAATTAATATTTGTCTATGAATATATTTTGTTTTACGTAGTTTGTAAACATTTTATCTCAGTTTATACATAAATCTCATACAGAACAATGAGAAACGACATTAAGGATTATTAGATATTTGAAGAAACATTTGGGATATATAAGGTATTCTACTGCAGTATACTGTAAATTAGAACTACAAGATGGTGTGATTGTATTAAGCGAGTTGTCTACTTATAAGACATTCTTTGACTAGTTGAGTGATGCTTATTAACAACTACAAATGAGTTAAAATTACTCAAAAATTACTCAACAATTTGAGGTTACTATAATTTTAAGGAATATTGTTTATATTGATGATTTGATTAATAAAGAGATAGGAGTTTGCATGATGTAACTTATTATTTTATAAATTTATAATTATATAATTTTATGATTATATAATCTATAAAATTATAAAGTGAGAGGCTATTTAATATGTCGTGGATGAATTTACAAAATGAAGAGACCTATACTAGATATAGTGAACATGTATAGGTTGTTGCGTTCCGTGAAGACATAGAAATGAGCATATATTTGATCTGAGGCACAATAAACAAATGATTTTGAAAGTTGAATAGATTTTTGTACCTAAACTCTTCAAACTAGTCGGCTAATTTAGTAGCCAAAAACTAGGGTTAAAGTGTTGCTATCCAATTTATATATTGTTGCATATTGTTGGGACCATTTGGCACATGTAATACATCATGACGAAGTTGACGCTCAGTCAGATTCTATTATTTCTCATTATTATCTACTCACTTCCAATAATTACACCATGCTTAACTTGTTCAAATTCAAAGTAGTTGGTGCATAATTAAATCAACTATGGTAGTTCCTGCATAAACGTCTCAAACCACTGTTTAAGATCCTCATCTATATATGCATGCTCCTGTTTCACAATCATAATCGCTCATTTTATTTTCTTTAACTAAAACCACTTTAAATGACAATTTCACTGTGTTCCTTAAAATATATATATATATACACGCGTAAAAACTAGTGTCCAGTCCAAACAGAGTGAAACCTGCAAGTTAATTCGGTTATCACAAATTTCGATGGGTTGAGTTGAGTTTTTTTTTTTAATTTTAATAGAATTAATTTTGAACCCGATTCATTAACAACTCGGTTCACCTGGGTTGAACTTGTGGTGAGTCGAGTTGGTTCATCAACCTACCTAATTTTTTTAATAAATATTTTTTGTTGGATTAATCATTTTACAAGATATTGAAATGGAGACTCACATGAAATTATTTTTGTATGGAATAATTAAGCAACATGAAAAATCCACAAATATATACTTAGTAACTCAATTTTTATGAAAAAAACAAATTTAAATCCCTATGAAACAACTACAAATTTTGTTGAGAATTTTGTGTGATATCTTTGTATGAATGAAATTTTATGTTTGATTAATCATAAATATAATTTAAGATAATTCCCCTTTATTTATATTTGAATTAAAAAATTGTTACTTTTTTAATTGAAGAAAAAAACTTGTGATTAAGTGAGTTAGCGAGTCAACCTGTTTAATCCATCAACCCGTGTTTCATCGGACGAGGTTCAAAATTTTTTGACTAGTTAATAAGTAAACAGAGTTAGATTGATTCATTAATAACCAACTCATAAAAGATCAATTCAGGTTGAATCCGATATTCATTTTGACAATACTAATAAAAACAATAATTATAAAATAAATATATTTTAATGTAAATTCCAACTAGATAGTATAAGTATCAATTACTACATTTTAATATATTGTATGTTTTTAAACAATTTTTTTTAATATTTTATCTTTGAAAAAACATTAAGAGAAATATAAATTTAAATTATTCTAATATCAGTTTCTAAGCCGTGTAAAACTCATTACTTAAAATTTTGAATTAGAATTGATTTTAATTTCTTATTAGTGTCGGACTTGTATTTTATTTGTGTTGTATTTTTTATTTAAATCTCTTTAAAAAAAAAATCCATCAATCAACTGGTTAAGAGAACTATAATACCCAAAAATATTGATAGAAAATCCAAAAATCGTTGCTTATTATGAACATTCTAAGAAAAAAAAAACATAAACATGAGCCACTCCATTGTTGTGTTATGGAAGGAGCTAATCGTGATCACTTCCACAAAATTATATTAAACTCTATCATCTAATATTAAAATCTCACTGGTAAATAAAGGCTATTGGGTGTAAAATTGACCAATAATTTAGATACAAAACAGTAGTTAACATGAAATTAGTGTAGTTTCTTGAACCTGTTTTTCAAAACATTGTGCATAATCTCTATTAACTTCTTCCTAATACCTTTATATTATACTCCTATTTTGTATTAAAACTTTGATCATACAATTATCAAGAAGTCATGATTCTTGAGTCATGATTCAAAAAGTGTATCATTAGTCGGGATGTCTTTTTCAATGAAATTTAGATGGCTTATGAGGCATGAATTTAAGAATGCATGGAGTGAATAACCTAATGTTCGTAATGATGACAACAATTGTGGTGGAGCTACAGTGTTCAGGACCAACGATATGGGTGAAAAAACTCAATTCAAGGTGGCATTGATAGAAATATGAACCTACGACGATGGCAATAAGGAAAATAGAGTAATAAGAGAAGCTCAGGAGTAGAAAAAGGAGCAACTCTATGGAGGATATACTTGTTCATGCTTCAAATTAAACCCAAAATATGACCTATGACGATGGTTGCGTTTCAATCATTATTGACGTACATCAATTCTTATTGGTAGTCTCATTTACCTATGTTGCAAAAGTATTTTGAACATGTTTTATAAACAGTCAAACAACTTCCTTTATAATAGGTTACCTTATGAAAGAAATTTAAAAGTTTTTTAAAGTTGTATTCAACCCCTTCTATTATAACGATATGTCATTTTACAAATTTGTTAAACTGGCTTTGAAAGAAACTTTAGTTGAGTCACGTCTAAGTAGGACTCTAACACAACAAATCAATTTTCATGTTCTTATATGTTAAATTTGGAGTTGTTAGTTCAGAAAGGGATAAATAATATAAAATGTACTTTAAGAATAATAAATTGACTGCAATATAGATATATGTTAGTTAAAAGGATTACCAACCTTTGATACAACTTTTAGTATGCAAAATTACAACAATCTTATTCAATGCGTCTATAAATAGAAGTTTCATCGTAGAGAACAAATGAATAATAATCTATACAACAATCTCACGTACAATTACAACGTACTTCACATGAGCCATTGGTTCAAATATAAGTATTAAATAACATATTACTTTATAGAGATATAGAGAGTGTGTCATTGTAAAATCTTTATTTTGTGAAAGATATCTTTTAACAAAGGAGAGTATACTTGTGTATCCTCTCTTTTGATAATTTTAATATATCTTAATCAACTTCCTTTATTATTGTCAAAAGTAACAATAATAGAATATTCATACCAGAAGTGACTTAATTATTTAAAAGTGACTTGTGTATTCACATCTACCATAAAAGAAAAATTGTAGTAAATATAATAAGTAAAATCATTTACAAATTATAAAAAACTCAACATCGCTTAATGATTTAATGATGGGATGAACCAAAATAAAAATCAAATATGTTTATGCTTAGGCTAATATCCTTATATACACTTCTTGTTTATCACAAACAATTTCTGAAACCATATTGTAAATATTATAACCGATAGACATGGCACTACTTTACAATTAGCTTCGTACATAAATTAAAGAAAGAAGGTTCAAAAGTTTATTTTTGTAAAGATATAAGCATCATGCATTGATCAACTAGAAGGTACTCAATATTAGACTCTAAAACTAGTTATTATATAAGGTTATATTTTATTGCACAACAATTTATAGTTGAATATTATTGTAGAAAACATTTACTTTACTTTATCGTTGTAATCAAATTAACAATTTGATTAAATTATAACATTTTTATGTAAAGAGTGTATTTGATCGGTTTATTTGTACATGGGATATTTAAATATTTGGGATAGATAAATATAATAGAGTTATAAGTTCTTTTTCAGAATACATTTATTTAAAAGCATTTAATTTTCAATTTAATTTCTATTTTAAAGAAGAGACTTAAGAAGAATATTGTTTCAAATATTTAAAAATAAAAATGAATCTAAATATTTTCAGAAATTGATGGTAGATCTATGATTTAGGTTGATATTGACTAAATTATGAAGACCATCTACAGAGTTAGGAATAGTGTAATCATATTACATAAAGTACTTTTTCCCTAGGATTCGGAAAGGTTCATTGGAATCATGATTCACTTTCACATAATCGTAACTTACAACAGACAAGAATTGGCCAAGGGTTGGCCTCACACCAGCCACTACACGACAGACAAATACTAGGTCGAGGAATTTGAATGAACTTGAGTCTGCAATCTCTACAAAAACAATCTTCCAAAAGTGCCTAGTGTTGACATCTACTTCATAACGTGTGAGTGAAAGCACCTAAGAGCACATAAACACCACTTCAAAAACAGATCAAACATAACCGACTGAAAAGTTAGACGCTTAAAAGCCTTGTAATTTATCAATGAAAAGCATGCAACAAAGGTCATAAAAATGCAATTATTTTTAATAAGAGAAGGAATGACCCCAAATAGAAGTGGGGATCATAACAAACCCTAAAGTAATCATAAAGAGAAATTGTGGAAAAGTTATAAGGCTTACCTTATTCAGCATTGTGCGTCTGGTCATGCTCAATAAATTCCAATGCATCTTCTTTGGATACAACATTAACACGACTGACCCTGTTTTTATGTGTTACACCGTATATTTTGTCAGCAACTTTCACTAGCTCTGGGCGAAATGTTGTTGTGATAAATTGAGTGTTTGCTACGTCAGCCAAGCGACGAATCATATCTACGGATAGTTAAGAATCCCAAAAGGGACACGATATAACAGGAAATCTATATATGCAGTTCAGAAAGAATATCACAAGCATGGATTAATTTTTTAAATTTCAATAGATAAGAATCCCAAAAGAGACATGATAAAACCCTGAAATCTACGTGTCATTCAGAAAGAATATCACAAGCATGAATTAACTTTTTATATTTCAATGGCACCAGAAACACAGACAACCATAACAAAAGCTTTTTCTCACCAGAACCACCAAAACGGAGAGAATAGATACTATATATCATTATATGGCTTACATATACTTACTTGACATGATATACTAAATAGGGAAATTAACCCTAAAGGATACTCTTTTAAGATATGATAATAGATTTTCAAAATAATATAGGAGACGAATCATGTCTACCGAGATAGTTAAGAATAATTTGTAAAATAGGATAGAATGAAACGGAATCTAATGATAGTGCATTCCATTCAGTCCTAATAACCACTTCTTTTCCCTCCCCTCCAATTTAAGGGGACAAATATAAAACCACCTTTTATCCTAAATAAACATCCAAACAATTAAGTGACAACTTTATTCCACTCCATTTCATTGCATCCCATCCCATTTCACTCAGTAAAATGTCCACAGAGTTCTGAATTGAGCCACTTTTTCAATGGAAGATGAGGTATGCAGTCAATAGAGATGGATGAAATGCACAGGACCAATCAATTGACACAATATGGTAGCAAACATAAATATGGATACTTCCAACAGCAGTTCTGTACTGTGGGTCCAGAGCTGCATCAATCTCATCAAATAGATAAAAGGGAGCAGGATCACATCGCTGTATGGCAAAGATAAGAGTAAGGGCAACAACAGTTTTTTGACCCCCAGACAACTGTTTCATGGACTGTGTTTCCCCTTGTCCAGTAAATGAGACCTGCAAGCAATAAGGAGACAAGAAATGTCAGAACTAAGATGCTATGTAGTTGTAATATAAGTGAATAAGGCATGGCTATCTGAATGTAGTATGATTCTGTCACATTTTAATGCAGTATGCTTCTGTCACATTTTAATGCAGTATGCTTCTGTCACATTTTAATGCAGTATGCTTCTGTCACCTTTCTTTGTCTGTTTAATGTACAAAACAAACCCACAAGTCTTCAGGTTGAAACATTACATTAATTTTCTTTTTAAAATGGCACAAAAGGAATACACTTGCCTTCACTTTCACTCCAATGTATTTTTCTACTCTCCCCTCTGGATTTGCTTCACGAGGACCATCCTCATCTTCATCGTCATCATGATCACCATCCTGAGGGAAACAGAATTTAATACAGAAATACCACAGTTATATCAATTACGATAACTAAATGACCTTTCTGGAGAATCCTCACTATTTTGCAAAGCACAACGAAATAAAGCAATAATCAAGCACCACATTGAAACAACAGAATGAAAATAGGACATGAAAACATAAAAAAGAACAATGGCACTAACTTTTAAACATGAACAAACAGAACGAGCTATAAAGCACTACTTTTTCCTATGCAAAAAAGAACTTAATGTATAATTCAAGAACCATCACAGACCTTCTTTTTCATCATAACCAGATGACCATGGCCACCCTGCACAAGTTCAGAAAATACTTCCCGAAAATGCCTAGCAACACCTTTGAAAGTGCGTTCTATAGATTCGTCCTTCCGCTGATCTAGCACTGATATCAGCTCCCTAATTTTCTGTAATTATTCAGTTGGTCAAAGAAGTTAGTAATGCATGATACAAAATAGCAAAAAATGAAAAACTTGGCAATGGAATCAGTCTGATGAGCAAAATCAAGCTTGAAACCAAATAATACAAACATTCCTAGGGGATTGGTAAATAAAACCTACTAAAGAGGCACAAAAAGAAACAACAATGATTTGAATCATTACAGAGCAGTGGCACCCAAATCATTTAGATAGCAAAGTGCAGAACTAAAAATATATGCTAGGCAGTGTAGCCATCAATTTTTTTTCTCTGGAAACAATTATAAAGGGCATTCATAATTGAAATCCCTGTAAAGTACCTCATCTCCTGCATCAAGTTCGGCCTGTCTTTTCTGAAGTTCTTCTCGTTGTTCTGTAAAATTTATATACTGGTCCAGTGCTTTCTTGTTTACATGACTGAACTGCTGCAATTGCTCATTGCACCTGTGCAGCATTTTGTGCAAATCTTTTATATTCCTTCGTCTATACCTGTCATTTGCAATGAGGAAAGGAAAAAAAATTAATTAACGGTAGCTAAAACCAAAGCATAAAGGAAGTGATATATAGCTACACAACTAGAAATAAACTGTAATAGCATCATATCCGCCAGATCCTCAAACTATCATGGTATAGAAGTCATGATTAACCCCAAGGAAAGACTGAATACCATTAAGTATAAAAAACGAAGTAACAAAACAATCCAGATAACGATTTTGGAAATTTGTTATGGACTTACTTGACAGTGAAAATAAGAAGGCTAAAGAAATTAATTTATCTTTTAGCTAATTCTTGTTTAGAACAATCCTTACATCACATACAAAAAGACTGAAAAGGTTACACCTAGGTGACAGATGCGTACTGAAAAAATAAGTTAAACTATCCTAACAAGTTAACCTATTAAAAAAAGCTAAACAATTCCAACGGACTTTATGCTCTTGTTTGTTCATAAGCTGTCTCCATGGCTGCAGGAGTTACTTCTGCCACTGCCATATTTAAAGACAATGAAGCAAAACGAATGTGTTCACTGGACATGTGTCAAAGCAGAATCTTGATGAGCACAAGACTACTTAAGAATGTGATAACATCAAATTCATTGTGGATGAAAATTGTCACTTTTCCTTACGCTGAGATATTGCTAATAAAGAGAATGGAGAGCTTTAATACTTTCCATATAACTGAACTGTCATTTTTTTAATCTTTTCATATCCCTCTAATATAATTCATCTTATGCACACAGAAAAGGGGAAAATACGATGAAAGAAAATACTTACGCCTCAAAAGCATCTGATGTCAATGGTCCCAGTTCCCTAATTTTCTTGGCATACTCTTCTTCTTTAGCTGCATATGTATTTTTTTTACTCAGCAATTGCTCTAATTCTTTTGCTTCTTCCTGAAGTTTCTTTTCATATTCGTCCTCCAAAGACTGCAGCCAACAGATTTCATCGTTGTTTCGAGCAAAATTACATACAACCAGCATCAAATTAAAAAAATCATTACCTTCAATTTATTCAATTCATCTTTAATCTTTGTAATTTGCCTCATTCGATCATTTATATTTTCAGCAACTCCTGAGGATGAAATTTGATCAGAAAAGGAAACATATTCAAGATATAGATAAAAGACTATATTGATTTAAAATTTGAAGAGCTTACTTCTAAGCTGCTCTGTTAAGTCATCAACCAACATTTTAGCATCACTAAGCTCCTGCCCCTTGGATTCAGCCTCACCAACCAGAGAGTCAGAATCCACGGCCGATATTACAGCCTCCAGCTCTTGTTTCCTTCTCCTAAGGTTAGTAGTAAGATTGGTATCCAGTTCTGCTTTCCTTGCTTCAGTCTGTTAAAATTTCAAGTCAAAATAATAATACTAACTTCAAAAGATTGTGAACACAAATACAATTGATTGAATAACCTCAATACGGTCAGTCTTGCAAGCAACAAGCTTCTCTTTAAGGTCTTTGATTTCAGGGTTCAAATCTGACAAGAGTTTCTTTTCCTCTGGTGTTAAATGATCAATTAGCTCAGTGCCCATCTCAGCATTTTTTGTTGCGATACTAGCCTTAAGCTGTTCAATCTGGTTCTGGACATCCCCAACAGACTTCTCCTACAAGCAATAAAAGAAAAAAGGTAAAACAAATAGTGAAAAATTCCTCAAGGTAACAAACAACCGAAAAGTAGCTCCCTGACAATAATTAAGTATAACCTAAAAATTCCATAACACCTTTTTTGTAAGTGCTTTAGAAATCAACTGCTTCTGCTTATTAGCATTAGCAATATCTTGCTTAAGCTGTTCTATCTCAGATTTGTCATGAGCACGCTTGGCATCAATCTTCTGCTGCTCAGCCACAAGTTCATTAATCTTTTGGTCTATCTGTAAGACTAATTCAGCAAAAACAATGGGAGGAAATTCTTTCATGACAAGGAATAGCTTAGGCATCAGAGAAGACATTCACAAAATAGAAATAGACATAACCCACATTGTCAGGACAAAAACAAATTGAGACTCTCCTGCAAAACTTTTAGCACAAGATGATGGAAATAAATCATAGAAAGGAAAAGTAACCATCATCAATAAATAAATAAATAATTAAAAAAAAAAGTTCTAGATAATAGAGTCCCAAAGAAAAATGCATAGTGCAGTAAAACTTAACTTTTGTCCCTGAAAACCCAGGTAGAGAATCTCATTATGGTTAACTTAAGCTTGACAAATTTGAAATAAAACAATTTTATGGACCAATCGCCCTTTACCCACTAAACATCTTACCTAAGGCATCAAGATGAATATGACATGCCCCAACAACCAAAAACAAATAACCAGAAAATTGGAATAAAATTACAGTGGTAAAACTGCAGTTAATCAGAGAAATAGGCATCATAACATAAATTAAACAAATGCAACTAAAGTTTCCTTTATACTCACTCTTGGAACTATTATTTCCGACCAAAATATGATCAGGTAAACCAGATAATTTGGATGTTCTTTCCTTTGTTTCATCAATCATTTAATTTGCAACTTATAAATAATGAGTTTTCACCTAAGAGAAACAAAAATTAAAAAATTAATGTAAATTTATTAACACAAAGGATATCCTGTAGATTAAATCTAACTTTCTCCAATTCCTCCTCTCTAATGCGAATAGTGCCTTTATTCTGCGTAATGATATTCATAAACCTTAATCTTGATCTTCGGTGATCATAAAATCCTCCAGTCATACTACCTTTCTTGCTTACTTGATCACCTGCAATAAGTTGGTGAGTTTGTCAGGGGAAACACAAGACCAGCCCAAATACAGAAGACAGACAATGAAAAGATGTAGGCCAACCATCCAGTGTGATGCAGTCCAGAGCATCAGTACGAGCAACCCTTGAAGCCACATCCAGATTTTTGCAGATGACCGTTCTCGCAAAAACCTAAAAGAAATATCACAAGTGACGTTAAGGGACATAAAAAACAACTGAATAGTTATGTATTAATATACTGTCATCCAATATTTTTCCCTACATCAGCATACATATGTAACTGTAAATCTAAGATAAACAAACAAGCAGAACAACATTACCTTCCGTCAAAATCCAGATCAATAAATCTATAAAATTTCTATAAAGGTGTTAAAATCCCATCTTGTGTATCTCACAAGAATAATTTTAATTTTCCCAGACAACATTTTGCACAAATCCCGGGCGATTGACCATTACATCAAAATGACAGAAAAATACATCTTATAATTTTACTAAAAAATATTAGTCTTGGTTCATGTATATTGAGTAACATATGTAGGGAGACATGAATCCCTTAAATGAATCTCAATACTTCAAAGCATTAGTAATTGGATTTTAGCCAAGGGATACCCTAGATTCATGAAGAAAAAAATACAATAAAAATTTATTAAAGATCAACTATTATTATTAATTAAAATGTTTACATAGACATTTTTAAGTTAACTGTGACATATTTTAATTTGAACATTACATAGATCGGCCCTCAACAGGTACCTTTGAATTTTCATCCAAATACAGAGTGATTGTATGAATCTATAAATGCCAAACAGGATGTTTGTCTAGTGAAAATCTAAAACAAAGGTGAAGAGATGAGTCTGATTGAAGCGTAATCTGGATCACTACAAACACCTGAAGCAGGTTCATAGTTAAGATAAGGCCATATCATTAGATGCGTGTGTTGTGTTACAGTAGGAAACTGTTAAGGAAGAAAAAACAAGAGACATGTGATGAATTCTACATCAAATTTACACACAGGTTCTTATTCATAATACGTCGATCCGATTCATAGTTACAATAATTTACATAAACATGTACAACTCAAAATATCTCATAAATATCTTTTACAACTATTTATATAATGTTTACAAACTGTATGTATACCAAGCCTATTAAATATATAACTAATGCAAAAACCTCTACCACTTTGAGAGAACATATGCTAGATCATTTGAATTGACAAATCCACAGTCATGTCTCCAAATAAGAACTTTCCCCTAAATAACATTTTATCTCAATGTGTTTGGTCTAAAAATTAAATATTGGGCTTAATACAATATGAAGGCAGCTTGGTTGCCACATGATAGCCATATGCAAAACTTCGGAAAACCTTAGTTCTTAGAGCAACCTATTTGAGCCAACATAGTTTGAAAGTATTTACACATTGTAACAAAGGCAGAGGAATCCATTAGGGCAACACAACCAGGTTATTTAGCCACTCTGACACAGATAGGTGGACAAAGCAAAGTTTATAGTGCGTTTTGTGGAAAAGTCAAAAATTTCATCCTACATTTTGTAATACTTTGGGTAATCATCACCTTTTGTTTCTAGGAAATTATGCCCTATGCTTACATTCTTACATGGTATGAATGATTAATCTTATATCCATAGTTATGTTGACCACAAAAGTACTATAGCAGATAGTGAATGAT
The DNA here is from genome assembly GCF_029865625.1 of Vigna umbellata. NCBI lineage: Eukaryota > Viridiplantae > Streptophyta > Magnoliopsida > Fabales > Fabaceae > Vigna > Vigna umbellata. The sequence goes on from NC_142166.1 coordinate 10,454,877, forward strand.
TAATGTTCTAATTTTTTTTTAAGATAAATCATTTTAGATTGCTTACTATATATATATATATATATATATATATATATATATATATATATATATATATATAATAAGGTGTAAAATATGATATAAAAAATAAATAATAAACAAGTAATAAAAATAATAGGAAATGCAAAAAATAATATATATATAGTTTGTTGTTATTTTGTTTATTATTTAATGTTTAAGGATTTAAATAAATTTTATATACTATATGTTAGGATATTTATCCTATTTTATCATCATTATAGTGTGTCAAGGGTTACCCTATTTATCATGATTATATTGTGTCTAGGATTACCCTAATTATCATGATTATATTGTGTCTAGGGTTACCCTATTTATCATGTATTTGTGTATCAATTTATTTTTATAAATAGAAGATTCTGAGAGGGATCAATCAAGCCCTCTAGAATTATTTTACAGTTTCAATCTTAAGTTGGTATTAGAGCGGGTCGATCCCGCTCTGGTTTCTGTCTCGTAATATATATCTGTCCGGCGCCAAGTTCTTCGTCGCCCGCCACTGTCCGCCGCAGCCTGCCGCTGCCTGCCGCCGGCCACCGTCAACCGTCGGCCACCGTCGCCGCCGGCCACCGCCGACCACCGCCCGCCGTTGCCGGCCACCGTCGTCCATCACTGTCACAGTTTCCTTCGTCTAAACCCTTAGGGTTTTCTTGTTCCTCGCTAGTATTATTCGTCTTCTTCAGAAATGGCGTCTGGCAGTACTCTTTCCTTCTCTGGAAGTCCATCAATTACCTCCGAGAAGCTAAATGGAAAAAATTATCTATCATGGTCTACTGCCGTTGAAATGTGGTTCCTTGGCCAAGGGCATTATGACCACCTTGAGCGAGATGGAAGCCCTGTGCCTACTGAAAAAGCTGATCAGTGGAAACAAGCAGATTTCCAGTTGTGTGCCCTGTTATGACAATAAGTGGAACCCAAACTTCTTGTATCTTTGAGGGCTTTCAAAACTTGTCACTCCTTTTGAAAGAAAGCCCAAAGCATTTATGCCAACGATATTCAACGTCTCTATGACACTACAAACAAGCTTGCATCTCTTAAAATGACAGACCATGATATGGTGTCCTTCATGGCTGAAGCCCAATCTGCTGTCGAAGAACTTAGGATGTTTTTGGAAGTAGATCCATTAGAGGATATCAAAAAGAAACTAGACAAATTTTACATGGTGTTGATCCTTCGTGCCCTACATCCCAATTTTGATCATCTCAGAGATCAACTTCTAACTAGTCATGAGGTCCCCTCTATGGAAACATTGACCACTCGCCTTCTGCGTGTCCCGGTATCTCAAACTCAAGAAGCGCATGAACTAGTGGAACCATCTGTCATGGTTGCCACACGAGGAAGAGGAGGACGTGGCACTAGAGGAGGAGGACGAGGAGGTCGGGGACGTACTCAATGCACATATTGTAAAAGGATGGGTCATACTCAAGAGAATTGCTACTCCTTACATGGTTTCTCTTCCAAAACCGCCAATATTTCGAAGACTGAAACTTCCACTTCGAAAACTGAAACCTCCACTTCTATGTTTTCTGAGGATGAATATCAAGAGTATTTAAGGTTAAAGTCTAACAGCTTGGCACAACCATCTCAATCTCCCAATACATCAACAGCCTGCGTTTCTCAATCTATGGAATGTCAAAATTCATGGGTAATTGACTCAGGTGCTTCTGATCACATTTCTGGTAATACCTCTTTGTTCTCATCTATTTCCTTTCGAGAAAAACCTCATTTCATAACCCTTGCAAATGGATCTAAAACTTCTTCCAAAGGAGTCGGTCATGTTTCTTTGTCTCCCTCCCTCAATCTCAACTCAGTCCTTTTTGTCCCTAATTGTCCTTTTAATTTAATTTCCTTAAGCCAGTTGACTAAAATGTTAAATTGTTCAATAACCTTTGATCATAAATCCTTTGTTATACAGGAGCGTGGTTCGGGGAGACAGATTGGAGAAGGATATGAAGCTGGCGGATTATACCATTTTGGATCTCGTCCAAGGGTGTCTTGTGTTGCTGCTCCTAATCCTAAAGTGCTACATGATCGACTTGGCCATCCTCATTTGTCCAAATTAAAAAAGATGTGTCCTGAACTTAGTGGTCTCAAAACCTTAGAATGTGAGTCATGTCAATTAGGAAAACATGTTAGATCTTCCTTTCCTAAAAGGTCTCAATCAATATGTAATTCTAGTTTTTCCATCATCCATTCGATATATGGGGACCTAGTCGTATCTCCTCCTTTGGTTTTAGATATTTTGTTACCTTTATTGATGAATATTCAAGATGTACTTGGGTTTATCTTATGAAAAATTGTTCTGAATTGTTAGCTATCTTTACATCCTTTTTGAATGAAATCAAGAATCAATTTGGTCAAGTAATCAAAATATTAAGAAGTGATAATGCAAAAGAGTATTTCTCATCCTCCTTTTCTGTCATCTTGAGTTCCCATGGTATCTTACATCAGTCTACTTGTCCTCATACACCACAACAAAATGCTATAGCAGAACGAAAAAATAGACACTTGGTTGAAACTGCTCGTACCCTTTTGCTTGGTGCCCATATTCCTGTCCATCACTGGGGGATGCCATCTTAACTGCATGTTATCTTATTAATAGGATGCCCTCCTCCTCTCTTGATAATAAAGTCTCTTTCTCCATTTTGTTTCCTAATGATCCTCTCTTTCATACATCTCCCCGAGTGTTTGGCTGTGTATGTTTTGTTCATGACATGTCTCCAGGTCTAGACAAACTCTCCGCTCGCGTTCTCAAATGTGTCTTCTTAGGCTATTCTCGACTTCAAAAAGGATATCAGTGTTACTCTCCTGAAACTAAGTATTACATGTCTGCCAATGTCACATTCTTTGAACAGACTCCTTACTTCTCTCCATCTGTGGAGGATGTTTCTATCCTCCAGCAGGTCCTTCCTATTCCCATGGCTGAGTCAAATAGCTCCACTGTCTCTGTCATTCCAAGTCTTGATCACAATCCTTCTACACCTGTTTCTCCACATACTGAGATCATCCCACACAGGGCCCCAATGGATAGTCCACCTCCGCAAGACAATGGTGAATCTCCTACTTCAAATTCTTCTCCCTCGTCACCTCCTCCCACGCCTCCTGGTGCAAATGATTCAGCATGGCCTATTGCCCTCAGAAAAGGTACTCGTTCCACTCGGAACCCTCATCCCATTTATAATTTTTTAAGCTATCATCGATTGTCGCCCTCCTATTTTTCTCTTTTATCCTCAGTGTCCTCTGTTGTTATACCCAAGAATGTGAAAGAATCACTTGATCATCCTGGATGGCGACAAGCTATGATTGCAGAAATGCAGGCTCTTGACCACAGTAATACTTGGGAGCTGGTGCCCCTTCCCCCAGGAAAAAAGGCGGTTGGTTGTCGATGGGTGTATGCAGTTAAAGTTGGCCCTGATGGTGAAATTGATCGGCTAAAAGCTCGGCTTGTTGCAAAAGGTTACACTCAGGTTTATGGTCTTGATTATTGTGACACTTTCTCTCCTGTAGCCAAGATGACTACTATTCGTCTCTTCTTTGCCATGGCAGCCATTCGTCACTGGCTACTTCATCAATTGGATATCAAGAATGCCTTCCTACATGGTGATCTTGAGGAAGAAGTTTATATGGAGCAACCTCCTGGGTTTGTTGCTCAAGGGGAGTCTGGTATGGTATGCAAATTGCATCGATCTCTATATGGCCTCAAGCAATCCCCACGTGCTTGGTTTGGAAAGTTTAGCTCCATTGTTCAAAAATTTGGGCTAAAACACAGTGAAGCAGACCATTCAGTTTTTTATTGTCATTCTTCTCTCGGGAAATGTGTTTACTTAATAGTATATGTTGATGATATTGTCATTACAGGAAATGATGTTGTTGGAATATCTCAACTAAAAGAGTACTTGTGTAGACATTTTCAAACCAAGGATCTTGGAAGTCTCAAATACTTCTTAGGCATTGAAGTAGCGCAATCAAAAGATGGAGTTGTAATCTCCCAAAAGAAGTATGCTCTTGATATATTACAAGAAACAGGCATGATTGATTGTAGACCGGTAGACAGTCCCATGGACCCAAACCAGAAATTAAGGACAGAAGAAAGTGAATTATTCTCCGATCCAGAGAGGTATAGGAGGCTGATTTATCTCACTATTACAAGGCCAGATCTATCCTTTGCAGTTGGAGTGGTTAGTCAGTTCATGCAGACTCCATGTGTTGACCATTGGAATGCTCTCATTCACATTCTAAGGTATGTAAAGAAGGCTCCCGGGCAAGGAGTGTTATATGAAGATAAAGGAAGCATTCATGTCTCTGGGTATTGTGATGCAGATTGGGCAGGTTCACCTATTGATAGACGGTCTACAACAGGATATTGTGTTTTTCTGGGAGGAAACATTATTTCATGGAAAAGTAAGAAACAGAATGTAGTAGCTCGATCAACCGCGGAAGCCGAGTATAGGGCAATGACATCACTAACATGTGAACTTATATGGGTGAAACAATTCCTTCAAGAGGTTAAATTTTGTGACATCCATACTATGAAGATGTATTGCGATAATCAAGCTGCTCTCCACATTGCATCAAATCCAGTGTTTCACGAGAGGACTAAACATATAGAAATTGATTGTCATTTTGTCCGTGAAAAGTTGTTGACCAAAGAAATATGTACTGAGTTTATTGAGTCAAACGATCAACTCGCAGATGTATTGACCAAGTCATTAAGGGGTCCTCGGATTGAGTTTATTTGTTCCAAGCTTGGTACATACAATTTGTATGAGGAGAGTGTTAGGATATTTATCCTATTTTATCATCATTATAGTGTGTCAAGGGTTACCCTATTTATCATGATTATATTGTGTCTAGGATTACCCTATTTATCATGATTATATTGTGTCTAGGGTTACCCTATTTATCATGTACTTGTGTATCAATTTATTCTTATAAATAGAAGATTGTGAGAGGGATCAATCAAGCCCTCTAGAATTATTTTACAGTTTCAATCTTAAGTCTTTAAAACTATTATATTTCTTATTATTTTTGTTGTTATTTAGTTTATTACAGTATACTAAAATTAATTGTTCACATACTATAAGTTTAAAAGCAACCCATCTAAGATGTTGGACTCAAATTGAGGCCCGAAAATGAGAAATGAAAAAACTACATACTGAAAGACTAAGGACCCACAACCCATCAGTTATATTAGTTAGTGCCACACCCTCAAAGTGAAGCGGTGGTTCTGTGACAGAACACAGTGAAGGTCCACAACAGCATAACGGAGGTTGTTGAATGTCAGGCACAGCAGTTTATAGTTCGGCTTCATAACCACAATGCTCAAATACCCTTAGTGGCCCCACACTGCCACTATTGCAGCTTATCCAACCACAACTCCAAAAAGCAACATGACAGATTCTGTCACAGAACCCTGCTCCATCACAATGGTGGCCGCTCCAACAGTTATTGATAACATAGCTTATATCCACTGATGGACACGTCTATATTTGTTTATGCTTTAGATGTCAATGTCTAAGATCAAGGGGATAGTTATTTGGTCAGCCACATTTTTCCATGTTCTACATGTACCCTCCTCGCCTTAACCATTTGTTAAAATAATAATGTCTTTTAGGGGAATACACTGAAAAGATTCACCACCATGTGATGAGCAAACCATATAATAGATTATGACACTAACTTCAACCCAAAACCTTAAGGTTGCATTAGCAGGTCATTTTTTCTTATATGTTACTCAACTTCATTATTTCAACACATGTGACTTTAAACTTCTACTTAAGATTCCTAACAGTCTTCCCCTCAAGTGAGTTTGGTTTTCTTTACCACAGGTTTTTGCCAACACAGGACATGCTTGCTCCCACCAATTATCTCAGCACACTACCCTGACCCTAACTACTATTGACTTTTAGCACAACAAGACATGCATACCTCAATCTGAACCGGTCACCAAGACAAATCATCACTTCAGATACTGCTGTCAGATTTTTCTATAAGGATATTCTGAGAAGATTCATCACCAACGAGTCACGAGCAAACAATGTCTTTGTCAGTCTTTTTTTCTTTATATGTTACTAAACTTTCTTATTTCTACTCAACGCCAGACTTTTAACTCATTTTCTTTTCCGAACATAAAAAAAATTCAATGAAACAAGAAAAAGACATGGCACCTATAACCCACAATCACAAGAAAAAGTAGAGCTGCCTGGCTCACCACGAGGTTGGTCACTTAGTGAGCTAAGCCAACTCAGCTCACCTATTAGCGAGCTAAAAAAATTCGAACCCAGCCCGACCCACCACGGGTTGGTGGGTTAAACGAGTTGGCTCACTAGCTCACTCAATTATAAGTTTTTTTTAAAGTAAAAAAAATTATAATTTTTTTAATTCAAATCTAAATAAATTTCACTTTAAAATGATGTTAAACTCCAAAGACAATTCAAAATAAATAAAAAATATCATACAATTCAAGCGTAATCCAAAAACAAGGACAAAAGGCGAACAAATAAGTTTTTAATATTGATAATTTTTGTATCACTTGTCCATTTATAATATTAGAGTCTTCGAATAGATAAATTTATAATATTTTCCTCTCTTGAAACATCTTTTTTTTATTCTCATCTAAAATATAATAAAAAAAATGCTAACTAATAATATTAAAACACAAAATAATAAATAATTAAATTAGGTGGGTTGATGAGCCAACTCGGCTCACCACGGGTTCAATCCGGAAGAGCCGGGTTCTAAGTGAGCCTGGTTGAAAACTAACCCGCATAAAAAAAATTACATTTTTTTCAAACCTAATCCGGCTCAAACTCGTGGTGGGCCGAGTTGACTCGCGGGTTACAACCCATTTTGACAGCACTAAGAAAAAGCATGCCAACAACCACAAATTCTCACAATTCCAAAGCACAATCCTCTAGGAAATCAACTCAACTCATTAAGAGAATAACACATGGCACCTATAACCCAAAGATAATAAAAATCCTAGACAATTCCAATATAAAATTAGTTTCCTAAAGCGTATCCTAATGAAACAAAATTAAATACGAAATCCAACATGATAAATATTGTCCTAGGAGGCTAAGAGTAGGGAAGATCGCTTGAATAAGAGATAATGTTATATTTACTTTTAATAAAAACATAACAATATGCCATACACAATAAATAATAATCATTAAATATCACAACTACAATAATTACATTTCTCCATTATGCATCAATTTTTTCATGTTAAGTTGACATTTGTAGACCAAAACTTCAGAATTATTTTATTACCAAATAGCACCTAAAGAAGTTGTACCTGCGTGAAATAAAATATAACAATTTTCAGAAGCTAACCTGACTGAATGCAGGAGTATAGTCATGTTTAAAATTCAATTTCTTCAAAAGAGGTATGACATCAGAACTCTGCGGATAAGTGATGCGTGGAGCCTTTACTCTGTTAAGCGGAATAAATGTAACTCTACCACCTTTCTGTGAATTAAGATGTCTAATTATCTGGGTTGACTTGTCATCATTTTCAACAACAACATGGAATAAGCTGTTCAAACAAAGATGTTAAAAATATAAAACATTACGCCAAATGTGCAAAAGTGTAAAACCAGTCAAGAAATTAGCCCAACAAAGGACTGAAAATAAAAATATTGAACAACTACATGCTAAAGATGAGGCAAATTCTCCTTTCTCTCCCTTCACCCAAAACAATGTAGGAAAATATACTTAATGCAACAAGTGGTATTAAAATAAATATCAGTGAGAAATGACCTGTTTCCTGCCGTAACTTCAACGGCAGTGAAAAACTTTTCATCACAATTCAGCAACTCAATAATTGGACCATGAACTCCAGAAATATTATACTCCCTGCAAATCTTCCTAACTGAATTCAGCCCTCTTCTCACATCCTGAAGTCATAATAAATCCAAATATCATGATAGTTAACCCTAACACTCAACAGATAAACAATGGAATAAGATCTAAGTACCCGTACACATTCAAAAAAATATATACACGGACTTGGACTCATACTCGTGTCGATAATAATTTTAATCATCTTACCCCTTACCAGTTGGATATCTATTTAAGCATATCTGTATATGCTACCCACATTTTAATTAACTTCAACAGAGTAATCAAACAAATATTCAAGTATGCTTTCTATAAAAGATTACAAACATAATACTTATATAATACACTTCCACAACAGTAAATTTATAAATATTCAAATCCAATGCAGCAAATGCACACCACTTATACAACAAGCCGGAACCTATTTGCATTGGTTGAGTTAAAATTGTGTTAGAGTGCTGTAAATATAGCAAGAATGAACATTTTCACTAACTAAATTTATATATACTTGTTATTACCCTAAAATAGGGTAACTGAATGTTTTGTTATTATGTTTTCACCCTTATAAATTTAATAGATCTGTTGTTGTTAGGAATGAGAAGAGTTGGAGAGTTTATGAGAGAAGGAAAAGAATGAGTTAGTTGAGCAACCCAACTGCTTATTACAGTTGGGTAGGGGGGGAATAGCTGTTGTATAAATAGTAGAGGGGTTAGTTGTTTGGGGACTTTTGACAGTTTGACAGTTAACAGGATTAAGCCTGTGAAAGGGGTTAAGCCCTTGCTATTGTGAGTGTACAGACTTGTCATTGTGAATAATATCCAGTTCTGTTTACTTTCTTTCTGGTTTCTTGGCGCCTAAGTGTTGTTTCTAGAGGGTCTCGAATAGGTTTCTTTATTCGAAACCTATCAGTTGTGGTCTATAAACATTAAATTTACCCTATCCTCCCGTTTCTCCCTCTCAACCTGTTATTATAGTCCAACAAGATGCCGATTTTAGGATATCCCAAAGAACACATCTAAATTGTGTTCTAATATTTTGTTACTTGGTTGTGGTTAGATGGGCTCCAACAAAATAACAAAGTCAGATTATGCTCTTTTATAGTCTCTGTTTAAGAGACTCAATCTTAATTTTCTCAGAAACTCCTAAATGGATGTTGACTTACACAGGTTGCAACCTTGTCACATTTTAGTGTTGTACTAAGTGGTAGCAAACCAGCAATTACTCAACTCATTTACAAAATCAAAAAATTAAAAGCATTTTCCAACAGAACAAAATGATTTTATATCTTCTATCATTCTAAGTGTCGCATAATATATGGAAGAAAAGTGTTTCTGCAATTCCCTTCATCTATATGCTGCATAAAAGATGTGAAAAACCAACAAAAGCCATGTCAAAATCTTTCATATACTTTAGAGAGTCATAACACTGTTAATTCACATCGAGTAGGTTATAAGTTAAAATAAAACTCTACACTGAATAAGCCCGTATTAGGCTGTACATGTTGAAAGATGCAATGCCTAGAAATACCATGTTGAGAATGCTTGATAATTTAATGGTATTTACGAAAAGGGATGTAAAAGAAGCTACAAAAGAGGGATTACTCACACCAGGAATTGCATGATCAAGATTCTTTTCAGCCTTCTCAACTTCTGCACTCAGCTTATCAATTTCAGCAGTAATTTCATTCTCCTTTGTCCATAGGGACCTAAAATGTAACAATTTAATACACTCGTTAGCAATATTATATTTACTCGCAGTTTACTGTGTTCCTCCTTTCTGCTGTTGGTTAGGAGGGCAGGTATCCTACACTTTCAGTGTACTCATTCTTTAGTGTACCTAATTCTTCTTTAATCTGGGAAAAAGTATATATAGAAATTTAAAATAAAAAACGGTGACAAAAGGAGGACTTTTACATACTTCCTCTCAAGATTTAACTTGTCTCTCTCCAATTTGAAATGATTAAGCCCTTTAAAGGACTCAGCAATGCCAGATTCGAAAACAGTAATATCTGATTTACGTTTATTTATGTTTTCATCACAATCACGCAGTTCTTTTTTAAGCCGATCAATTTCATCCAAAAGCTTTTGCTCCTGCAGACCAAAACAACAATTAAAAACATGGGAGCATGGTTTAAAAGATCACTATTCATTCAACAGAAGATAAAAATAATGATTTAAATTTGAAAATACAGAAATAAATAATGGAAATTATGGCAAGAGTCACGACCACATCCAAAGCTACTGAGAATACGCATATGTCAACACTAACAAGTTGAGCACCATTACATCAATACAGCATAGAAGAGATATAGCAATAAGGAAAAAAATTAATGACTATTAGTGAGAATTATCGGCTGAGATATTGATAGTGTTGGAGTAAATTGTTAACTTGAGTCCCCCAAGATGACCAATGTATAAGGCAAAAATTCCATAAACTTATTGCCTTAAAGTTTTAGATTAGAAGTACTATCATGTTTTCTTATGTAGTTGGTTCATGACCATATGTTGCTCACCCTCATGGAACACAACAAACTAGTAACAAAGCCAGTTCTGTTCTGGTAATCGACAAGTACGTCTGGATAATTTGCTGTAGAAGTACAATATGCCAGACAACATGGGTAACATTGTAAAAGTACTTTTGTGCTTCCGCTATAGGGGTAGTGTGTATAATTATGGAAGAAACTCATACTTAAAGGGGAGATTATTGGTGTAAAGTGAGTTAAAGTCTCACGTTCAATAGACATAGGCAAGATGAGCAAATATAAGGAGGACCCATAAAACTTCTATCTTAAAATTTTTAGTTGACAGTGGTGTCATATTCTCTTATGTAGGTGGCCAATGACTCATTGATCAGAGATCTACCATAGGATAATGGTATCAGAGTTAGTCTCATCCTGGTGACTGAGAAGTACATTAGGAATTATTTATGTGCTACCACTGGATGGGGAGCACGTACTAATGTGGAAAGGATATTCATATATATATATGTTGCGCCACTCTTCACAAATCCTAAATAAATCAAGAGGCTATATAGTCTTTCAAGTCCTTGAAAGTAGTTATCACCTTCTAGTCAGTCCATATAAATGTCGAAACTAAAAACTAGACTCTAGTAATTGTTGATATGTAATGTATTTTGGTAGTAGGCTTTTTAGGAGCCTTCTGTTTTTGTTTATGCTGAACTACTATTCCTTTCTTATATAAGTATGATTAGTGATGTATTAGGGTTAAGAGAAAATTATAATGAAGTTTTTGGTTTCTCTCCCAACTCTTAAGTGTAATATCCATCTTTCACGTTAGTTCTTTATATGGATAATGTTAGTTAACAAAGTTCATTGACATCACACGTTAAATGATGGGTGAGTTGTCACCTGCCATGACAAATTCAGGCAAGGTGGCAACTAATATGTCACTTAACATGCCATATCAGCAAACTAACTCTATTAAAAAGGACAAATGCGAAAGAAAGGTCTCACTCTCTTATTACAAAATTTTAGTTTTGATGCTTTTAAGGACGTCGGCAACATTAAATGACAGGTCAATTTCCGCCTATCATGCCAAGTTGAGGCAAGGAGGCAACTAATATGTCACTGATCCTATCGCATCATCAAACTAAATCTATTACAAAGACAAATGTGAAAGATAGATCTTACTCTAGGTTAGTTTCGACACTTTTAAGGATTGACAAGAAGGCAACATACAATTCATGTATCCGAAAAACCATTCAATCTTATTGAATAGATTTCCTTCTTCAATTACCCCCTTCTCCCTCTCCCCCACACTCATCCTCTTATCCTCTTATCCTCTTTTCCTTCTTCCTTCTTCCTTCTTCCTTCTTAGTGTATATTGGTTTAATCTTCATGTTTGTTCATCTTACTTGAAAAAACAAGGAAGAAAAAGCAATGTATTCAACCTTCATTGGTGTGATTTTAATTTATGTATATATAGGAGTTACAAAGTAAGGTAAGACACTTACCTTAAACCTTAACCCTAAAGTTCGATACATACAAAAGAAATAATATTAAAAGAACATCAATTTTTAACACTCACTCGCAAGCTTAAGCATACAAGTCATAGCCCAAAGATTGGAACATAGATCCTCTTAGAGATTTAGTTAGAATGTTAGTGAGTTGATCGTTAGAACTCAAACTCATTAAAAGATCCTTGCACAAGAACTTCTCTTTACCAAAATCACAATCAATCTTTGGATGTTTAATTCTCTCATAAACACCAGATTGGAGGCAATATGAAGACCATGATTGTAACAATATAACTTCATCTGCCCATTTTCAACAATCTTCAACTCTTGAAAGAGGTTACAATTAGCTAGGGCCATAGATTTATACACAACTTCTGCACTAGATCAAGTAACTACACTTTGTTTCTAACTTTTCTAAGATTCCATCCAAGGAATAAACAATATCTGGTGGTATATCTCCTATCAATGGGACAATCAGCCCAATCTACGTAATATCCAAAGACTTGAGTATTTCCTTTATTCTCCTATACCAATCATTGTCCCGAGGTCCTTTTATATATCTAAGAATCCAAATCATAGCATTTCAATGATCAATGTTGGCGTTCTGCATAAATTGAGTTACAACTCCCACCAGATAAGAAACATCAAGTCTTATTACAGTGAGATAAATGAGTATTTATTTGTACTAACCTCCTAAATCTCTATGGGTTTGGAAAAAGTTCAATTTGGTCTCTCATTAACTTCATATTTGAGTCCATATATCAATGGGCTTGCAATTTGCCATGCTTATCTCCCCCAAAAAAATAAAAAGCATATTGTCATTGTGAAATCATGATACCTTTGATTGCACCACTTCAATATCAAGAAATACTTTAGATAGCCCAGATCTTTGGTCCAAAAGTGGTAAAAATAAATGCTTTTTTAATTGAACAATTTTATTATTCTAATTTTCTGTAATAACAATATCATCAACACAAACCATAAGATAATCACACTTCCGAAGAGAAGTATGACAACAAAACACTAAATGATTTGTCATGTTCGTTTCAATCCAAAAGTATATACAATTTTTTAGTGTAATAGTGGATATTATAGTTTTATATTTAGCTTTATTATGGAATTAAAATGTAGAATAAGTATGCTATTTATTGGTATTTTAACACTTTTTAACATTAAATATTCTGAATGTATAAGTTGTGCTTATGGAACCCCAAAGAGTTTACTTGAAATCTCAATTTTTACAACGATGATAGCCAAACAATGTTTCGGGATGGGGAGCCTCCCATGATTTTTAATTTTTTTTATTCCCTAATAACACACTGCATCTTAAATACGATCATTCACAAGATATAATCACCTTGTTATCAAAAGCTATCTAAAGAAGTTGGCAAAAGTAGGTAATAATTCTCCCAAATAGACATATGCATTCAATCTGTTAATCAGAAAAAACATTAATTAAAATAAGCATATACAACAGGGTAGGAAAATGATTTTGTTATCACACTTAAAATTAATAGAAATCAAGATTAAATAAAAACAGACATCTTCATGTCATGAATCTGTTAAAAGAGTGTTTAGGACAAAATTAATTAGAGCTCACATAGATAAATGAATACTTGCCTGCCCCTTATTTGAAGAATGCACTCGTTCAAGATCATCAATCTCCTTTTGAAGCCACTTATCACGAGCAGCTTTACTTGAAAACTGGGTAGCTCGACCTTGCTTTTGATAGAGTATACTGAGTTTCTTTTCACGCTCCATTATTCTAACAATTCATTTATTTAAGAGAAATACTGATTAGACCTGTTGAATATCCTCAATAAATGATAGAAATATGTGCCAAAACATATACTAGCTATAAACATGTAACAAATATTAAAGAATTGTAGAATGGGAATATTATGCGGGGTTGTTGGGTCAAGTTAGTTTGCCCTAAGCAAGCTGGCAAGTGACATCGAGTTATATTATCTCTGTTCTAACTTGTAACAGAATGCTAAGAGAATGAAATACACTTTTTCTTCTTTCAAAATTCTGTCTCTAAAACTCTTTGTAAACTTCGACACAGTTGGGTATCAATATCCTGGCCGAATACTGTACTCCATCTTCTTCCTCAAACACTGTCACTCATACCCAATCTCAAAGGAACTTAAGTCAAGTTAGTTCACCCTAACTAGCTGGCAAGTGACATTGAGTTATATAATCTCTGTTTTAACTTGTAACAGAACGCTAAGAGAATGAAATACTCTTTGTAAACTTTGACACAGTTGGGACCCAATATCCTGATGGCAGTATACTCTACTCTATCTTCTTCCTCAAAAAATGTCTCTCGCACTCGATCTCAAAGAAACTTAATGACAAGAATTTTCTCCTATGCCAACAACAAGTAGAACCTATAAGCCAGGCTCAATGACTTCAAGAATGTTGAATCAACATTTCTAAGTGACTAAGATTCATTTCTGATTTCTAAGTGAAGCCAACTGCAACGTTGCAAAAGTTAGTCCAGTGTACAAAGCCTAACAACAACAGAAAATACTCTTATCACGGTTTCAGTCTTCACTTTATAGTTCCCTTCTCTCACAAGCCTTTTTGTGAGCAATGCATATCATGTTAAGGATAAAATTCTTGACTTTTTTCAAAAGCAATGCACAAAAGTACACAGCTGCATACAAAACTGCAATCTACAACACTCTCCTTCACATCAAAATGCTTGCTGATGCGCTTGCTTCAATTGCGATCCAATTTCACTTCAAGAACATATTTCAATTGTCAGAAGCAAGTGTAAACCTCTTCCTATTGAAGAAATCAATGTGTTTATTCTTGCTCATTAAATGCAACTTCAGAAGTTTTTCCAGGAAGTTCTATATGATTTGCTAAAGTTCATCTTACTCGAGCACTGTCCAATTCTCCCAGTCACAACCACCTCTAAGAGGTCAGAGATTGTAATTCTTGCAGTCATTATTGCAGTCACTTCGCTAACATGCAATGCAAAGTATGCTTCAAATATGGTCATATTGCCTCAAAATGCTAACACATAAACAATCCTGTATTATTTCAGAACCTTGCATTACTTGGGTCTCCCAAAAACATAAGAAACCCCGCGTCAATATCAGTAACTCCAGCCCTGCGACCAGCACAGCCTGGTCCCCTAAGGTGCCTCACATCATATCAACTTGGATCCTTTATAAGGAAAGGACCAGATTCACATTAGTAATAGACATGGTCAGCATATTACCTCCTTCTGTTCTTACTTTCCCTCCCATCTTAAACTTACGGTCGTACTCCAATTACATAATTTGCTTATAACAAAAAACCTAGTGAGTAAATTTTCCGAAGACAACTGTATTTTTCAAGTGTCATGCTGATGGCTTGAACCAGTTTTCAAATCTACATTAGCATCCACATTCTCAAGTTTCTCTTTCTGCTAGGTGTATAATTTATAATTCCGTTTCTTGTGCTAACTCTTCAAATATAATATTTCCCCAGTCCCATCTTCAAATGGCTTTCACTATTATATTTCTTTTGTTGAAAGCAGTACAAGCATGTTAAAGATTAAAAAATATATTTTACTGTCCTATATCCTACCTAATCCAAGATTATAGCTAAATGAGACACTAAAAGAGATAAGATTATTCCAGTATAATAGAGTGCACTAAAATATGTAACTACCATGTTAAAGAGTCAGAGACAATAAACTAGGAGAGTTAGATTAGATACAGTGAGCTGATTCAAGCAAATAAACGATACATTCAACCATAAACATACTGCATGGCAATGTCTTTTTCTTTCTGAATTTGATCCTCATGTAAGGGAATGATTTTGCCCAGTTCAATGGTTGAATCTTGAATTTCTTTCTCAAGTATCTCCAGTTGTCTTGCAGCATCTTCCTGAAAGCATGTAAGAAAAAGATGAGCCATGTACAAAACAATCCCATCAAAAACAACTCACAAAAGGTCTTCTTCAAATTAGTACCTTGGCTCGGATGTTTCCAGAGTTCTTCTCTTGCAAGTCTTTGACATCAAGCTCAAGTTCTGTGTGCTTCTTTAATGCAACTGTTCGTCGCTTTTCAATAGCTTCTTTTTCTTTGTTAAAGTTTTGAAGTTCTTTTGATACATCTTTTAATGTATTCTCTAAATCTTTGGATTTCTCATGGGCATCAAGAACATCATTATACTTTTTTGCTGATGTTTCAGAAACCTTGGCCCGAACATCTTCTATCTAAAACAAGGTGACAAGCATTCAATTATAGAAATCAGAATAACAGAAAAGGGATTAAAAATGTCTGAACAATAAATATTTGACACTCAATATTATGATTGACATAAGAATCAGCAGAGAAAATAAAAGTGTACAACTATAAACTCCAAATAATTGTATCAAGTATATAGCAGGCCTTTTACCAGTATTTATAGCAAGAAAGAGGAGCCAGGGATATCAAGGCAATTATGAATGGACCCCAGGGTCAAATTGAGAAATCAAAAGATAGAAAGTGAAATAGCACAGTGGACAACTGCCAGAACACCAATTGTGTAGAAGTTAGGGTTTTCCGTGAGGTGGATGACTTGGGAATAAAAGGAGAAGGAAAGCAGAAAGGAATCAGAGGAAAATGAAAAGAAGGAAATTTGAAATTGGAGGAAAAGTTGAGTTCGACAACAGTTCTGCATGTCACAACCCTCTAGACCATATGTGATTATCTTAACCAAAGTTTTCTAATTTAACTTTCATGTTACAATTTTATTTTCACTGTTTACAAGATTTCCTCTATTGGTCATCATCATTTATTCAAACTCGAAGCTCTATCATCAGAAAACTATTTTCACAGTAAAAATAAAAATGTTCTCAGTACAAAAAGTGACTTACAGATGTTAGCCTACTCCAATAATATTATATTATTATTATTAGTTATTTATAGTATACATTTGAAATATTAATATTCGGCACACAGTTTACAAACACTTGTGTTTATAATTGTACCGAACACATAACCCAATCTAACATGTCATTTCGATACCCAACACGAGTCTGTAGCAAAGTACCCAAACCCACACACAAAATTATAATATGGAGACATTTGTTTGAGTTTAGATCATTTTCAAGAATGTTGATAAGCATATATTAGTGTTGAATAGAGTGAAAAACTATATTTGAATTAATCTCCCTTGTGTAAAATACACACATAGGGTTCTCTATTTATAATAGAAGAAATATGGGCTAAGCCCAAAATACAAATGAGAAATAATAACAAACTAACTAAAAGATAAAAGATATAATATATCTAACACTCCCCCTCAAGCTGGAGCATACAAATTGTATGAACTAAGCTTGGAATAGATGAACTCAGTGTTGAACTAGATGATTTGTCTTCAAGAGTGTGAGGCAAACATAGATGGACTAACAGCAGCTTGTGAAACTTCAACTTCAAAAGTGGATGAAGGAGAGCAGTGGTGGACAATGACAAACTGCAAGGACTGATTCCCATCAATGATGGATGAGTGACGGGATCAACAGTAGTAGCTGAAAGCTAAGAGCTACAAAACTGCAGGGACTACACTAAATCCTCATTAATGATGGTTGGGTGACGGGATCAACAGTAGTAGCTGAAATCTACAAAACTGCAGGGACTACACCCATATATATGTGACTTGCAGTGTCTTGGAAACGTACTCCCCCTCAGTGTGAACGACGGAAATGTGGAATATCACAGTTGCTGGACCACTAAAACAAAACAAAATATTAAGCTACAATGCTGAAACAAAGACGACATCAAAGATCCAAAGATACGTTGGAGGTCCAAAATTCTTTGCTGGACAACTCCTAAGTGGTGATACTTAGCCGTGTATCACAAGAAGATCGGGCTAAACTCTAGCCCAAGAAGAACTGACGCAGTTGCGTCTATCTGAGGCGGTAGCGACTGTAGCGGCGGTTGACTGCTATAAAACTGTAAGGACTAAATTGCCATCACTGACTGATGGGGCCTGTAGTGGCTGGAAGCGACAAAACTATAGGGACTGCCATCACTAACTGACGAGGTGATGGGGGCCTATAGTGGTTGGAAGTATACGATGCCTGGACAGCGGCAAACGGGCACCTGGACAGCGGCAAACGGCGCGAGACAGCGGCAAAACGGCGCTGGACAGCTGCCAAACGGCGCCGGACAGCGGCCAAACGGTGCGGACAGCGGCCAAACGGTGCGGACAGCGGCCAACGGCGCGGACAGCGGCAAACGGTGCCTGAACAGCGACAAACAGCGCCTGAACAGCAGAAAACGGCGCCTGAACAGCGGCAAACATTGAGTCGATCTTGCTCAAGATCACATTCTCAAACCTAGACTTTTCATCTCTAGCCAAATCTTTCTCCGTAGCACCCACTGCTAGAATCAACATCCTTAGCAGTGAAACAGATTTCTAGTAGAAGAAGCCATTTTAAACTTAGAGAAGAAAAGGGACTTAGGGTTCCAAAAACGTGAGGGAGAAAACCCTAGGTATGAGCCCAAGCCAACAAAACGGAGAAACAGGAACCAAAACACACTCAAGAAGCTCCGGCGAGACGATCTGCAGGGACGCGGTGAAACTCCGACACCCGGAAGGCAGCGCGTGCAGAACATGCGGCCGAGACTGGCCGAGAAGAAGCGGCACGTGGAGGCGCGTGGAGGCGCGTGGAGAGGAGTCTGGTCTTCACTCCGGTGGGGTTGGCCGTCGCTCGAGGAGACGCTTCAGATCCGCTGGTCACCGGTCGAAACTGTGACGGCGACCGGCGTCCGGCGATGGACTGGCCGGAAAGAAGCGCTGCGTGGCGGCGCGTGACTGAGAACTGGCTCTCGAAACCGGCGTGGTTGGTCGTCGCTCGAAGAGACGGTCCAGATCCGCAGATCACCCGTCGAAATTGTGACGGTGGCCGGCGGTGGCGGCGGCGAAAAGTGGCGGCGACAACGATAGCAGCGACGACAGCGGAAAGCAGCGATGGTCGGTGACTGGCTGCACTGAGAAGAAGAGAAAATGGACTACCGACTGAAATTTTAAGGGCTGCCGGCGGCCATGGCGGACGGCTGCCGGTAGACAGCAGAGGCCACAAGAAGAGATCAGAGAACCTGCTCTGATACCATGTTGAATAGAGTGAAAAACTATATTTGAATTAATCTCCCTTGTGTAAAATACACACATAGGGTTCTCTATTTATAATAGAAGAAATATGGGCTAAGCCCAAAATACAAATGAGAAATAATAACAAACTAACTAAAAGATAAAAGATATAATATATCTAACAATTAGCATTCCAATATTTATATCATGTTTTATACATATATTTCCATCTAAAAATTATTCTGACATATTTCTTAAATGAGAACTGTTCAAACATCGTTTAGATAAATAGGTATAGTTTATTTAAGGGTAATATTAGAATAAGTATTAAACATGAAGTAGTTGTACTGGAAACTACTACCTGCTACACAAATAAATTGTACCTAGTTCAGTACCGAGGTTACTAGTTCATACTTTTCATCTTAAATCTTCCTTCTTCTCATTGCACCAAAATTCTATGATTATAAATATGAGATCATAAGAGATGATTTCCAGCACTATAAAATGCATTGTCTCTTTTATTTCTCATTTATTTATCTTAAGTTGATACCAAAGCAAGTTGGCACCTTCCTTTTGTTCTTTCCAATCCTTGGTGACAATCCATGATTGCAGAGAGGCACACTCATGAAAACATAAATTGGCATATCCATAATAATTTATTTAAACTTTCATTGTCTTATCTTTAGTTATATACTTGTGATTTTGAAGAACCAAGCCAAAAGAATAATCACCAAAAATAAAAAACCAATAAGTCCAACAGTAAGAAATTGTGCAAATAATTATGAGATAACAATTAACCCGTAACCTCTGTAAGTTTCTGCTGAGCATCTTGAACTTCTTTGCTAAAAATAGCATATTCTAATGATTTTCTTTGTTTGTCAAGCTGTTGATATTTTCTAAGTTCCTCCTTTTCCTCATCTAGTTCTTTCAGCCTTTCATCTAAATACTGTACAACTTGGATTATTTGCTTTCTTTTGTTACCTGTATAACAGAAAAATGCATGAGAATAACAGGAATAATAAACACTATAAGTTGTAATAAACACTACAATGTGATACTTTATTTTCATATTATCCATTATTTACTAACAATGATGATATTAGCCAATTTTTTTATTTTTAATATAAATATATTTTAATACATAATCCTAAAATACTAAAATATGTGTTTGGAATCTTAAAAACTTCATACTAAATTATTCAGTTATAAACTTACAATATAAAATGTCTCTCACATAATAAAAATAGTTCTTTAATCTAATTATTACAAATCAAAATAATATTTTATACACCTTTTAATTCCTTATTGGAAGAACTTAATAGCAATTCTTAGAGGATTAAATTAATGCTACCTCTGGCCATATGTACAAGAAACTAAAGATGCTTTTCTATGTCAAAGAAACAATGACTCGTTTTCAAACCTACCTGATTAAATTTCTCTTATTCCCATAATTTATTGTAAAGTTCATTTATTAGGTATTCACTTATTCTATATAAAAAGTAGGGCACTCACTACATCAAACATTTAACAATAAGGGTATACTTGGAATAAAAATTGAATTTATGCTATCATTAATCGAAAAACTAACCTAGCCACTTTTATTGATCTTGATGTATTAGTTATTTCTTTTTCACATATATAATTATCAAGCAAATAGAAAATTAACGTTTCATTCCTAAAAAAATGTTAAAGT
Source organism: Vigna umbellata (assembly GCF_029865625.1). Lineage (NCBI taxonomy): Eukaryota > Viridiplantae > Streptophyta > Magnoliopsida > Fabales > Fabaceae > Vigna > Vigna umbellata. Next base: position 10,475,517 of record NC_142166.1, read on the forward strand.
ATTAAGTTTGAAAATTTAATTTATAATTTACTATAATTTTCATATTACATCAAGTACACACGTACATGCATACATATACACATATATACATACATATGAAATGATTGATTAAAAAATAAATTATGTCTCCCTAGCCTAAACCAAAGAATTCTTTTCACAAGTAAAAAAACGTATTAATCTAATCAAACTTAATTTAAATTGAATTTCGTCGAAAGAAATTTAAAGGTAAGAATTTGAAGGCTATTAAAATCTCTTTTTACTCTCATCCCATCAGGATACTTTAAACCAATGAATATATTTATTCATTAATTAATAGTAATCAATTTAATTCAAATAAATTAACAAAATTTTATTTTACAATCCATTTGATTGATCATAATTTTAACATTATAACTACAATTAGTTTTAAACTCAAAGATAGAAAATTTTGAATACATTCAAATGCAACTAACAGTTTAATTAACCTTCACTACTTTTGAGTTGTTTCAAAAAAAAATCTTATTGCATTGAATAAATAATTTACAATATACATGAAAATTACATAAAAACAATTTAATCTATAACAATATATAATGGGGATTCCCTCATTTGCCAATAATCTATAATAATATATAACGGTTATCCCCCATTTGGTGTACATATATTGTTTTCCTATTTTACTTCTAATAATTTTTAAGTCACAATGCAAAATTCAAAACCGATGTAAAAAAGCAAAAAATAAAATAAAATATGGTGGAGAAAAAATAAGAAATAGCAAAGAGACTAACATGTAGTGGGAATCCTCCGTACAATTAAGCTTTATAAGTTTAGAATGTTTGATTCTATATAATTAAACCTTTTATTATAACATAACTTCAATAAAATGTAGAATAAAATATATATTTAATCATCATATTTTCACATAAATAAAATCACATAAAATAGAAAATAATATATATATATATATATATATATATAGAAAGTTATAAGCCAGATTATTAAAAAATGCAGACACATATGCTAGCATTGAATCAAACAAGTTCTCAATGTGTTTCTTTTGTCAATGCCTCGTAAAAATAAAATTCAAATACATTACGAATATAAAAATCAAGTATAATAAAATAAATTATCAAATTCTTCTATTGAAACTTTCAAGAATTTGTATCTATACCATTAATAAAGGGAATTCTCCTTTTTGATGTCCAAAACTTTTTCAGTTTTACCCTTTTAGTAACTACTTTTTTGAATTCGAATAATTACTCATAATAAAAAAAACCATTTACACAATAAAATAATTACCTATAATAGAATTATAAGAATAATTTATTTTTATAATTACCTTTTTGTGAAATTTATTTTATAGTTTATTAATATTTTTTATTCCAATAATTAAAAATCATTTTATAGTTTAATAAAGATTTTGCTATAATAAGAAAAAAGTGGACACACATGGGCATAGTGCATGTGTTTCCACTAGTGTACTAACTAGCTGATACTAATCATATCTACACAACAATTCAGTTTTATAATAAACTTGTAAAATTTGTCAGGTCTGGCAAGTATAAATCTACAGCTAAGTAAAGAAAGTACTAAATGGACATTATGTTAATGTATATATTCATTGTTCTTTATTTGATGTGTGTGTGTAAGAATATGATATTTCATTAAAAATCATAATCCATTTCTTAACTCCAGAATTTAGAAAAGAAAATTATGAGAAAGTGTCATGTGGTAACTTTAGAAGAATAACCCTATCATTATACGTAGATTAGAAATCATGAACTCAAAACTGAATGATAAATAAATAGGAAAGACTAGATAAATCATAAACTTAAAATAAAATCATGAACTTGCCAGTTTCCTGCATTATTTTCAAACTTTCACGGCGCCTCTCCTCATAAACTCTAGTACCACCTATTTCCTTCAGCAAGTCCAGTCGTTCAGAGTCTTTCATCAAGGTTAATGATGCTATCTACACAATATATAAATGGAACAAGTTTAGAAATCAACTTCAAAGTGTTTGAATATAACAACAATAAACCCCAAACCAAATTCAAGTACTGCCACCAAGAGCCAATACCTTTCCTTGTTGTACAACATAATAAGGATTTGAACGGGAGAACCCAGCACTCTCCAGCAAGTTCATCACTTCAGTTTTCCTGCAGATAGTATATGATGCTTAGAATCAGAGTAAATACTCATATGACCAAATAAAATAAGATAAAATAGGTAATTTTTCTCAATAGTAAAAATAAAAGCAAACTACATTTGACACATAGCTCTATTTAACTCACGTTATGTGTTTTCCATCAAGAAAATACTCATCCTTTTTTAAACCAATAGTCCGACGCAATCGCACTTCCTCCTTGTCAACCTATTCACCCAACACAGATAGATGCTAAGATAGAGCATATTTTATCAAGCAAAAATCACTATTGCCACAAAAAATAAAGCACATTTGGTCTGACAAAAAAGTAAAAGGGAATCAGTTCAAAGCAGTGCAATTATTACATCAACAACCACTAACAAAATTTTACAGTTTAAGCTGAAAAGGTTATTTAATTGAAATTGTGGTGTAGAAGCTCTGTGAAACAAAAAACACAGCAAATCACGTCATTAATTGTATTACTTCTCAGCTAGTACAAAATATGCACCATCAAATAAATATGAAATCATGATATTGATCACTAGAATAACAAGTTATTATCCTCAACATATTACCGGGATACGGTTGTCTGAATTATCAAAGACAATCTCCACAAAAGCAGATAAAACTTGGTGTCCAGCTCCTTCCTGTGCACAAAGAATAATTTATTTAAGCATATTCAAAATCTATAGGTGATTATTTATAGGCGACAACTACAAGTATAAATAATGGATGAAGTGTGACATACATGGAGTAGTGCCTGTCGATCTTCACCACGTAGGTTTTGAAAGAGATCACTTAATACAAAACGGATGGCTACAAAAGAAAAAAAAAGGTGTAGCAAAGTGAAGATCAGAGATTTGGCTGTAGTTACTTCCAAATTGCACACGGAAGAAACGGTGATCATTTTTTACCATGAAAAAAGTTTGTCTTCCCAGATCCATTAGCACCAACTGCAAAAATAAAAAATTAACAGATATATTAAATTACAAATAAATACAATTTAGATGCGTTCATCATTTGAGCTGAAAGAAAAGATGATGTTCATCTTTAAAATATAATTTAAGAAAAAGGAATGATGTGTAAGAGTGGAAAAAACTAAGGAAGTAATAAAAGGAAGGTAATGAAGAGAGCAAATAATGCATTTATGCCAAAAATACCGCATGTGCCCTTTACCTTGGTGTGAGAACGTATCAGCTAATAATCAAGTACTACCGAATCATAACATTGTTATCAGTTTTACAATAAAATTCTTCTTACATATCCTTCACTTTTTTTATGGGTAGTCTTTCATCACAGTATTGACGAATAACCTTCTTTCTTAGATATCTACTAATAAGTACTATTATATGTATATTTGCAACAATAAATAATTTACTAATTTTGATGATAAATATGAACTATTATTATATCTACCTTATTACGTAGTCTAAGAAAATATGTCTGAATTCAAATAAGAATCGACCAAACACCTTCTTTTTATGTTGATTTACATGTTGCATTTCGCTGTCATCATAACATGTTACGAATGAAATGCCCACATCATACATGCCGAAGAGTTTCCAGAATCAATAGAAGATAGGATCTAAAAAATTGTCAATAAAATTATTACCAACACAGTTCACTTTAGAGCTGAAAGGCTCTGTGGAAATTTGCTCTCGATAACTCTTAAAACCTTCGATCACAACCTAAAAGCACAAACAAGCAAATATTAGCATAATATGTGGTATCTGTGACAGAGGAAGTGTTTATGAATCATAATACAAAACAGAATCTAGTCAAATCTAATATACTTTATCTCACCGTGAAAAGTGAATTAAATAAACAAACTCCAAAATTAAATTACCTGTTTGATGTACATGTTCAAAGTGTCATAACCGTACTTTTACCCGCAACTACAAAAGCAAATGAAAAAAATTCCATAAGCACAATCACATTACAACCACGCCACAGTACTGTACACGCTTCCTTGAGTCACAACAACGGTTTTTTTATAAAACAGAAGACAAGGAACTATCAATCACGATAGCATTAAAAAAAATATAATTAAGCATATTCATAGGAAGTCACTGCAGCTATCACAGAGTCAGAGATGAAATGACCGAATCCTCCACACGTACTAGTTCAAATGGAAATTCAAAAATCAATACAATTTGACTTCCAAACCACAAAACATACTGTTACAATGAACAATCTAGGGCAAAATCGGGGTATAAAGAGTTTTAGCAGTGAAATCAAAGTACAAGAACAGGGAAATTCAAACGAAGTCAACTCCGTGAATGGTATTAGGGTTTTGAGGAGCAAAAACTGTGATTGCGGACAAGAAAGAGAAGCAGAAGCATACGAATAATTTGTATGAGTTTAAGAGAGCGAAAAAAGAGTACCTGAGAATGTTTAGTGAGAAAGGAGTGGTTGTCGCAAAAGTTGAAGTTGGAGCGATCAGTTTGGGTTGCAAACTTTAATATCGTTTGGTCCGAGAGTGGGCGTGGAGGGAAAGGAAAAGTGAAAAAGAATATAATCTGAGAAAATGTTGCACGACATGTTTCCTTCATAGTTCTTAATTTCAGAAAAAGAAAAGGCAAAACTTATTTAAATATTTTATCAATTATCTTGCAAAAATATTTTGTATAAAATTCTGGTGAATTTTACATTAGTGTTACTATTATTTATTTGATTTCTTGGATTAAAAGAAGCAAGAAAAGTTGCTGATTTTTTAAAGTTTTTAATGCATATTTTTTTGGAAAAAACAATTGGTAAATAAACTATAATATTTTAAAATTTACTGGAAATCTACAATCTATTTGTAGTTTTCCTATGAATAATATTTTTTCTTACAAAAAAAATAAAATATAGATTATTTTTTAAAGTAATTATAATCATTTTATTAATTTTTTATATATTTGCTTTATGTATTTAAATCGTAAAACATTTTTTAAATATTTTAATCTTAAATATTTATTTAATCAAAATTGATAGCCTATAATTTCATTTTATTTAAATATTTCTATTGAAAATTATCATAAACTACTAATATTATTAATACATATAAAATTCTAATATAATTTTTTATGAGATAATCTTATATGATAAATAAATAAAAAAAAGATACGTAATGATAAATATAAATTATTTTTATATTCATTCAATTAACAGTTATTGAAAATTATTGAAACCTTTGGAACATTTTTTTATTATTATGAAGTGTTCATGAGTAAATACAATACTTTCAATTGGAAACACAGTAGCAAAAACTCAACCTACAGGCTCATCGCGAGGTTTTTTCTATTATTGCTGCTAGAACCATACCGAATCTTCTGCACTTCGGAAGATTCAAGTTTCAGTCTCTTTGTCTCTTTTCTATTGTACTTCGGAAGCAACTTATTAGGTAAATTTATTCAGGAATACTCATGGAAATATGCTTTTCTTCACGTTTTTTATATGAAGATTCATTGAGATGAGTACCATCCTTCTCAGGAAGATTTGCCAGTAGTTTTATTGGCATTTCCCATTTGTTAGGCTTTCCTTTTTACCTTTTCGCTATTGGAACATTGTTGCATACGATGCTGTATTTCATTTTTTATTTTGCATTTAGATTATGAATTTTGAAGTATCAAATATGTATATGTCATAAATATTGCTGTGTAATTCATAATTTTGCAAGTTTCTGCAATGCAATCTACTTACTTTAGAATTTTCACCTTCTCACTACATCTATGAAATCTGGTCTCAGTGCGCTCACTCTCATTCTTGTTTGTTGTTTTCGCTCCCAACTCACTCTCACTTACGCTCACTCACAACTCATACGCTCTCTGTTTACGATTTTCACAAGTTCGGTATTGATTTTCATAGGTTCAGTATAAATCGTGTTTGGCATTCGATTATCACTTGCCTACGATCAGATAGAGTTTTTTCGCATTTACTTTGATTTTATTTGGATTTCATTCTCATTTGTGGTTTGATTGTATTTAGTTTTTCGTCTGTGTGTGACCTGCCACTTCTAGGGTTTTGTTTTGTTTCATGACGTGAAGTCTTGACTTTCGTGTAATTCAACGGGTAGGTGCTTTGTATTTAGTTCACGTTAAGATTGGTATATATGTAAGCAAACTCAAGTGCACCCGTAAGAATTCAGATTTTTTGCAGGGCAATTTTTTTTTTCTTCAGCAAAATTCTGTCTGCAGTTTTAAGAAATCAGAGATTCTTTCGATCAAATTAATATTATTCTTCTGTTTTAAGTGGAGATATTGGCAATGAAAACGCTCTAGTTTATTCATTTGCGAGACTCTGAATCTTTATCATCTTAGATTTTGAATTCTCAAACTTGCAGAGTTTTAACTTGATTTAGTTTTCCATTTTTCCCACTACTTCAATCCCATAGGCGAGAGAAGCAGTAAAAGTTGTCTGGTTACATGATTTGGTGATCTCTACTCTTATTCCGATTCTTACCTTTTGCTTATTAACCTTTTTTTTTTGTTTCTTTGGTTCAATCTTACAAAACTAATGGTTTAATATCCGAGGTAATTATTGTTTTCGAAGCATGATTCGATGCATTTTTGCAGATGAAGGTGAAAAAGCAGAAGAGACATAGAAAAACTTTGACTTTTTACACTGCGTGCTTTGCTTTTCGGAAGCCTTTCAAGGTTTTATGTGATGGGACATTTGTGCACCACCTTCTTGTGAATCGAATAACCCCTGCTGACATCGCACTTGGCAATATCCTCAGTGCTACTGTCAAACTCTACACTACCAGGTTCCTCTCTCTTTTTGTGTCAAGATTTATTTCTATAAATTGTTATTGTTTTTGTTGGGATTGGATCTTTTTGTTTTTGTTTTTTACTTTGCTTAGGGATTTTTTATGAAGATGATGCAGGTGTGTTCTGGATGAGTTGAAGCGACTTGGTAGCTCATATTCGGAGACTCTGGAGGCGGCTCATAAACTCATAGTTGCTAGGTAATTACACTGCTCTAGCACATATGATGTGATGTGGATTGTTTCATTAGTTTTACTGTTTCAATGAATGTATTTCATGCACAATGAATGATAACTGAATGCAAATAACTCAGACCGTTTGGATTTATGCTTGTTTTGGTCACTAAACCCTTGGATTAAATAGACCCTTGGTCTAGTTCTCTATCATAACTAGACCCTTGGATTAAATACCCTGGACAATGACTGGAATAGCTAAAATATTTGATACTCGTTGGGAATGCGGATGCAAGACTCTACTACTTAAATTATTATTTGATTCTATTAGAATGTATAGATTATCCTTTAGATTCTGTTTCCCATTTTCCCCTTTCTCTTAGGACTAATGGTCATATCATAATTGCGTTGGAATATATCATATCATTTAAGTTAATTTTAATTTCATGGTATTTTGTCCTTATCTCTCCCCCTTCCATACCTAATTAACTAACTTCAGTACCCTAATGTCAGAGGGTAATTGTATGCAGCCTTTCCCTAGCATAGGTAAAGAGGTTGTGGTTGGATTTGAGCCCACAACCAACTGGCCAAATGAGCCAACTCACTACTCTATAAGAAAAATTTATGTAGTGCAGGTTGGAGGGTCATTCTTTAAAACAACTGAGACTTTGGACGTTGACCCTACTCTGTGAAGTGTCAAAGTGACGTTGACTCTACTTTGAACTTGAGTCCACGAGAAAAATAACGGATGTGGTGCTTTTATGAAAATTTCAATACAGAATAATACTTAGAGTATTATTAATTGTACTCTCTGACCACTGTATTTTTTTTTATATTTTAAATTCATCCTAAACTTGTTAGGATGAGCACTTGATGTTATTTTAATACTTTGACTGCTGGTATGTCTGTTGAAATGTTTGACTCTAACCAATTTGCAGATGTGAGCATGATAAATGTGTGAGTGCAGATGTATGCATCAAGGAGGTTGTTGGAGAAAACAATTCTGAACATTTCTTTGTTGCTAGTCAGGACACTGAACTCCGGAAAAAGTTGCAAGAGGTTTGCATCATATATTATTTGTTTGAAAAGTTGATTCCAATTATTAGATACGTTTTTCATTTTAGTATTGTCTTTGTAATCATGGTAATGTTTTTATATAAATGTTGAATTATTTTTTGTATAATATCCAATCATAATTATCTCTCCTATTGGACTTAAAATACATTTATCTTGGTATTAGATTTTTTGTAGCGGGCTCATTATCTGAGAAAAACTGTGTGAAAATCTTGGTTTGTGGGAATGAGGTGGATTTGAATTGAACAACAATGTAATGTTACCGAATATGGAATATTGGTCATTTGATGAGCTTAGTGTTTAGTTGACATTTACATAATCTTGAAGTTATCCAAACAACCAATTTGAAGGTGGAACTACTTTAAATCCAAGATTGTGACACTATTTGAAAATAGTTGATATTTGAAGTGTGTAAAACAAGATACTGTCTTGTCTAGAGTGTCTGCCTTATCCCGGTACTTATTTTTTATACTTCTTGACACAGACTCAATGAATACCTCATTTACTATTATCTCTCTCGCATTTCTAATCTCGTTCAATCAATACCCTGTGTTGCATCACCTTGCCTGAAGCATCTTCGTACTGAGGTTGCGGATTTAGCCATTTGGAATAGTTGTCTCTAATTAGAACGGTTGAATAGAATTTTCTTTAACATCTTGATGCCTTGGCATCTATAATTTTTTTTTATTTCTAAGTTTTAATGTGTTTCATTTGGTTCCTAATTTTCTTATAAATGATATATTATCATTATTTTTATGCACCTCTTTGCTGTGATATTCTCACCAAAAGAAAAAATAGAAAACTTGTGCATATTTTTGTCTAAAATCTGTTGAAGTGCTATAATGCTTTTAAATGCTGCAAGATGTGCAGAATTGTACCTTCTTACATATTATTCTTTTTAAATACTTGTATCAGGTACCTGGTGTGCCTCTCATATATGGTCTCAGAAATGCTCTTTTTCTTGAATCCCCATCTGCATTTCAACGACAGTATGTCAAAACTTCTGAAGAAGGACGGTTGCATATGACTGAGAAAGAGTACAAGATATTGAAGCATAAGGTGATGAATAGACTGACGGACGAGGAAGCTAACAATTCGATTACTGAAATAATGGAAAATGTAGATTCAGGATATCAGACCACAAATATTCAGGCAGTTAAAAATAGTACTGCTACAAAGAATCGGATGGAAATCAAGGATAAACCTCAGTTCAAGAGAAAAAAAGCTAAGGTTATAATTTAAGCTTGTGCTTTATCTTTTTTCTTATTTTTTTCATTTAAAAAAAAAAAAGCCTAATCACACGGTCCTAAGAAAACATATGGTCAATGTATTATTTCCGTTGTGTGCAATTATGTGGTTTTATCATGTATATTAGGCGTGTCACCTTCATGGCCTATTTCTTGTCAATGGAAAACAAAGTATTGTGAGGCATTTTCAATTGTGTTTTATCATGTATATTGGGCCTGTCATCTTCATGACATATTTCTTGCAATGGAAAACAAAGTATTTTCATGCATTAAGGTTATTTATGGAAAGTTTGACAATATGCAGGCATTCCTTAACAGGAAATGTTGGCGACATTGTTTTAGGAAAGATTGATGACCAAAGTATTTACGTTAATTACTGGGAAAGATTCTTATACTATATTACTTCTAACAGTTTATGATTTCCATTTAGTATTCTTGTAGTTTGGTAACAGTGCTTTTAAACTTTGCAGGGTCCAAACCCACTTTCGTGCAAGAAGAAAAGTAAAAGCCAAAACATTGATCTTTCGAAGGTAGGGGTTGCAATTTCTATTTATTTTTTAATGTGAGCACATAAACACTTGGCTTGGAAATCTTGGAGTTAATTGTTTCAACTTTTATGTAAATCATTGGATGAGTTTAGTTTATGTTGATGTATCAGTCATTCAGATTAAAATCATATAATTTATGCTATACTTTTTTGAAATTTTTTTTCCACATTTTGTTACACGTTGCTTTTTTTTTTGCAGGAAGCTAAAGGAGACAATGCACCGAAGAGAAGTAGGAAAAGGAAAAGGTCACGTAAAGGGAATATGCCTACAGAAGGAGGCAGTTAGGTTGATTTATTTTATACTTTGACAAAAAAAGAACTTCTTGACTTCACTTTTTAAATATTAGATTTTATAGTCTTTCAATTTTGCCATTTGCGTATGTATGGACTTCGAAATAGCTAATGATTAGTCAAAATGGGTTTGAATATTATTTAAATGAATTATATCTGAATTGTCTAAGGTTTTGAATATTAAGTCTTTGTTGAGGAGATTTTATCTAACTATTACTGCGGGTTAATAAGTTTTAAATTCATTTTAAATTTGAAAGATTTTAACTAAGTTTAAATTTTCATTTTAGTAAGTATCTAAAAAATTTATACTTTTGCAAGAGTTTCTATCTATTAATTTTGTTAACTATTATCTTATATTGTTATTAATAATGTGTTTCTATATACAAAATAAAAAATGATATACTTAACTTTTAAGATTGTTAGAATAAAGTCCAATATAATTCAATTTTTTTTTTTTGGTTTTATAATAAAGTATAATATATCATTTTTAAATATATGTGAATGTTTCATTTAATTTACAAAGGCATAGTATTTTGTATGCCAATCTTGGATAGATGATAGAGAGAAGGCATTGCGTTTTGCACGCGAATTATAAGACCATATAATGTATTTTTAAGTTTAAACTTGGATAATCATAACCTGAAAAAGTACTTCTCTAACGTCTTATAATGATTAGAAAAAGACTATCAATGATTCTTTCTTCTTATCTTCTAGATACTTTTGAAAAAGAAAAGTTGATGAAATTAGTGATTCTTGTGTTCTTGATGAGAAATTCATTTAACCCTAGTTTTTTTAGAAATAACACTCTTGTATTCATAAGTTATATAGAAGGGTAAATTATATTTATATTTGTTGAAGGACATTGTCTTTTCTTTTGGTTAGTAAGCCTATGGCCTTTTATATCACAATGCTTGTGATATGATTGTTTAACCACGAGTAAGTACAATTCAAAGAATATTTGGTGTTTTATCTTTAAGTGATTAAGATTTAAACAATATTTTGTTTGATAAATAAGAAGTGATTTTGTTTGATAAATATTCAATAGCTTTTAATAATAAATGAATTAAAATGACAAACTTAGTAACAATATCATTTGATAACAACTTCTCTCTAATAAAATGATAATCAATTTCTATGTGTTTTGTTTTTTCATGAAACATTTGATTAGAGGCAATGTGAAGGGCGACTTGATTATCACAAAATAACTTCATCTGCTTATTTTCACAAAATTTCAATTCTTGAAGGAGTTGTCTAATCCTCACAAGTTAGCATGTAGTCATGGATTGATATTCAACTTCAACACTAGATCAAACAACAACATTTTGTTTCTTACTTTTCCAAGATACAAGGTTCCTTCCAAGTAATACACAATATCCTATGGTAGATCTTCTATCAATTGGACAATCAACCCAATATGCATCACAATATCCTTCCACTTGAGTGCTTCCCTTGTCCTCATACAACAATCCCTATCATGGGTTCCCTTTTACATATGAGAATGCGAATAACTACATTCCAATGATCAACATGTAGATTTTGCATAAATTGACTCATAACTCCCACCGGATAAGAAAGATCAGGTATTATTATGGTAAGATAGATGAGTATTCCAATCAGCCTTCTATATCTATCTAAGTTTGTGAAAAGTTCACATTGGTCTCTCATTAACTTTTTATTTGAGTCCATATGACTATCAATGGGCTTGCAATTTATTAGGCTTGTTTCCTCCAAAATATTGAAAGCATACTTTTCTTTGTGAAATGATGACACATTCTTTTGATTGTCTCACTTCAATACTAAAAAAATATTTTAGCCAACACAGATCTTTGTTCTGAAAGTGGTTGAACAAATTATTCTTTAGTTGAGCAATTCTAGTGACGTCATTTCCTGTAATGACATTATTATCAACATAAACCATAAGATAAACACATTTATTAGGAGAAGAGTGACCATAAATTATTGAATGATCCACCTCACATCGTTTTAATCCAAAATTCTGCACAACCCAATTAAATTTACCAAACCAAGCTTGAGGTGGTTGCTTCAAACCATAGATGGAACAATGTAATTTACAAACTAACTCATACCCCCCTTAAGCAACAAACCTAGAAGGTTGCTCCATGTATATCTCTTCTTCTAGATCACCATGAAGAAATGCATTTCTAATGTCCAACTGCTAAAAGGGTCATTGACGAATGACAATCATAGCAAGCAAAATACGAACAATATTAGTTTTAGCCATAGGAGAAAAGGTATCACAATAGTCGAGGTCATAGACTTGAGTATACCCTTAGCTACTAGACGATCGATTGCACCAGTAGGATCAAACTTAATAGCATAGGCCCATCTATAACCAACAGACATCTTACCAGGAGGAAGAGGAACAATGTCTCAAGTGTCATTGTGTTCAAGTGTCTACATTTCATCAATCATAGCTTGTCGCCATCTAAGATGACTAAGTGCCTCATGAACATTATTAGGAACCTTAATGGAAGATAAGGAGGAAATAAAGGAAAAATATGGAGGAGACAAATGATGATAACTCCAAAAATTATAAATAGGATAAGGATTACGAGTAGAGTGAATACCTTTCCAAAGGGAAATAAGCCAATTACTATCCAGGTCAAGAGAGGGTAAGGAGGATGAAGGATCCATGGTATGAGAATCTGATGGAGGAGGATCTGATTCTCGAGGATCTTCAGTGTTCTGAGTTTGAGATTGTATCTGACAATGATATGTGAAAAAGGTGGAGGAACAATGTCATTTACATTTTGAGTTTAAGGTAAAAAAGCAGGAGTAACTAAGGGATCACATAATGGTAGAGGAAACATTTGTTGAACACATGAATGATCCCCATGGAGGAAAAGAAAAAAGGTGTATCCTTAAAAAATGTGACATCAACAGGCATATAATACCTCTCGATTGAGGGAGAATAACATTTGACCCTTTCTAAAGGCGAGAGTATCCCAAAAAGACACACTTAATAGCTTTTGCAGAGAGTTTATCAAGACTTGGAGAAACATTATGAACAAAACAAGTATACCCAAATATACGAGGAAAAGATATGGTATAAAGGGTCATTTGGAAAAATGATAGAGTGAGGGACTTTATTCTCAAAAGAGAAAGAAGACATCTTATTGATCAGAAAATAGGTAATGAGGATTGCATCACCCCAATGATGAATAAGAGCATTAGTATTCAACACTAGGCAACATGCAATTTCAATGAGATGTCTATTCTTTCTATCTGCAATGTCATTTTTGTTTTGAAGTGTTTGGACATGTTGACTAGTGTAAAATTCCTTGGGAAGATAAGAATGAAGAAAATGATGCAGAAAAATATTCCTTAGTATTATCACTTTTGAAGATTTTAATTGTCTTCCCAAGTTCGTTCTTAATTTCATTAAAAAAGGACACAAATATAGCCAAAAGTTCATATCTCACTTTCATTAAATACACACAAGTACATTGAAAGAATTCATTAATGAAGGTTACAAAATAATTAAAACCAAAAGAAGTAACGTGACTTGGTCCCCAAATATTAGAGTGAATAGTTATAAAGAAAAAATTACATCATGTCTTAGACTTTTTAAGATAGGAATATCTAACATGTTTTTATAACTGACAAGACTCACAATGTAAGACTTGAATGTATTTGAGACTTGAAACCATCATTTTAAACTTGGATAAGCTTGGGTGGCCCAACCAATCATGCAAAAAATTTGGGGATGAAGTTGCGAAACAAGAAACAAAGGAGTTAGGTTTTAAGAAATAAAGTCCTCATGACTCGTGTTCTCAAATAAGACAACTCGTACTATGTTTGTGTATAATAAAGAAATTAGCAAAAAAGATTACAGAACAATTTAAGGAACAAGTCAATTGACTCAAAGAGATTAAATTGTAAGGACAATGAAGAATATACAAAACAAAATTCAAATTTAGTGAAAGAGATAAGGAAACTTTGCCCATTCCTCGAGATTTCACTTTGGATCCATTAACAACGGTAATGAAATGAGGAATTTTCGGAGAGGACATGGAAGAAAATGAAAGAATGTTACCAAAGATATAATTTGAGGCACCTGAGACAAGAATCCATGGACTGTAACCTTTCACAAATTGAGAGATGCAGACAGTTGACACATTTGTCATTGAGGAGAGTTGACCAAGATTCAGACTTATAGCTCAAAAACTCTCGGTACTCTTCATAAAAAATTCTAAATTCTGAATTATCAGATTTAGACACATGAGCGGCTTTGTCTGGAAAGCCATGCAAGGAATAACATTTATCTTAGGTATGAACCATTCTCTTACACGTTGAGGATGTCCACTTCGACCACCACATCCCCCTCAGTTGATCATACCTCCCCCTCTTCCTCGTGGTGCCATTATTGCTGATGTTTCAATAATATCACTTAAATTCTCGTCTTTTACCAATGTAGGTATCGGAAGAAGTCTAGTAACTAAGCCATCCATCGATGGGAGTTAAAACTTGATCATGTACATGATCAAAATTTGAGTGTGAACTTTTAAGAATTAGGACCATGTAATGCTTGTCAAGCTTTTTGTTGATACTTTCTAATGAATCAACTACAAAGAAGTTCTTTAACTCTTCTGCCGCAACCCTAACTTTTGCTATATGGTAAATCATATCATGGTTGACTTGTTTGAGAGAACCTACTCTTTAGGTTGCATCGAAAAGACATTGTACATCATTAGCAAAAATATCTTGTGCCCTTTTCCAAAAAGAGGAGCATGTCTTATAGGGTTTTAAGATATTTAGAACCTCTTGCTCGACCGATTTCCATAAAACAACACATAACTGAAAGTCTAGTTTATGTCATCGAGATTTTTCTTCAACTGGGACCATAGAAACATCTTGTTCAAGGTGATTATAGTGTCCTTGATCAAGAAATCAAAATTCCACAGTAGAAGACCGTGATAAATAATTTTTCCAATTGATTTTTGCAGACATAATGATAGGGGTAGCAAATAAGGAGGAATTAATTCAAGTAGAAGAGGTCATTCTAATATTGTGAGAAGAAACATGACTTAGGGTTCCAAATAACTTGAGGGAGGAAACCCTGAGTATTAGCCCTAACCAACAAAACTGAGAAACAATAACCAAAACACACTTAGGAAGCATCGGCAAGACGAACGACAATGGTGCGCTGTAACTCTGATTGAGAAGGCGACACGTGAGGAACACGTGCTCGAAACTGGTTGGAGAGAAGCGGCACATAGCGACACATGTAGAGGCTTTTGAGGAAGGGGCCACTAAGGTTGGGCCGCGCTTCTAAAGGACACCTAACCCTTGACTTTGCCGGAAAAAGCGTTGGTTGACAACAGCGACGATGACAGACAGTAATGGTGACAATGGTGGACAACAACGACGAACAACGAAAATGATATAAATCACAATGCTAACTATATACAAGAAAGATACAAAAGTTTAGCTCTTGATACCATTGAAGAGTTTAGAAAGACAAAAAAGTTTTATTTCACTTCAAACATTTGATACAACTTATTACTGCATGAATAAAAGACCGTAGTTTTGAAAAGCAAAAAGATGAAAAACTCCTCACAAAACCCTAAAAGTAAAATCCTTTACATAAATATTAATAATAACAAACACATTACATTTCTAACATGTTTTATAGACCAAATCTAGTGTATACTTTTTTATATCAACAATACTTAATTAAAATATATGAAATTTGATAAATTTTATTGTAACAGTTTCTTTTTATACATTAGCTGTAGCATTATTAATGTTAAATATTTACTTTAATATTATTTCAAGTATGTAGAGTGGATAGCATAACATTTCCTCTTCATATACAATAACAAAAAATTAATTTATTAGTATGTTTCAATTACTTCATTCTTTTATATTAACATGTATCAATCATGTCAACTCTGTAATAATATTTTTAATTTTATATTAAAAGAATTATTAAGTACGATTTAAATAAAAAATCAATCCACCTTATCAAAATTTAAATAAAGTAATTTAAAGGTAACCTTATGTTTTTATTATTTTCATGTTAGCAGAATAATAAAATTATTATTATTATTATTATTATTATTCATAATTATAATTTATAACATTTTTATAATATTAATTGTTTAAATTAAATGATAATAATAGTAGTTAATTAAAATATTTAATATTTTATATAAAGATAATTTTAAAATAGTAATTACTTATTATTATTACACATAATTATATTTTATAACATAATGCTCATAAATTTAAATTAAATATTAATAATCACTTATCATAATAACTTCATTCCTATTAAAAAATAAATTTATAAAATTTCAGAACTTTATATGTAATTTTTTAAATTATGAAAAATATATTAAATATTATGGTTGATAATATGAAATAATATTACTTCAAACTATTAAATTTAAAACAAAAAGAACAGGGTATTTTGTATTAACTTGGTACTGACAAAGGTGATTTCTCCTCCTATCCGTTCTTAATATCTTACCCTTTTGTAAGCTAAACCAAGCTCTCCTCCGTGCTTGATCGTGACGGCGGTGCCTCGACTTGGTTGCTTTCGATCTTTCTTTGTTTCATCCCGCAACCCGTTCGTCTCCGCTCTACTCCGCCAGTAAACCCGTCAGAACTTTCGTCCGCTGTCATCCGTGTGAGAAACTTACATCACATCCGCGTGATTTCTGTGAGTTATTTTGCCTCTTCTAGGGTTTTTGAAGGACATTTTCTTTTTCTTCAGCCAAATTCCGTTTGCAGGTTTTAAGAAATCAGAAATTATTTTTCTATTTGGTATCAATCAAATTAATATTATTCTTCTGTAATATATATATGGGTGATGTATGCTTAATGTTAGATAAATAATGTCCCTAAGCATGGATGGGTTTGGGTTATATGTTATGTGAGTGGCATATTGCATCAGCATATAGTCGTCTAAATCAAAAGTTTGCACTTTGATCATAATTGAACACCTTGACACCTTTTGCTTGCCGAATTAACTGTTCCTTCCCTTACCAGAAAAGAAATACGGTTTTAGGTACATAATTGTAAGTTTTTTAAACTGCAGTGTAATACTCAAGCTTGTGTGTCGGTGACACTTTCACTTTCAGTACTTTCAGTTCAAGCGTCCATGTCATTATTCTTGATATTTTGAATGAGAGAAATATAACTTATGGTAACATAACAACCACCATAATTCTTGCTTGACAGCATTTGCCTTAAGGACTAGAACAAGTCCCTCTCTGGTACTGTAATGACAGGGTATGATCATGTACCCAATTTCTTTGCTCAAATCACACTCATAAGTTTAATTTATTTTCACCACTACGACCAATTTCGTATCACAAATCACACTGTTAACTACTCTCAATTATCGATACACTATCTGACTACCCTTAAGTGGAGATTTTGGCAATGAAAATGCTGAAGTTTATTCATTTGCGAGACTCTGGATCTTTATCATCTTAGATTTTGAATTCTTAAATTTGCAGAGTCTTAACTTGATTTAGTTTTCCATTATTCCTACAACTTCAACCTCATAGGGGAGAGAAGCAGTGAATGTGTGGTTACATATTTGGTGAATTCTGCCCTTGATTCTGATTCTTGAATTTGATTTGCACTCTTCACTGCTCTCAAAATCTTATTCCAGATTAGATTTCTCAGTCTTTATCCCTTTATTTTTTTTCAGTTCAATCTCAAAATATGCCTCCTTTACTGTCTTCTGTCTGCTTTGTTTGATGGGATATTAGTTGTGAAACATAATCAGGATAAACTTTTACCTAGCAAGCTCCTAAAATCCACAGCTGTCTATGGATACCTGCAGGTATAAAATTATATCAATAATTTTCAACTGAAATGTAGCATGTAACAGGGTGTTTTTTATGGGTGTCTGTATATTCGCTATTCGTCTCTACCTGTTGTCATCCACAACTGCTGGGGTGGGCATGGTTTGAGCAATGTTTGATAAATTATAATAGGGAGTGTTCTTACTTCATCCTTAGTTTGAAATTTGATGAATATGTGCTTTTCATTGTAGAAAAAACAAAGAGGGAAAAAATGAACAAGGATAAGATCTTCAAGTTAGCAAAGGGGTTCAGGGGTAGAGCCAAGAATTGCATAAGGATTGCAAGGGAGAGAGTGGAGAAGGCCTTGCAATATTCTTACAGAGATCGTCGTAACAAAAAGAGGGACATGCGATCTCTTTGGATCCAAAGGATCAATGCTGGTACCCGTGTACATGGGGTATGTCTTCTTGCTTCTTTCTTCTCTTACAAATCCATAATCTTTTACAATTTTATTGTTGACCAAGAAATTCAGTGTTAAGTTTTCAAACTGTCATTACTAAGTGCGTGTTAGGTTTTCATTGAGAAAGAGCCTAAAATATGCTTATTAGAGAGAAATAGTTATTACTGTTGCACTTGCATGTTGGGGATTTGTGCTATCAGAAAACCAAACATTGTCTAAATTGTTGGTGATCCAATTATTATGACTATCAGCCTTGTGCTATTTCTTATACATAACACATGTATACGCATATAACTCTAACAACTTCTCCACTTGAATCTTCTGCTAGAGCTCTTATTATCAGGATGTGATTACACATAGATGTCTAACTTTAGCAACAGTTTCACTTGAAAGCTGTGGAAGTAAAACCTGTGCTTTATATAGTTAAACTATGACTTCTTTAAATAGGCTGCATGAAAAATATAGTCACATTGCCGTACTAATTTTGATTTGTTATGATGTTACCTATAAGAATAATTCTTTGCTTTAGCATTGTCTGCAAACATATGAAGTAACTTTCTATGAGTCTTCTCTTTCCCCAATCTTGTCATATTTATCCAGCATCTCTGGACCGAGCAACTGCTACTCCTCTCTAGTTAATTGGTTTTAGTTAGAAGCTCAGGAGGATGTGAGCTTTGTCTGATGATAAATGGGATCGATGAATTTATGTTCCGCTAATGCTGTATTTATCAAGGAAGCATAGGAGGATGCACGGGATGAGCAAATCATCCAGAGATGGATTTTGTCTTTGATGTGTAATAGTAGTATACTATGGAAACGAAAGTGTTCTTTGGTGTAAATTAGCTGACTTGGTAGACAGATTGGATTATTTGGTGAACTTGCATCTGAACCTTATTCGCTGTAGTAAATGACAACGGACTGAATACACGGTGTCTGTGACTGATACATATGTAACCTCAAACGAATTGAATATTAGGTAAACATGCGTCTAGAATCTGTAATTTTTCTCATGCATTAACACCTTTATTTTGAGTTTATATTTGCATGCCACGAGTTATTTAATCTTCTGCCATTTTCTTTGTTGAACATTTTTTCCTTTATTTGCCAGGTCAATTATGGGAACTTTATGCATGGGCTGATGAAGGAAAACATCCAACTTAACAGAAAGGTTCTATCAGAGTTATCTATGCATGAACCCTATAGCTTCAAGTCTTTGGTTGATGTATCGCGAAATGCATTTCCAGGAAACAAGAATGTTGTGATTCCTCCTAGAAAGGTTGCTTTTTAGGGGTCATGATACTTTAGCAAACATTTAGTGGTCGTTTATGTTATAATCCTTAACAAATTTTGAGGATTTTGGGTTTCGTACGCTATCCTTTCAATTTTGTATGTCTGTAATTCTCGAAGTCGGTATTGAGTACTCTTTTTCTGTATGCTCTTCCTCCTTCCTTACCCCTTTTCAATGTCAGAAATGTTGGAACAATAATAAGCCTTAATCCCAAGCATTTTACTTCCATTAGCCTCTACCAAAAATTAAAAGATTTTTTAATACAGATGTGTCTCCAAGGTTTTTTTTCTTAGGACTGCTCCTTGAATCTGTAAGTTGAAAAATCATTTCATCTCGATCTTAACAATCACCAGTATTATTTGATTATCTGAACAGATTAGAATCTTAAATTCATAAAACAAGATCATCTATACATCACAGTAAATTTTATTTTAAATGTCTGTGCTACATTTTGTTTGTCTAAGGTTTTCATTACACACACAGTACAGATTTGATGATTCAGTTGCCGAAGACTATTACGAGTCTCCTTGCACGAATAGATCATGTATAGAATCTTTGTATGTTTTTCTTCTAAGATATAATAACTTTATAAATTCTAAAACTTCTGAAAAACGATAAAAAAAAAGGCCAGAGAATTCAATATCTTGTAACTCTTTTATCAATAGCTATATTTATTTATAATAATGTGAGAAAAAAATTCACGCCAGACTATTTATTTTTTCACACTTTTAAGTAGCTACTTTGAAAATATATAAATGCAAAGACAATGTGCACATAAAATTAACATAAACCGTGCTATTATTTTCTTTTATGTAAATCTTAAAGAAATAAAAAAAAAGGAAATAGACAATACTATATAAAAGAGAGTTACTGGTTTAAAAAAACTGATTTAAAATAATGAAAAAAGTAAAAACATTTTAAGATTTTTTATAAAACTATAATAAAATACTTACAAATATTTCTCCACATAATTAAAAAAATTAAAAAATTTGTAAAATACAATACTCTTTGTCTCATCATTCGTTTATTTGATATCAAATATTTAAAAAAGAAAAACTTACCTTCACTATTTCGAAGTTGTTTTTGACTTTTTTTTTATTTATATATTTATCTATGTATATATTTTAATTTTTTTTTGTCTTTATCTATTTCAAAACTTTTCTTTGAATTATAAATATTTGTTTTATGCTAGAATTACCCTTCTATTGATATTTTCATTCAGACAATTCTAATTAGATATTTTACTTTTTATTTTGGACAATGCTTCCGTTTATTGTTATGGGTCAACTACACTATTTTATTTCACAGTATAAAAATATCTTTTTTAATAATAATATTATCCTTAAAAATGTGTTCTAAAGGATTACAAAAACATGTTTTAATAGAAAATAAGAGAAATTGAACAGTTAGGCATGCAAACCTTTTTAAATCAAAAATCAAATAGTTACACTTAGACAAGAAGAAGTATAAAAATCGTGCAAAGTTAGAGAGTCGTAGTCTTAAGTTTTAAGAGGCAGACTAGAAGATTATCAATGAAAGGTGAATAAGTCTATATAATATATGAATATGCCATTCTCAAAAAAAAAATTTAAGATAATAGGTTGATGAATTCTTCTTTTATCTATTTTTTATTTATTTATTTTTATTATATATCAACTTACTTTAATTTTTTCTTTTTTAAATTCATAAAATTTACAATGATTAGATATATGATGATTATCTTTTCTTTATCTTTTATATTTTATCTTAAATTAGTTTGTTATTATTTTTTACTTATATTTTGAGTTTAATCATATTTCTTTTATTATAAATAGAAAGTTTTATTTATTTATTTATATATATATATATATATATATTCAATAAAAAAAATTAAAAAAATGTCAGAAGAGATAAAATAGAATGTAATAAGTTAAAATTGAGAATGAATGAAATTTAAACACCAAAAAGTAGAGTTGCAAATTTGGTGGCTAGGATATTTTTTTTCTTTTTGGTTTTAACAATATATAAAGAATAAGAAAACCCTTATCAAGGAACAATGTAAAGTTCTTATCTTAATTTACACATTAATGTTTATTTTGGAGAGGACGCATGAGGAAGAGAGAGAAAAAAAACTGATATTGCCAAGCATACAAGCAAAGTATTCTTTGGAGAAACAATGTGTTAGTTTCTCCTTCTCTTGCATAGGACAACAAAGAAAAATCCTCAACATAGTTAAATCAATCTTTGCACGAAAAGGAAGAACTATGTTCCAAGAAAACAAATCTATCTGCTCTCCAATGTCTATATAATCAACCTAACTTCAGATTTCATTCACCAAGACAAGAAACAAAGATATTTACACTTAAAAAAAAGAAAAGAAAAAACAAAGGTGTGAGAATGTCGTTAGATGAAAGGACAAATCCACAAGCAGCAGCTGAACCTGTTCATGAAGATTTTATACCACCCTCCGATTGGGATCGCCAGGAAAATAGTGACACCCTCATTCTTATGCTTCCAGGTTCACTTCTTTTAGTTCGTATCATTTTCGTAATATTACTATTAAGGAATGGATTCTAAGACTAAAGGAATTCTGCATAAATTAGGTTTAAATCCATTTCTTTATATTACAGACAAAATAAAAGCACCACAATAAGTAATTTTTCAAAAAAGAAGAAAATAAAAAATTAAAAAAAAATAACATCAAAGTATATTTTTCTAAATACAAAGGAAAAGTAATTTTTGTTTGAAATGAAATAATGAATGTTTGATTTAACAGGGTTTAGAAAAGAGCAATTGAAGGTTCAAGTTTCCTCTAACCGTGTGCTAAGGTTGAGAGGTGAAAGAAAGATCAGTGATAACAAATGGCGTACATTTCACAAGGAAGTAATCCTTTCTGATTCTCATGACACCACTGGAATCAATGCCAAGTTTGAAGCTGGAATGCTATATGTAAAGCTTCCCAAACTCATCAAACCACCACCACCACCGTCACCAAGACCACAAGAACCTTCGACGCCCCACCGACCAACAAGTCCAATAACTTATGACGATCACAAACCAGATGCTACTCAACTACATCAGCATGAAAAAGACTCAAAAGAGGACACAACTCATGAAGAATCCAAGATCGAGGAACAACCACCACCAGCTCATGAAATCTCTCAAGTGATGCTGCAAAAGGAAATGAGCAAAGCAGAAACTGAAGACAAAAGAGAAGAAATGCATGAAACCACACAAACAACAATGAAGGAGCAGAAGGAAGGTCATGAAGATTCTGAAAAGAAGATGGCAGAATCACAAATAAAAACAGATAATGATGAGAAAGAGATGAGGGAAGTTGTAGCATCTAAGGTTCAAGGAACTGTTCTTGATGGGTTAAGTAGAATTAGTGTGGCCAAGATGAACACAAGGCTGGAGAAGATTTCTGACATGGTTTTGGAGGTTAAGAAGCAGAATAAAGTAGCCAACTTAGTTGTTCTTGTCTTTCTTGTGTTGCTTATTGGACTCTACATAAAGAGTCTGGTCAAATCATCTTTTGCAGGACTCAAAAACCAAGACCTTTGATCATTTGCTTCATTTTCTTGGATTACTGTGTCAACCTGCATCAAGGGCATGAGATAAAATTATCTGTGTGTACGTGAAATTGTAAATAGATTGTGATCTCATGTTCTTGTAATTATCTTTTGTATATTTTTTCCTTTTCATCATGTTCCTTTGTTACTTATGATCCAATGTTCAATCTTATAAAAAAGTGAAAAAATGATCCAATGTTGAATTTTGAGCTAACAGTCGGAGAGAAATTCCAGTTAGGCGAAGAAGTGTCACAATGGGCCAACTAACCCGATGAGTTTGGATTTAAAGTTTGAAGCTTTGAATAGATGATTTCACTTTAAATAGATGGGTTGTAATTTATTACTTAAGGCTACGGAAAAATTGTAAAGGTAAAGAGACATGTATCATGAAATTTTTATAAAAACAAACTACAATTATGCTCAGTAAAAAAATATTCTTTTGTTGTTTAGCACAAAGAAAATCATCACTATTCTATTTTTGTTACTTTTACTAAACTAATTCACATAAGAATGAATTTTAACACTTTGTTTGATGAGTAACCTAAATATCTATACCTCAAATTAATTGACAAATCCTTGTCAAATGTTAATGCTTGCATCTTTGGAATATGAAAAAAAAAAGTCCGTTCGTCTGTTCATTCACTCCGATCAATGTTCTTATCTTTTATCCTATATTACATACAATTTATAATTGAATGATTAAATTAGAGACATCAACTAATTGTAATACAGAAAACAATTTACAAGTTAATTGAGGGAAAAAAAAAAGTTTCTACTATCATCCAAAATCATGATGTCCTCTTCCTATTTGACATTTATCAACAATCTTACTTGTATGTGTTTGTAATTTTTTTCAGTAAGATAAATTTCTTGTCACGTGATATAAGAGTATCAATTATATTTGATAAAACATGAGATTATTTCTTTATCATAATTTCTTACATTATGAAAAAAGTAATTATTTCTGTTTATATATATATATATATATATATATATATATATATATATATATACGAAATGCAAAATTGGAATTTATGCAAAATTATAATACAATTTGATTATTAAACTTCAAAAATAATTAATATAATTCTTTTAATCCAATTGCATTATATTTTTTTAACATTTCAAAAACATTTCACGTTAAAATATTTAAAGTAATTAAGTTAAAAAAATTATATATATATATATATATATATATAAATATTAATTTGAAAATTAAAATGTATTGAAATTTTGAACAAAAATAAATTTTAATTTTACGTCAAAATTAAAAGAATAAAAATATTTTTAATCCTAAAATAACATAAAAAACACTTTGTACCGAAAACTCTTTGTATATTATATTATTGTTCTTTAAGTATTTGAAAACATTATAACGGGACTTTGAAAAGAGTCACCATAAAATATAAAAAGAATGAGAGATATTTGTATTATTTTACAAAAAATTAAAAAGTAATTTAATGTAATTTAACATCAGGTTAAATAAATTGAGTAACTCTAAAAATTAATAGATATTAAATTTTTTTCAGTCTTCTTTTTTCCAAAACTTTAATAATTATACGAAATTAGCCTTTGTAATATTGTTAAAACATGTCAATAATATTTACATGTTTATTAATTTTGATGTAAACAACATTTTTTTCTTCAAAATATTAATTTTCAAACTAACACAAATTTATTTGATGTTTTATTATTTAATACATGAGACATACATATAGACACCCTAAAGATTGTAATTAAATATTTTTAGAAGTTATAGATTTCTCCCACCAAAACATTATAAAAAAAAAAAGAGGAAAAACAAAACATTAACTAGAACAATAGATGATTGCATATCTTCTATTTGTCTAGATTCTTCTAATTTGAAACCCAAAGTGAAATTCCCATTTCATCACACAGAACAGAAACTAAACATTGCAGTTTCTAAACCCAAAACAGAAGGGTAAAATCGTCAACACATAAATATTTCCCTTAAACCCTAACCCCACAAACATTGTTTTCTTTGTGTCCAAGCAAATTTTCCCTTCTTCATTTCCTCACTTTTCTCCTCAAAAACCACTTTCTCTCTTCAATCCCAACTCGAATCTTTGTTCAATCCGTTTTCTTCGGCCATGTTCTTCCACAGGGTGCTGTCCCGTTCCTCTGCAATCCTTTGTCGAAGCTTCACCCTTTCTGTTTCACGAAATTCTCAACCTTTCTCCAATCACTTTCATTCTCTCCTCCACCCATCACCCAACAAGGTAACCCTATTCTAAAAACCTGAACACAGTTTTCTTTTCTCTTTTTTTGCTAATTTTAGTATTGGGGTTTAACTAGGGTTTTAGGGTTTATTGAAAACATTACCGTTTTGGCATTTTGTATTCCATGTGTGAGTTGAGTTTATCATTATGATATTTTGGCAATGAATTATTGTGTAGATTTTGTAATTATTCTATTTTGTTCCTTAGAATTCTGTGTTCAGGAGATTTAGCTTTGGTTAAGTATTCTCATCATGTGATATTTCTAATGTTCCAGCTGATTCCAGTTGAAGCTACTTTGCGGAATCCACTGAATTCATCTTTGACTTCGAGATTCGGATTTTCTTCTTCGGCCTCATCTGAACCTGCTAGTAATGACCCTGTAAAGGCATGTGAGGAAGAAAAGGTGACTGATCAGTCTGAACAAGCCAAAGCTGCTGATCGAACCGAAGAATCAGGTTTCGTTTCGAAATCTCGGTCTTAAGCTTGATTGGTCGAAAGAAATATTTGAAGTTTTGAGTGAACTGCGTTTTCTGCTTCAGATGTAGAGAGTGAATGTGATCAATCCAGGGATGATTTAATAAAGCTTGTTGCTGAGAAGGAACAGCTTTTGAAGTTGAAACACAAGGAGATTGCGCAAATGCAGGACAAAGTTCTGCGAACTTATGCGGAGATGGAGAATGTCATGGCCAGAACAAAGCGTGAAGCAGAAAATTCGAAAAAATTTGCTATACAGGTCGATTTTTGACCTTTTTTAAATTGTTATTTTGTGATTTGGGAAGAGTCTTCACCTCTTGGTACTCGCTCTTCAATTTTTGTGCTGAGTGGCTTTAATGTGATGTAGAATTTTGCGAAGAGTCTACTAGATGTTGCTGACAATTTAGGAAGAGCTTCCTCTGTTGTAAAGGAGAGTTTTTCAAAAATTGAATCTCCTAAGGAGTCTTCGGAAGCAGCACAACTCCTGAAAACACTTCTTGAAGGTGTGGAAATGACTGAGAAACAACTTGCAGAGGTAGACTGTTATACTCTATGGCTATGTTGTTTATTTGCAATAGTCCTAGCTAGAATAATGTATTTTCTCAGTGTCATTTATAAAGTTGTTTTACCTCTTGTTGCAGTGTTTAGATGGGTTTCTGTGTACATGATAGATAACAGGTGGATTTGAAGGTTCTTTGGGTCTGTATGAAAGGGGTTTTGGGGAGTTGATGTGCCAGGAATAGGAAGTGGACTTTGGCTAAGTTGGTGACTGTCAAGCTGTCAGGGTGTTATCCGCACATTCTAGGATTAATACTGGTTTTAGAAAATCTTAAAGGAAAAATTAATTCTGGTACTTTGGTTTTGGTGGGTTGAATTGTCCATATTGTCTGCAAGGGAAGTAGCCTGGTTGTAGTGAAAATCGAAGAAAACAATAGAAAAGATTAGAAGAAAACTAGGGAATCAAACCTAGGGTCTGATTGTGCAAGCACCCTCTAGAAGATACAAATTTGCTGTGAATTGTAATAACTTTTTGGTGAATCATTCTGTTTTTTTAAAAGCGTTTTCAATTAGACGTCCTTC
Organism: Vigna umbellata; assembly: GCF_029865625.1. NCBI lineage: Eukaryota > Viridiplantae > Streptophyta > Magnoliopsida > Fabales > Fabaceae > Vigna > Vigna umbellata. Next base: position 10,502,599 of record NC_142166.1, read on the forward strand.
AAGCATTATGATTAAAATCCTAATGTTATTGTCCCTTATATTTAAGATTTAAGAGAAGCTTGGACACAAATTAAAGAACGCATTAAAACCCAATTTAAGCCTGAGTCCAAGAAAGACCAGTACAAGAAAAGTGAATGCATAGTTAGGCTAATACGTAAGTAACAGTCATGTAGTGATTGATGGAATATTAAAATCAACCCTAACAATAGGTCCGTGGTTAGAACAGAGTTGTTTAGAGTGGTTCATTTGGGAGGGAGGTTAGAAAAGAGTTGATTTGAGAGTGGTTCGTAAGGGAGTGAAGTGAGGCTAAGTTAATCCTTTTTATATTGTTTGCTTGACTTAATGTGCTCCTAGAAATAGTTCCAGTGTGTAATCTTGTTCATTTTGGTTGACAACTATTGCTTATAGGTACTGAAAAAGCATGGTGTAGAAAAATATGATCCTACAAATGAGCCATTTGATCCACACAGGCACAATGCCATCTTTCAAATCCCTGATGCTACCAAGGCCCCTGGCACTGTTGGAGTTGTTCTAAAGGTATTCTATATACTTCTTTGTTGTAGTACTGTGATTTTTTTCCCAAAGTCGACAATTTTTTTCAAAATTGTGTTGTATTTGGAAAACCTTCTCGAACTCGGAAACTATACGAAGTCTAGGTTGAGGTGTTTCATTATTAATGATTAGCTTTTTGTTTATTGTATTTGCCACTGATTATTTCCATCAATGTTTATCAAAGGTCTCTAAGAGGTTTTGTGTTTGTGCTTGTGTCCTTGACAGAAAAGGTGTGTTGGAAATATCACATTGATCCGAGATACAACCAAATTATAATTTTTAAATGAGTGCAAATTCACCTTACAAGTTAGTTTTATAGGATTTAGTTAGGTCTAAATTTAGGAGCTATCTTGACAAGGTTTAATAAGTCTATAGTGGCACTTGCTATTGAGCTGTCATTGCGTCACCCGCAGATATTAAGTTTCAAACTCAAGATGTTCATTCCCAGTGTAAGGAAGTGTGTTGGAAATCACACATTAATTAAATATATAATCATATTATAGTATATAATCGAATGCAAACTTCATCTTAGATGACATTTTGATGAGGGTGATTTGGATTTAAAATCCATTTTGAGAGTTTGGAATAAATGTGGTCTTGTTCTTAGGTTTGATTGACGGTTCATTCATAAACACTCAAACAATGCCACCGTTAGTAATTTCCTTTGTTTACATCCCTTACCATCAATCCTTACATGGCTTAACCCTTGGTCATTTTTGCAGGCTGGATATATGCTCTATGATCGTGTTCTTCGTCCGGCAGAAGTTGGTGTAACTCAAGAAGTAGATGATAGCAAAGCAACTGAGTGATGATGGCATGAAGGAAAGCCTGAGTAGTGAGTTCTTGTTGAATACCATTCAACGTCTTTTTGCAATATGCTTCTATTATTCGGATTCTTATTTTTTAATAAAAAAAATACCATGTACGACGATCTTGATTCCATGAGATTTTGATAGTATACATGCTGTTTGCATGTTCAATATAGTAACATCTTTTGTAACCTCTGAGTACCCGCACTGAGTTCAGGAGTTTTAGTCCCTTTTGGCAAATCATAATTTTACAAGGGGTGAAATTGTAAGACTTTTGTGCCTGATGGTTAATTTTCACATGCAGCTTCCCCCTTCCCCCATTTTTGTCCATTTATTGAATTCTCTATGCTTTTCTACATACCATTATATCTAATGAATACTTGGTCAGTATAAAGATTCTGTATGGTTTTCTACATATCATTATATGTAATGATTACTTGGGTCAATACTTGGTCAGTATAAAGATTTTTTACTGTAAAAAAATAGATGGTTAGATGGTGTTCTACAGATCACATTTTTTACAATCTTGTGCTTTATATTATTTTGTTTCACTAAGGTTGCTTAGATGGTGTTATTCAAAAATTAGGCCGAGGAATCTAATTTCATCTGGCAGGCCTTATTAGCAAGAATGTGTTACCCGTCCTTAATATGTTCAATTGCAGAATTACAGTTTATTCTGAGAATTTATGTATGCGATAAAGATTCAATTATTATTGTTGTTATCAGTAAAAAGTGAAAAAATTGTCATTTTTCAAACATTAATTGTCGATTTAGTTTATGGGTATTTTATATAACTCATCCAAAAAGAAAACCGAGTAGGTTAGTGATATAGAAAGGAAGACGGATAATAGGTTAAAGTGATAACTAATTTTATTTGATTTTGTATGTAAATTGACAAATTTGAATTCAAATTAAAACAAAATTGATTCGTGTTACAGATTCATTTAATTTCGGAAAAACGTTATTAACATTTACATAGAATTTATTCTTGAAATAGTTATATAATGAAAGGAATCTGTATTGTACTTAAACAATGTGTCTTGTCATTTTAAAAAATAAAGGTTAAGAAATAAAATTGTTTCGAAATATAAGGTGGAGATTATCTCTCAAGCAATGTTACCGTCGTCAAGTACTCAAACATTGTCCTTAGCTCTAGATCCGCATATTCTTCTAACACTGTTCGAAGCTATTAAATGTGATTACTTACTTTTATTATTATTATTATTATTAACAATAATCTAATTACAGATCAATAGAAAGTAATTATGTTTTATCTTACATTATTTAATATTAAGGCTAATTTTCATGTAAGATAATTATTCGGTCTATTAATCATAATTACATAATCACAGTAATATTTCGTCGTGAAAATACTTTGATCAATGACCGTTCGATCTTATAAAAAAAAAACAAAGTCAATAATTTTATGTTAAAATCTAATTTCGATGCACATTAATAGAACAAGTTATTTTAACGTTTAGTAAAACGTTTGAAAGAAGCCTGACGACGCCGAAAGCTATATAATATAGCTCTAAATTCAATTATGTGGATGTTGATAGTTTTGACAATACTAAACGTGGGTTTAGTTTAAATTCAATTGTTATATACTTCATTTTTATTTTGAATACATTTTTATTTTTCATATAACAACCCTTTAAACGTCTAATCATATACACTAAATGTGCATTTATCAAGGGTAAAAAGCGACTTTTTCTGTTAAAAGCGACTTTTTCTCAAAAAAAAAAATTACTGAAAGAAACTCACCCTTAATTTCTATGAATCTAAATAGAGAGAAATTTTGTTCCTCCATTTTCCCCTCCCAGCCAAGCATTACACTAAAACAAAGCATACCACAATCAAAAAGACTGTCACAGGATTTGTCATTTCCCCCACACTCCCTTTATACCAGATGTTTCCATTTAAAATTCAAATTAAAACTTGAGAAATTGCATCTAAATTTTGCCCTCCACAGTAATTAATTTCCAAAGGCTGAAATGCACAATAAGAAGGCAATACACAGTAAACATCACATCATACATATGATCCATCACGAAAAATAACTGATCATCCCTTGTTGACCAAAACTAGTCACTGATCATTCCTATACTACTGGCAGCACTATAAACAAGATTATGGCTAATTACATTACATGTCAATGTATGATGGTAGGAAGGTAGAAGATAAGAGGTATTATATACTAGCTCAGTATTTCTTGAATGAACACTTCGCTGCCTCACACTGATTTTCTACTTACATATCACTTACTCAGTTCATGCGCCAACCACTACACATTATTTTCCAATTGAGTATCACTGTTCTGGCTGGTTTCATCATTGTGGCTTTGCAAGTCCACCAAACCATCATCATCCTTTCTAACGATGTTTGAATCCTGCAACACATTGATATGTAGACCAATGCTAATAATGATCCTAATGCTATACTCACCATCAATAACAATAACAAAAGCCTTATTCTTCTATTAAGTGGGATAAGCAGTTGGCTACAAAAATCACCAATGTACTATGCATTCTATGAATCACACTATATCAGTTACCTCAATCAAATTCCAAATCTTCAAATATAAGGTCAAGTTGGCAATGATCAACTTCTCAATTTTGCAACAAAACCCTCCTCTTTTATTTAGTACAACATAGGCAATGTTTATAGTGTTATACTTGAGTTGGAAGAATGGTTTTCTAATCTACTAGAGGCAAATAATAGCAGCAATCTTTACATGGCATTATGGTTTATAGCAAGCACACATGATTGTTATTGAATGTTAACACTAGGTTTGTGTGTCAATATTGGAATTTAGTAAGCAAACGATAATCTAAGCGCAGTATAATGAAAGAGAGGAAAAGAAAATTTTCAAGCATATCAAATACCGTCAACTTTTTGAAAGCCCGAAAATCGAAAGCAGAGTAATGTTCTAATCCATTCATAACAGGAATGAAGGACTCTGTTACTTTACCTTTGTTTCCTCCGACATTTCATTCATGTTCAATTTCCCTTGCATTTCATGAATGACATTTGTCTGTCTAGCTTCGGATTGATCACTCTCAGTTGCAGGTTCATTTTCATCCTTCACCATATTCTTTTTCTGTTCTTCTAGAACAGCAATCTGCATCATTAAATTGAGCAATCCTCACTATAATGAAAATGACATATTTGACAGAAACAATGATCCACCCATCCACCATCCCATACACAAATTTATGACATAACTAGTTTCTACCGACAGTAAAAGATACAAATTTCAACCCTCAGTGGAATCACAATTTCCACCCAAATAAGGACTAAAGCAACCTTGTGCATATGTGCACTTTTTTCTCCTATATCATTTCCTCTCTATTTTTCTCCCTTATTTCTCAATTGTAATACTTAGTTATTGTTGTTATTGTACTTTTAGAAGTTAAACTTATTTTTTTCATTTTCCTTCACCCAAAAGAAAAAAGAGAAATGTATTCTTTTACCCACTTTTGGTCAAACTACATTTTAGTTCCTATACTTTCAAAATTAAGAATTTAGTCTCCAAAGATATGACTCTAATCCCTTTTCTAATTTACTAAAAATCAAAATCAGTAACTGAAGTTTGATCATTGACTGGGACTAAATTACATATTTTGAAAAATTAGGGATCAGAATTCATCAATCAGAGATTACATGCACCAAAATTCAGTTCCGGGCAAAGCAGAGGTCCTAAACACATTTTTCCACAAAAAAAAAAAGAAAAACTTTAATCTGTACTTCCTTTTCTCTGTTTTCTTCCCTCTCTGTCACACATATATCACGACCTAAAATCCACACATAAGGCAGCTAACAAACCCTTTATCACATCCCCAAACCCCAACTCACTCCTTCGTTACAGAGCAAAAATCCAAACCCACTTAAACACCACACCCCATCAACACAGCGCAAGAACAAAATTGGAAACTTTTCACCACAAAACAAAACCCCAATTAAATATTCACCCCAAAATTCAAAAGGGTAAACCAGAAAAAGACAGGGACAGAGAGAGACATACAGGGGTGTAACGGAACTTCCTCCTAGGAGGCTCATCGGTGGCGGCAGCGTCATCGTCGGTGGTTGGGGTCCACCGGCGCAGGAGGAGAAGAGAGGAAGCGTTTGAATTGGCAGGAGCGTGAGCGTTGTTGTTGGTGTTGGTGTTACTGGGTGAGGAAGAGGGAGTGACGTGGACCCACTTCTTCTTCCACTTCCTGACGGGGCCGGTGAAGACGGTGGTGGAACCGTAACGAGAGGAGGCGCGGCCGAGTCTGGAACCGACTGCCTCCATTTAGTGGCGGTGGCAGAACACGAAGAGGAATTGGAGTTTTGGGTTGCTTCTGGGCATGCCAGGGAAGAAGTGGCACAGTGAGAAGTGGCTTTTGTTCCGAGAATAAGGTTAAAAGCAAGTAGTGGCAGCTTTTAAGATTATTTTATTATTATTGAAAATATAAATCCTGTAAATGTAAACATTTTAAAATTGTTATGGTATTAAATATAATTTAAAAAATTATGTAATTATTATTTTTATTTTAAAAAATCACTACAAATATGTATAAGATAAAATTACAATAAAATATTATAAAAGTGACTTATTTTTTTCTATAAAACAATTTATTTAAAAGTTAAACATGTTTTGTTTTTTTAATGTTAAGTAAAAATTAGAATTCGTTTTTATTTTATTTTGTAATTTAATTTAGTTTTTAATTTTAAAAATATGTGAATTTAATTATTTTAATTAAATTTTTAAATTTATTTAACATTTAGATTATTTAATATAGTTTTTTCAACATTAATTGATAATCGATGCTAAAATTTGTTATATTTCTATTACAAAAGTTAAGAGATAAAAATATATTTAATTTTTTTATTAAATTATATTTAAAATAAATATGTATATATTGATAGATAAAATAAAAACAAATGTGTGTATGTGTCATATTTTTATTCTAGCGAATATTTATTAAATTATAATTTATAAATTTTCTTTGTTAACAATATATAGGTAAAGAGAATTTTCCCTTTTGGAGTTGACATTTATTTTATAATTTTATACTTTAAATATAATTTTTTTAAGTTAAAATAATTATTTTATTAATTTTATCTTTTATATAATTATTCTTTTTAAATTTAACCGTTTTTCTCCATTTAACTGTTTTTTTAAACTTAACTCTTTTTTTAATTATAAAACTCACCACAAAATAAACAAAAATTATTTATAATATTGTAAAATTTATTTATATTTAATTTCATAATAATAATAATAATATTGTTTTTTTATTATCATATTCAACAAATTGTTTTTTACTAGTAACTATAAAAAATAGTTTGTATAATTTTATTATTATATAATTTTTTATTATAAACAATTATTTACATTTAAAAAATAGTTATTAAAAATTGGCTGACTCAATTCATAAATAAGAAGATTAGATTTGGACGTGACTTACTTAAATCCCAAGACAAATAAAAAGGATAGCATGGAGCCACAAAATGAAATCAAACAATTAAACCTAAGGAAATAAGAAGACCAATTAACAAACATGGCAATGGTGTGAGCGAATACCACAAACAAGCTTTGGTGTAAGTGTTGAAGGCCAACAACAATTTGTTTACCTAAACTACAACAACCATATTGGACATTCACCATAGAGTGATGTCCCACAAGCTCGTCTTGTTCAAGAAGGCCTGCTCGATGACACTGAAAAAGTATCACCTGGGTAAGGAAAAAGAATCGTAAAGGTCAAGGTCAAGAAGCTAGAAGAAGCTGACTTCATTCAGGAGGTCACATATACCACATGACTAGCAAACATGGTCATGGTTAAAAAACTGAGCAGTCAGTGGAGGATGTGCATTGACTTCACTAACCCAAACAAGACATGACAGAAGGATGCCTATCTCCTTTCTAGCATTGACAAATTGGTGGATGATGTGCCAAGTCATCAAATCCTCAGTTTCCTATGTGCATACTTTAAGTATAACCAAATGCCCATGTACCATCCAGATAAGGACGAAACGTTCTTCATCACCGAGCATACTAACTACTACTACATGGTTATATCGTTCGATGTGAAGAATGATGGGGCCACGTACCAACGACTGATGGACAAGATCTTCCACCATCAGATAGGCCGATGCATGGACTTCTACATGGATGATATGGTGGTGAGGTCTCATTCAATCAAAGAACACACGAAAGATCTGAAGTAGGTATTTGATTAGATCAGATGCTACAACATGCAGTTAAACTGCTCAAAGTGCACAAGTTTTTGGGTTTCATGCTCAATGTAGAGGACATTGAGGTAAATTCGAACAAGTGCACGACCATCCTAGAGATGAGGAGTCAACAGAATCTCAAGGAGGTGTAGAGGTTAGTGGGTCGTCTGACATCTCTTTCCTGGTTCATCCCCAAGTTGATGGAAAAAATAAAGTCTATCTTAAAGACGATAAAGAAGAGCTCTCATATCAAGTGGGATGAGCAGTGTGAAGCCTCATTTACGGGAAAAAGACTCTCTTGGCCAGCCCACCTATCATGGCACGACCGGTCGTAGGGAATGAGTTGTAACTCTACTTGGTCGTCTCAAATGAAGCGATAAGTGTAACCCTAATCCAAGACGCCCCCGAACATAAAACAATCTATTTTGTTAGTAGTGTTTTGCAAGATCCAGAGACATGTTATCATTAGATTGAGAAGGTGATGCTAGTGCAACTCACAACAGCCCACCGGCTGAGGCCATATTTTTATAGTCATTAACTGAGATTTCTCTTGCAGCATATAACCATGTTCATAACACAATCACCAATAAAGGTGATAGAGTACTTCTCTTTTATTGAAAGAATTTATGTCAAGTAGACCACATATATAAATGTGTATGAATTGGAGAAGCTTAGTGCTTCTTATGGATATTTTCTTTATGTGTTTTGTCTATTTGCCTTGAATACAATCCACACACACATTTAGACTACTAAAATCTAAATTCGAAAGGATTTAATTTTTTACTAATCCTTCCATCATTTCTTTGGAAATGTGTCCTAAACACTTATGCCATACAAGCAGGTCATTTATCCACTAAACTATGTTGTCAACATTATGATGAAGGTTAAAAGAGTTTCAACATATAAATTATCCAAATTCAATTTATATAAGTCATCATAAAATGTATCAGATACAATCAAACAAGTACGCGTAAACAAATTGAAACAATCATTCCCAATCTTAAAAGAATATCCAGTAACATCAAGCATATACAAAGGAATTGAATTTCTACGTTTTATGTACTCTTTCTAAAAATGTCTAGACTTTCTGACAAAATGACATTTGTCATTTTTCTTCTCGATTTTGGTGTAGGACTCGCCAATCCTTAATGGTCATTTATCCTTTCCATATTTCTTTACAAATTTCTTTCCAACTCCTTGATTTCTTATGTAATGAACAAAGTGACTTCCTAAGTTCTTGAGTCTGATCTCCTTTTGAACTAACAAATTGTGCAATTCATGCACATTCCACTTGTCTTTCATGGTATTATAGCTTATTTGAAAGAAATCATACTTAGACAATAATGAGTTCAAAATGATTTGCACAAGAAAACTTTCATCCACTGTCATTCCTAAAGACTTGAGTCTTGTTGTGATGTTTGTCATCTCGATCACATGATTGTGCATAGTAAGCAAGCCATCAAACTTCATGGTGGTCAAGGTACTCATCAATGTCATAGTGAGGGAGTTGTCATCAGTTTGGGAGCGCTCTTCCACAAATTTCTTAAACTCTAGCAAACATATTGTTGCTCACTATGCTCATGCGCTTAAATATTAGGTTAAGCCTGAATGAACTTTTTCAAGCTTTGTAATGGGCTTTCTCTTCATTGCTAATATCATCAATAATGATAGCAACAAACTTAAAAAGCCAAATCAAGATCTAATACACCTAAGTGAAATTGGACTTGCTCACTCTAGTAAAGTAAATTCAATCCATTGAAGACTGAAACAAACGTAGCGAACGAATGTAAAGATATCATAATAGATACTGCAATTCACACATGTCAAATATTAATGCTTTGATTAAGAAAACTAAACATAAATACAGATTCAAACAAAAATAATCATTTTATGTATACTAATGTTCTCCTTTGAAAGATCCACTAATATATAAATATAATGATGTTAATCATATTACATTAATGATAATTAAAATACACATCAATTTGTGTCACTTACTTCCTTTAGATATATAAACAAAATTAGTGACGTATACAAAATTATCTATAACCATGCTCTTACATTATAAGAACAATTAATCAACATTTGGACAGTCCTAAAATGTTTTATAATAATAATTTCAATTGACCTATAAATCAATTATTCATTATTTATTATCCATACTAGATAATTGAAATAAAGCCATTAATAATTTAAAATCAAATAACTTTAAAATTTTGACCACATGACCAACAAAATTCATCCTACTTGATTTTAAATAAATAAATATCCTTAATGGTTATAAACAACATTTTCTTTAATTTTAAATAAAAATAGGGATACATTATTTACATAATAAAATTAAAAAAATAATTTTAATTCATTTAATAGAAATTTTTTATTCGCAATTCATATCAATAAAGGCATTTAGATTTTCATAATAGGGATGGATCAATTTTCAAATTGCATAATAGAAAATTGTTTTCCAACACAAAACCTTTATTGCATTTAATCCACGTTAACATCCTAACAGGTGCAATTTTCTTCATCATTTAAAACACATAACACTAGGATTTAATTTATTCAATGCTTATTAAATGCTTATTAAATGCGATTGAAGCGCATAAATAAAGCAATTCAAGACAAGTAACAAAGTCAATTCTTGAATTGCTTTCAAAAACACATCCATCCATGGCAAGTGAAAAATACTTTTTCAATTTACAATGATAAATTAATAAATAAAACATGCAATGAAACATCAAAAATGAAGCATCACCAAAAACATAAAAAAAATATCTATAATTTCTAAATTTCATAATTAGGGTTCTACTAATTTGAAAAAAAAAACTTAAATTAGAGTTCAAAAGTATTATAGAGAAATTCCTAAATTCATAATTAAAATGTATCTAGATTTTGGTAAAACATAATATAGAACAAACATCATATGAAAAATCATAAATCCAATTCTGATACCACGTGTAAATTAATTTCTAACTTTCCTACGTTCTTAATTCATTGCAAAAAACTACTTTAGGATTTTAAGATTTACAATTTTCACAATATAATCTTGATGGGATATTAACCTTGATACATGAAAGATCTAATGAAAATGAGTTCTTCAATTTCTATTATTTCTATTTTCTCCCATATCTTATTTTCAATCTATTTTTTTTTTCTCTCTTTTTCCTCACTGACCTAATGTGAAAAAACATTATAACTAAATACATAATCATAATCCCTTTTATAGATTAACATTAATCGAATTGATTTTTATTTTATTCTATTATAACATCCTATAATAATTAATAATCTTTATATTTTATTAAATCACATTTATACAAGTGAGTCATATAATAAATCAATTCTACCACAAAATAGCTACGACAATTGCAAGTTTATATAGTAAATACAATAGTAAATGTACCATAAATAATTTTTTTCCATAGACTTAAACCTAAACTGAATAATTTATTGGGTGTAAGAATTTATTTTTTTAAGAAGAAACCTTATTTGATCCAAAAAAAGCTTTTGGCAGTGGCAATAATGAACAGGGTACTTGAGTAATTTTATTTGTAAAGTAAAAGAAGCATGAAATGAGCAAAAGGAACACGGAGGAAACAGAACAAAAAAAGGTTATGCGGCTATTTCCCTTTCGGGTAATTGATGATGTTACTCTAATCACTCTAATAACTATTTCAACCTTTCTCTTCAACAAATTATCTTTCGGAGTTTGCTGAAAACTTCCAATTCAACTTTCTATGCTAAATTTGCATTTTTTTTCTTATAAACAGTTTGAGTTCAAATCAAAGCTTCTGTGCAATACTGTCACGACAAGGGACATAATGTCTGAGAAAAAGTCACATATTAGATAAAGGAAATGAATTTTACTATGGGAGAAGAAAATAGGAGCACGAGAGAGAACATGTACCCGAATAGAAACCAACATAAAGTTGGAAACAGGAATCTCATATCATTCACACAGATCTTATCTTTAATCAAAATCATTTATCAAATTCCTAAAATCCTCATCAACATCGTATAGACACAAAATACAAATTAAAAATTTATAAAATATATGCATTTATGGATTTTTTTTACTAATAATTTTGGAATATCAAAATAATATATTGAGAGTGTATTTTTAATGTTTACTATGCAAAACTATTAGACTTATTTTTTTTATTGTATATAAATAATGTGTTTTTCTTTTTCGTATACACGATTTTATTTTTCTTTATATTTATATGATATGATAAGAAAGAGAAAAATAGAAAAAGGAGTTATATGTATAAACACTGTTGTCAAAATGAGTTGTAACACGCGAATCAAACTGCCTCACCATAGGTTTGAGCCGGGTTGAGTTTGAAAATATGTAATTTTTTTATACGGGTTAGTTTTCCATCCGGTTCACTTAAAACCCGGCTCATTCGGGTTGAACCCGTGGTGGCTCACCAATCCACTTAATTTAATTTAATTATTTATTATTTTGTATTTCAATATTATTAGTTAACATTTTTTTTATTATATTGTAGATGAGATAAAAAAAATGTTTCAAGAGACAAAAATATTATAGATTTATCTATTCAAAACTCTAATATTATAGATGGACAAATGATATAAAAATTATCAATATTAAAAACTTATTTGTTTTTGCCTTTTGTGTTTGTTTTTGGATTAAGCTTGAATTGTATGATTTTTTTTTAATTTTAAATTGTCTTTGAAGTTTAACATCATTTTAGAGTGAAATTTATTTAAATTTGAATTTAAAAAAATTATAATTTTTTTATTTAAAGAAAACTTATAATTAAGTGAGTCATTGAGCCAACCTGTTTAACCAACCAACCCACGGTGAATCGAACCGAGTTCGAATTTTTTTAACTTACTAATAAGTGAGTCAGGTTGAATTGACTCACTAAGTGACCAACTCGCAATGGACCGGGTCGGATCGAGTCAAATTATCCGTTTTGACAGCTTTATATATAAGTATATAAAATTGTCTAGGAAGCACGATCTATGTAGGTGGATAATGCACATATTATTGAAAAGTTAGAGTGGTTTACTTCATAGGTGTACAGAGGAAAAACGTGGTATTTTCAAGCTTCTAGATAATTTGTGGAAGAATTTTGAGTTAGTATTATGTAATTAAGTGAACATATATCCAATTTCCAATAAATATATAAATAATGATTTTAGAATCTATAGTATAAATAACAATTTTATATTAACATATACAAATATGTGTTACAATGTGATTTAGTGATAAAGTTGGAAGATAGAGTAGAAAAAATTGTGAGTTTAACTTTTTCCAATTCAAAGTTTATACAATTTTTTATTATAATTTTTTAAAATATTTAAATTATAGTTTGAATTAACTAATTCAATTAATTAATTCAATTGAATGAAGATTATTAAACAAAATATATGAATTAAAATTAATTTTTTATCCAATTATTAAATTAAGAGTCTATCGAATCTTAATATGATTTCTAAGATTTGAAACGCATTATTAAAAAAATATTAATCCAAAATTAGAAAGACAAACTTACAAAGTAAAAAATCTGTCAAAAACTCAATTCAAATGATATAATCTTGATATATATGCAATCTGAGGAAGTAGAAAGTGTTAGAATAGTAGCGCAAAATATTAAAATTGTTGGACTTTAAACTTAAAAATTAAAATTTAAAAATCAGAATTTTATGGAAACCTTAACTTTTTTATTTTCAACTAAGCAATCACAATAGTAAAATAAAGAGTATTAGATAAGAAAATTTTATACAGTTATTCTATACTAGTTCAGATAAAAAGATTTTGTGTCTAATTGTTAATCATCTATGTAAAGCCCATAAATATATTTATCTTAATAAAATGTAGTAATTTTCTCTAAGTATTACTAGTAGTAATAATTTGAAGGGTAAAAAATATGATTAATTTATGTGATAAGTTAAACAAAAATTTACAATAGGTCAAATGATAAATATCTTGTAACACCTCCAACATTTTGACCATTTAGATTTTTAATTAGAGATTTGTACTTACTGGAATAAATTTAGCATTTTTGAGTAACATAATTAACATTATAATTTTTTCCTTTAAGTTATCTCAATAAAAACTGCAATCCCCACTCTGTTTACCATTAGATTGACCTGATAATTTGATATATGGTCCATAAGACGTATTAAATTATCTTGATCGCTCGAATTTTTAACTGGATTACTATGCTTAATGTAATTAATTTCACATTTTGGTTAGATTTGAAAATCACTCAAATTCTATTTTTAAGTTACTTCGGTAAAACTTCAATTTCAATTTAGTTAACCACTAGATTAACCTAAAATTTTAATATGTAGTTCCTAAGACATATTTATTCACCTTGACCGCTCATATTTGTAATTGGTTGTATATATTTAGAGAAAATAATTTCGGATTTATTAGATAATTTAGTCCCACCTTAAATTATGTTTTTGAGTCAACTGAGTAAAATTAAGATTTTCACTTTATTAACCGTTGGATCAAACTAAAATTTTTACAGTAGGTTCTAAACATGTTATTATTTATTTTGATCGGTTAGATATTTAATTAAAGGTTGTAATGAGAATAATCATTCTATGAAATACTATAACTGGTTAAATTTCTAATAATATTTGATAATATTGAGTAGAATTTTGAGTAATTTTATTTACTGATTGGTATGTCTGATTGTATCGTTGACTTGAATATTATTCTATGTTAAGATATGAACATGATGTAACATTGGTCAAGGGTCTTATGGAGAGACTCTATGGTTGTAAGTAATTAGTGTGCACGTTGATGTTAAGGGTCCCGTTGTTGGAGGTTATCCTGATACTCTACTAATCATTCAGTCTCAAGTAGAGAATGATGAGTTATGTGATGAGAGGGGCAAGAGGTCTTAGTCTATGTGCCGGTTTTGGGCATAGGTGTTAACAGATTTACCTTGTAGATGACATGAAGTGTTGTATTTGAAGTGTATCTGAAGTGGAGGTCACCACAAGTGCACAATCTCCCGTGATCGCACATCAACGTATCATCCGGATGAGTGTGTATGGTGTGATTATTGTATGATGAGATGAATGTGTTTGACATGATTATTATATGTTGTGATCATTAAGTCTACTTTAATTACTACATGATGATATGATTATCGTTATGTGAAGTAATATAATTAAGCATGTTTTATAAATCGTCTAACATGTTTTATGTGAAGCCTACTTGTTTGTGTTTGTGTTGATATATATATATATATATATATATATATATATATATATATATATATATCTTATGCAATGATCGTATAACATGTGCATTATACGGGACTAGATGAGAGAATGTTGCCTGATCCAGTGCAAGTGAAGAAAGAGACCGAAGAATAATATACAAGAGTTCGAGTTATCTTTATGAGTTTGATAAGTTGAAATTTGAGTTTAAAAATATGTATTGCTAGTGTGATCTTCTTTATATTTTCTTATGAATGACTATGTAATGTGTAACATCCCAAAAATACAGTATAAAACCATATACGAGAATAATCAAATATTAATAATACTATAGATAAGCTCTACACATAACGAGATACTATTGTGGCCAACCGACCTTACATAATAGTAGGGAATTAAAACTGCACGCTAGCTACAACTAGACCGAATGGTTTACAAACTAAACTATTACCGAACGGTCTTACAAAAGATGAAACCAACAACAGACCGAACGTTCCTAAGGTTCGGCCTTCACTTCTGCCTCTTTCAATGCTTCTTCCAACAGCTCTTTTCCTTCTACTCTCATCCACATGGATGATCATTACAACAGGATAACAACCGAACGCCCAACACAGAAAACAATTATAAACAGGGTAAACTTATGTAATTTAATTAATTCAATAACAACATATAACGTTCATGATTAAATCAACAACACCTAAATCATAATTCATGCGTAATGGCATACAAAGACCGACAACTTGACTCTGACTGTCCGGATTGTATGAATCCTGTGTAGCTACGACGTTTGTGCACCCGGGTGATGTAGTAACTGGGATACCCTCAACAACTGCCACCCGAGGTTAATCCGTTCCGTCCAAGTTAACCTTATGGACTAGGATCGCTACTTATCCACTTCAATAAGCAGACCCCTAAGGGTTCAAACCGGACGCCACGAAGCCTAGGCCGAGTACTAAGAGTCTAGGCCGAACACCTTTTAAATACCAACACTGTTTGACACCCAATACTAATACTGATGAGAAACTATGAAGTAACGAACGCTATCGAGTTTGGCTGAAGACTCTTATTCTAAAAACGATAATAATAGATTACTGAAGGGAGACCCAACGCTTGGTTTAAGACCGAGCCCTGTAGAAACCGTACATTATTGAACGAGCACTGGTCCAAGACCAAGAACTTATCAGAAACGAACGCTACTGAGATCGAACGCTTGGTCCAAGACCGAGCACTAATAAACTTACATAAAACGAACGAATATATATATATATATATATATATATATATATATATATACACACACACACACACACACACACACATATATATATATATATATATATACACACACACACACACACACACACACACACACACACACACACACATATATATATATATATACACACACACACACACAATTGTGCCACACTTATTTTTAATGAAAAATAACGATAACGTCTACGGCTTTAAGTAGTATAGAATACATTAACTAAATTGTTTAGGAAACCTAAAGAAGGACTACACTTAGGCCGAACAGTCATTTACATATATCTAATATTATAAAACGATCTTCATTAATGAAATTCTTTCCAGAAGAAGAATTTAGTATAGACGGACGCTCAAAGGAAAATTGAACGGTTAATACTAACTCTCGGTCACAGTTTACCTAATCCTATAGAGTATTACAAAATGACTCTTAGACAATAAACCTAAAGCATGAGAAATCAGTTAAGGCCATGCACTTCCATGAAGGATCGAACGATCACTAATGACGCTCGACCATACTACAACATTTACTCAGAATACTACAGTTTGAAGATCCAAACCTATCTCAACTCAGTTCACACCATTTATCAATCATCCATCCACACATCTAAACAAGCAGTAACACACATATTTCATACTCATCAAATAATCAAACAATGTATCATGCAAACATACAAACGTTCCAAACAAGAATCTTAATCAAATTATATAAGCTTCCTTTACCTCTAAACGTAACCGAACACTCAACGATGTAGAATAGAAATCCCCACTACCAAAGACTTTACGTTCGATAGTCACATTTTAGGAATACTGAACCAAACAGAAGACCAGAAACACTCAGAATAATACGATTCGCTCAGGCGACCAGAAATAGAGGTTTGCATGCGAGAATAAACGATCGTGCTAAAGAGAAAGGAACTCACCGGCTTAGAACCACAAACCGATCGGTTTAAACTGAAGATCTTGACGTCGGGAGTGTTCAAACGATGCCTGAGAGGTGATCAGAAGAAGAGAAAATGAGATTTTCTTAGAGAGAAGATGAAGATGGTAGAGAGAAGGAGGAGATATCAGAAGGTTGAAGATGGATGGTGCATGCAGAGGAGTGGCACTTGAAAGTTTCAGTTTTACTCCTACCGTCAAAATCGTTTGTCCAATCTGCATCACACACATGTCTTCCACTTTCTGAATTCCAGACGTTCTGTTCGCTTACACCTGTACTCCACTAAGTTGGGGTTTTTATGGGTCTGACATAATGCTACAATATATCGACTATGAATTATAAAGTGTGAGAAATTTGGATGTTACAAACTCAACTAAAGTGATTAATCAAATACTATTAAAAATGAAAGTTACAATCACCAATGTAATAAGCAGTTTAGAATATGGAAAGAACATGCCTTTATTGAAGAGCCACAAAAGATGAAGAAATATCTTCCTTGATGTTACAAGGAATGAATACCTCCTTTGAATCACACAAAGAATTATCACACACCTCAAATGAACAAGTTTACAAAATATAGTAGACAACAACACCTTACCACTCAACAGTCACACTTGATGAAATTTAAGCCATTCATAAGAACTAGACTTTTCAAAAGCTTTGCTATAGAAAGTTTTTCTCTCAATATTTGAATGACACCGTATCACTAATTTTCCATTTCAAAATTAGGTTAAGAAAATAAAAAGTTAGTCTAAAAAATGTTTTGAATAATCAATTGTTATAAGAAATAATTGATTATTCCAGTAATATTTTCGAAAATAAATTTTATGAGATAATCAATTATTTCAAAAACTTTTTTAAAATAATAATTTTTCAATGAGATATTCAATAATCACTAAAAATAATTGATTATTCTAGTGTTTATTGCATAAATAAAATTCTCTCAAGTTTTTTTTACTGTTCTAGTCTTAAGTTTTGACTTGTCTTCAATTTTTATTATCTTACTTAATATACATATATTACTTTATTTCAACAACTAAATTTATTAGTCTTTAATATAACTCTTGAATCCAAACATTCTTTAACTCTTCAACAATTCTTCATAAATCACTTTAACTCTTCAACCATTCTCCATAAATCTCCATCATTATTAAGTCTTAAACTTACTTTCATTTATGATCATCATCAAAATTTTACTTCTTTCTAAATAAATCACTTTGTTAGTGAGGGAATTCGAAAAAGAAAATATATTTTTTTAAATAGGCAAAGGGAAAAATAGTTGTCAAGAAAATAAGTAACCCAGACAACATAATTAAGTAAGAAATAAATAATCACTTCTTAAAAATAATTCTTTAAACGATATTACGAAGGTAATATAACTATCATGTTATAGCATGAAAAACTATTATTTTAAAAAGTTATCATATAGTCATATTTAACATTATTTGTGATAATAAACTTAAATATTATTTGGTTCATCAAAATTAATAATTATTAAACCTTATTTACTTTTAGAAAGAATTAGTTATCATAAGATAAATAATTTAAATAAATTTAACTAAGTTTCAAGTCTCTCGAATGTTTTTAATTGAGTTTATGATAATTATTTGGTTTAATTGTTTACTTTATTCCTAGTTTTGCTGTAGTGTGTCAACTTGGTCTATCCTTTTAAAAAAGTTTCAATTTCGTCCACACGTGGTATAATGTGCATCAATCAAGTCCAATTCTATTGACAGTGTATAATGTGCATCAATCAAGTCTAATTCTATTGATACTGTTTTAAACCGATAATGTTGACTTATTTTTGAATCTGTGTTGTGCATATTTTGTTGTCATGACATTGTCCTGTGATATTGATTGTGACGTGTAAGCCAATAAGAGGATGTGGTGGAATTAGGGTTTACATTTGGGGAAAAAACTTAATGCTAATAGAATTAGAGGTCACCGCCGGTCACCACCATGATACACCTTCTTCAACCTCAACCTATCATAACACAACAAAGAACCACCCAAATTCACTTAACCAAGAACCCCAAATTTACAACCACCATGTCTTCTTCGTGGCAACACCTGCGTGCAACATGAGCCAAAAACCAGAAACAAAAAAATCCCAATAAAAATAGAAAGAAAAAAAAGGAAGAAATGGTTTTCCAAAAGGCTGAACAAAAAATAGAGAACAGTAGGAGCCTCCCTCACCATTGCTCCTTGCGCCACCAACTTTCAGAGAAGAAATAAGGAACCCAAGAACATATGTCCCAAAAACCCCAAATTTTAGATAAAAAAACGCAAGAACAATAAGCCCCAAAAACCCCAATAGAAACCCTTGTCGCGAAGTCCTCGGAGAGAGAAACCCTTGTATCGGGGAGATGCAACTGCTATGACCATTGCATCGCGAAGAGGTCGCACCTGTGCTGCCTGAGCGTGCTTCCCCTCCCTGCGAAAATAACCAGACCGAAAAGGGGAAACGAAACCCTCCTAGCCACCGTTAATGCACGACGAAGAACCCCACACGAATCATGACACTGCATCACTGTAGTCTTCTTCGTGCAATTGGGAATTGTAAGTTCTCCACGCCATGAATAACAAGTTTAGAGCCTTACCTCCGCCACATAAACCCTTCCCCCAAAATTTAGGTTTTTGGTTAAGAGAAAGAAAATTAATGTTTGAGGATCAAATTAGGGTTTGTCATATTCAATTGTAATGATAGAGGGATTTAGAATTAATCAAAAAATGAATTTTAGAAGTAATTAACAAAAGAAATCCTAACTCTTAATTTATTTCTAATTATAATTAAAAGGAAAATCCAACCCTTATATGTTTATAATTATAATTAGGATATCTACATATAAGCTCCCATTTATAACCACATAAACATATGTAAACTTTAAAAAATTATTTTTGCCATGTTACCATACTCTTTTGCCATGTATTAGACTACTCATAATATTATTTTATGAAATCACAAAACCTTATATTTATCAATACATTAATCCATGAAAACAAAGAAAAAAAAATATAGACATAATAAGGCTTAATAGAGTTGATGGTCCCAATTTTTGTCAGATTTGTTCGAAATAGTTACACTGTTTTTAAAATGTTCAATGTAGTCATAAAGATTGTAATTTGTGTTCAATTTAGTCCTTTTTGCAAACGCTGCTTAAATCGTTAATGGCCAACTGTCGAGCTGTGCAATGCCCAAATGAGATGACATTTAACTGCCTACGTGGACACTTTAAGGCACAGTGAGGTGGACCAAATAGATTCTGCCATGTGTCCTAATCCTTTACACATAGATCTAGGCATTGAGAAGCTGCCACGTCACCATCTCCTTCAACCTTCAGCCCAAACAGAAATTGAAACCCTAATTTCTTTCTAGCCCACCTAACCCTAGCGCCACCACACCTAAACCCTCAGACCGCCACCGCAATCACCACAGACCTGCAAACGCAACCCAGAAGACCACCACCAAGACGCCGCTGACCACCTCCACACGTCACCATCTTCATCGCGCGCCTTCAGCATTATCTTCTTCATAGTTCACGCTGCCACCATAGCGCAACCACCAGCACCATGCTGTCGTGCCATCATCCTCTCCTTTCACCATCAACCTTGGGTCAGCCGCCGCGAAGTGCACTTCACCATCATCAACTGCACCATAAACCTACATCAAATCCAATCCAGAAAACCCACCAAAACTCAGAAACAACACCGTTGCGATTCGCGATGTCTTCGCGAGTTCGTCCTTCTTTATTGACGTAGTCTAGCAGTTCGAAACCTTCATCCCATTTGCACCTAAGAACCACCATATTTGCGAACCTGCTTCTCCCTCATGCTTTCATATACCTGCAAGGAAGCACAACCAACCCAAAAATTCCCAAATCAAAAACCCACATAACCCTAAAATTGCACATCCACCTAATGCAAGACCATCAACATCCATCACAAGGACAAGGTTGCAACGTCTTAATCTTCATCCTCAATACCCTTAATTTAATTTTCAAAACAAAAACCCTAATATCAGAAATACACTTTCAAAATCAATAAATTCACCTCATTATGCCTTAAGGTGTCCACATGGGCAGTTAAATGTCATCTCATGTGGGTTTTGCACAGCTGAACAGTTGGTCGTTAACGATTTAAACGGTGTTTGCAAAAAGGATTAAATTGAACACAAATTACAATCTTTAGGACTACATTGAATATTTTAAAAATAGTACGACCATTTCGAACAAACCTGACAAAAATTGGGACCATCAGTACTATTAAGCCACATAATAACAATCACATCATCCAATTAAAAGAAAAAAAAGTAAAACAATATATACTCCACTAAAAACTATAAAACATTTGAATACTAAATAAACACAAAAAATTAATATAAACTCAATTAAAAATAGGGTTACATATGTTTTTAGTTCTTAAACTATCAAGCAAATTTGTTTTTAGTCCCTCTTTCAAAGTAAGGTGCACTTTGATCCTTCTCCTTAAAGAAACTATAATTTTTGGTCCTTCAAAACCAACGACGTTAAAAATCCACTGAGGTGGCTAACGGTGGTACCACGTCATTTTCTTTTTTTCTGACAGGAATAAACTTTTCCCAGCTTTTTTTCCCTCCCTCTCCTTCCCTCTCCCTCAATCTTCTCCTCAAAATCCTTTTCAGAAATCGTCACATCCTTCAACCTTTTCACCGTCACCACCGGCCCTGCCTCAAGCACCGTCTTCCTCCACGCCATCTCGAAAGTCCCTTTCCCCAAAACCTCCACCGAAGCCCCGAGCAAATCCTCCAAATCGAACGCCCTAGCCGTCAGCCCTGCCTCAACTCATTCAGCTCATAGGGCAATACCGCACCTTTATGAGCTTCCACGCATTCGATGAAGCTCTTCAGAGCACTTTTCGCGTACCCCATCAAAAGAGGATTTTTTTTGCTCTTCATCGTCACCACCTCCACGATTCTGCGGCAATTCTCATCCAGTTGAGAACCAGTCTTCTGAACCGGTTCGAGGTTATAGAGGAAAACCGGAGGGGTCAACCGTGAGAAGATTCTTGAAGGTGGAAGTGGTTGAAGAAGTGCGAGCTTGATGTCGTAGCTTCTGAAACCAGATTCGCCGAAGATGCAACTCACGATAGGGTCGTCGAGAATAGACATAATGAAGTGTTTGAGTTCGACTTTCACCAACGACGTCTGATGCTGTTGTTGCATTTGCATAAGGTGGAAGCTATGTGAGTCCCCTCTGAGTTGTGTTTAAGTTTAAGAATAAGTTTATTTTTTGTGGAACATCATAATCATAACAACTAATGTTTCAAAAGGGTTAATCTTGATGTCATTGGCTTTTGAGTAAATCTGATTCAGGAGGTGGCTACATGAACCCCAAAAAATGGCCTTTTGGCTACTGTAAACTAAAAGTGTGTAAAAAAATTACAGTTTGCTTTTGCTTTTGCAAATGATATAATTGAAGTTGAATCTAACCAAAGCCATCTAAGGGCATCAAAGTAGGCAATTTGATTAATATGAAAGGCAACTTCAACATAGAGAGAAAAAGACAAGAAGGGTTTTCTTCATGTTCTGTAAATGGAAGAAAAAACCAGTTTAATACAGCACGCAAGCAACCAACATCTTGCCATTAGGAAAAAAATAAATAAAAAATTGAACTTGAAATTAAGAGAAATAAATGAATGATTGCGTATTAATTTAACAAATCAGCAAGATCCATGATCAAGAACATACCCAAGGCTTGAGGGGTAAACACATGTGGATGCTGAAGCTGCAGATCAAAGAGGTAGAGACAACAACAAACAAAGAAGAATTAGAAGAAAGGGAATTTTGTCAAGAAAGTCCAAATAGAGATCAATGATTCGTTAAGAATCAATAATCGCACCATTAACTTTCTCTCTTGTTCTCTTTCTCTACTGACCTCTTCTCCATTCTCTCCTTGCGGAGGGTTTTTCGTGACAGTATGGAGGAAGGCGGTGCTTGAGGCAGGGTCGGTGATGACGGTGAAAAGGTTGAAGAATGTGACGATTTCTGAGAAGGAGTTTAAGGAGAAGATTGAGGAAGAGGGAGGGAGAGGATTGGAAAAAAGCTGGGAAAAGTTGATTCGTGTCAGAAAAAAGAAAATGACTTGGTATTACCGTTAGCCACCTCAGCGGATTTTTAACGCCGTTGGTTTTGGAGGACAAAAAATTATAGTTTCTTTAAGGAGAAGATCAAAGTGTACCTTACTTTAAAAGAGAGACTAAAAACAAATTCGCTTGATAGTTTAGAGACTAAAAACATATTTAACCTTTACAAATATTATATCGATATTACACATAAGATAGTCAAATTGATAGACACTATATTATTAGCACCAACTAATTCTCTTACAATATAGTTGATCTGTACAAGGTATGTAAATTATATTTGTAAAAGAATGATAAATATTTGAAGATCAAAGGGAAGAAAGTCAAAAGTTGGGAACTTTTAAAGAAGGGCAGGGAAGGGGAACAAGAGGGACAGAGGTTGCTTGCGCAAATGTAGGTAATTTGGTCTTGGGTGTCGAGCATCATCTGAAAAGAAAAGAAACGAAAAAAGAAAGAAAAGAAATGAAAAGAAAAAGGAATGGTAAAGTGAAGAAGAAGTGATTCGGGATGAGAGAATGTGGTTGTTAAGCCGAACCAAGCAGATTTATCTCATGTCTAAAACTCTGCGCCCACACACGCACCCACCATTCATTTTTCCCTTGTTTTCTTCTATACTTTCTTCGTTTTCATGGGGTCCTGTAATTTTTTATGGACAAAATTGCACTCGCTGCTAACAGCTACACATTCAATTCTCAACACTACTTTCATTTTCAAACATACACATTTCTTAGCCTTCATGCAACCTTTTCTCTTTGTTCTCTTTTTCTTTTTATTTCTTCCCAAAATATTCATCCCCACCCACTATTTGGTCCCTTCACACTTCTGTCTTCAAACACTGCTATAAAGTTTTAGTTTTTTTCTTCTTTACCTGCCCCATATATATATATTTATTGATCTGATGATTCCATTATGATTGTGGTGGCAGCTGCTGAAGCTGAGAGAGGTGAATATGGTGAGGATTGTAGCTGTCAGAGCCTACTGGATCGAAGAATACAGTCTTTTTCTGCAGAATCTCAGGCAAATGTGCATTCTTAGCTGATGTGGATGTGAAGTTTTGTTCTTTTCATCTTCTGCTTTGAGTTTTGATTTCTGATGCTGCCGATCGTGATATTGGCAAGACGGCTCAATCTGTTAGCTTACTCTCTTGTTTCCTTTTTCTCTTTGTTCTTGGACCAATGTTAATATGCAAGAAGAACTGGAGATTAACTTATTCTTCCCATACTTTTCATTTATTGTTATGATCTCAGGTTTTTGGTAATTTTCAGCATTGATTTCTGCATCTTCAATTGGGTTTCTGGTATAATTCTAATGTTTTATATTTGTAAAAGGCTAATAGTAGAGTGTATACTTCTGAAATCACTGCATATGAATTTTTTGAGCTTAAAAAATAAATATATGATGTTTATTTTATAAGTTATTCAACTTTTTTATTTTATTTTTATTCTATATAAAATTCAGAAAAAGTATATATTTGATGACACTGTTGAGAGAAATTTTACCATGTAAACTCTGCGATGGAAAGGAAAAAATTGGGAAGAAGACGTTTTTTTATTTCAACGTTGGGTTTCTACGTTGTAACAGCCAATCCTGTAGCTTTTGGGTAAGTGATCTTTGAATTTTGGGGGACAATAAATGCAGACACTGTTTTGTTTTATTACCGTTTCAAAATTATGTCAGTCTTTTGTTTCTGTCTCTTTTACACTATTTTGTCATTTCTCTTGGGAAATGAGCTTGTCAAAAACGGTGACTCGTGTCACGTTTGTCTCAAATTACTGACAAGTTTTACCACTAAAATAATTTGTTTTGTCATTAATGTACAATTTATTGTTTCTTAATCTGTTTTTACATTACATTTACCTTAGTATTTAGTGAATGAGTTAATTATATAACTATAATTAATATATATATATATATATATATATATATATAAATATCCAAAGAGTATAATTAACTAGTTAAAGATTACTTATACTAGTTAACACTAGTTTTTGGTTACAAGTTTAATTATTGGTAATAGTTAAAAAGCCTAAATTTGATTTGTTTATTTTTTTTTATTTTAGTAGAGATGTAAATTTGGTATATTACATATTGTTATCTACTTACATCAGACCCACATAACTAAAACCTCTATTAAAAAATTTTACATAATTAAAATCTAAAAAAATCTTATATGAATTAGAACCGATTAATATAGATTTTTCTTACACATAAAAAATATTAATCTTTTTAAATATCTTCGACTTAAAACAACCAGTTTCAAACTTTGATATAAGAGATTAGTCTCGACCTTTGGTCAAAGCTATCACATCTCAAACTTTGGTTAGGGATAACTCCTCTTAACCTTTGGTCCAAAAGACTCATCTTGACCTTTAGTCTAACACATTCCAACTTGAACTTTGACTCTGGACAACCAGTCTCAACTTTTAGCCTAAGTTAGTCAGTATTGAATTTTTGGTTCGGCCATACCCACCTCTACCTTCAACCTATAATAGATCGTCTCGACCTTCTGTTCAACCAACTCGTCTTAGTTTTCATCCTTGACCTACGCGTCACGACCTTTAGCATGGGACAACTCATTTCAACCTTAAGTATGAGTTATCTCCTCTTCGACTTAGCCCAGACCTACCCATCTTGGCCTTTGGCCTAGGATGACCTATCTTGACATTTGGCGTGAAACGACCCATCTCGATCTTTGACTCGAGACAACCCATATCAACTTTCAGTTCGAGATGACTCATTTCGATCTTCAGTCTTGGAAGGTCATCTCGACCTTTGGCCCAAGGCATTTCGTTTAGACCTTTGACTCGAGACGACTGTTTTATACCTTTGCATGAGACGACCAATCTAGACCTTTAGGCCGAGACGACCAGTCAAGACCTTCAAGCTAGATTCAATTGTCTTGAACTTCGACCCAAGTCACTCTGTCTCAACCTTCGACCTAATCCAACACATCTCAACCTTTGGTTCGGGCAGGTCAGTCTTGATTTTCTAGCCATGATAGCCCATTTCTAATTTTGGTACAAAATGTCTTGTCTCGACCTTTAACCTTGTCGGCCAGTCTCGACCTTTGGACCTAAATGACTTTACTTTCGACCCATCACGTACTGTCTTGACCTTTTACCTAGAACAACATGTCTTGAACTTCGACCCAAACAGCTTGTCTCGACCTTCATCCTCAGCCAACTTGTCTTGGCTTTTAGAATAGTCTGTCTCGACCTTCGACCTAGGTGGCCCATGACGACCATCTCAACTTTCAATCCAAGATATCCTGTTTAGCACTTCGACCCGACCCATCAATCTCGACCTTTGGCTTAGGCCAACCCATCACGACTTCGATCTGAGCTAACCATTCTCGACCTTCGACTCAAGATGGATAATCTCAACCTTTGGCTCAGAAAGACTTGTCTCGACCATCAACCTGTGATGGCCTGTTTCGACCTTTTGTCCTAGACGACTCATCTTAACTAGGAATGGCAACGGGTCGGGTCAGGCACAAATAATGCCTACCCGCAACCCGACCCTCTACCAGCACGGATACCCGCTAAAAAAATACTCGCGGACACCCGCAAATATTTTAAGAAATATATTTTTATAAGTTATGAAAATAAATTTATATAAAATTACAAAAATATATAAAATATAATATAAATTAAATTAAATGTAAATTAAAATTTAATTTTAATTAAATTTAACCTTATAAAATATAAATTAATGTTAATTTTAATTAAATTTAACTTATTAAAATATAAATTAAATTTTTATTTTTATTTTTTGTGGGTAACAGATATTTGCAGGTACGGATAGTATAACACCCACACCCGACCCGTTTATAAGCGAATATTAAAATACATGCTACCTGCAACCCACGGGTACTAAGTATCCGCGGTTACCAACTATCTGTCGCAGATTTTATCTGAAGATATCTGTGGCGCGCGAATTTTTTTGACATTCGTAATCTTAACCTTCAACCCGAGTTGGTCCATCTCAACTTTTGGTTTGGAAAGACTTGTCTCAACCTTGGACATGAGG
Source organism: Vigna umbellata (assembly GCF_029865625.1). Classification (NCBI taxonomy): domain Eukaryota; kingdom Viridiplantae; phylum Streptophyta; class Magnoliopsida; order Fabales; family Fabaceae; genus Vigna; species Vigna umbellata. The sequence continues at coordinate 10,529,746 of NC_142166.1, forward strand.
CGACTTATCTCTACCTTTGGTTTTAAATGACCTATATTTAATTTCAGCCTAAAATAATGGTTTAAACCCTTTAGTTGTCCCTATTTATGCGGGTTTTTCCAATTTTGATCCTCTTCTTATTAAAATCTCCAACTGAGTCCTTAAAAGTGCTAATTTGAATCAATGGAGCCCCTACCGTTAAATTTATATAACGGGGTTAAGTTTGTGCACATGTTAGAACGTTGACGTGGCCAGTTTTTGCCACATCACTCATACTACCTCAGAGTCATCTTTTCCAACAGCACAAACCTAATTTCCCTAGTGTCGTCGTCGTAAAGCCGCTGCGAAGCCTTCAGTCTCGCCTTCATCACCTTGCTACACCGCAACCGTGAAGCCATCGTGAGAACGCTAGTAGCGCCTTCGCTACACCGCCACCTTCTTCACGCATCCACCATCTCGTCGCGCCTCAATGTTGAAGGAGTTTAGTGGTCAACGACAAGAGTTAGATCCAAAGACAAAGGCAAAGTTAGATCCAAAGACAAAATAATAATCTTCGTTTTCTACCCTCACACCTCTTTACTTTCTTCCTCTTCTCATCTCTGTTCGTGTCTGTACTTTTCAGTTCAAAACCAGACTCAAAGAGTTCAAAGACCTCAACTTTGGATTTGATATGCAAAATCTGATGTATGCCCTTTATTGCTTTTCAAGATTTTCTGGTCTTTCTAGTCCCAGAAAGTACCACAAGGACCACCACCACAACAACAAAATGAATATTCTTATGGTGGTTCTCATCATCAACAATCCAACAACAAAATCAATATCCATTCTTATCATTTCTCAGTCACTGCAACACTAAAATTGACATCTTTACCTTCTACCTTAATGCCCTTCAACTCCAAGGTATCATTTTTCGTTCACCTTTGGTTCCAATTTTTCAATCGATTCACGTTAAAGAGGGTATCTTTTTTTAAAATTAGCATTAGTTAGAGAAAATTAAAACAGAGAAGGATAATAGGTATGGTAGGAGATTTGGAACCAATGTGAGTGGATTAAAATACAGATTAAAAGAAAAAAGTTAATTGTTTTTGTTGAGAATGTCTTGAAGAAGAACAGTTCTGTGGGCTTTGATTTCAATGTTAAATGGGGTTACTGGGTTTGTTTAGGATAGAGAATTTATGGGCGGATCAGTTTGATCTGAATGTTAAATGGTTCTTCCAGTGCTTCTGACAATGCTTTTGGTGGCTCTTTTGATGTGGTGAACTTCATGGCCTCTGAGAATCCTCTTCAATCTAAAATGGGTGCCAGGAATTGCTCCAATCTCTTCAGGCAAAAGAGCTCCCCTGCTGGATTTTTTTCCATTGAAAATGGTTTCTGTTGTTGGGAAAGATAATTTTTCTTCATTTACCCACATAAACATTAAATTATTACATTTTACCAAATTTCAGGTCTCACCATGCCACATTTCAACTCTCACAATGCCACGTCTTAAAAGATAGACACATCAACCTTCCACTTGTGCACAAACTTAACCCTGTTAAGTAAATTTAACGACAGATGCTCAATTAATTCAAATTAACACTTTTAAAGACTCAATTGGGGATTTTAATAAAAAGGAGATCAAAATGAAAAAACCTCACATAAATAGGGACAACTAAAGAGTTTAAACCTAAAATAATTTATCTCAATATTTAGTCTCATCTTGTTTCTTGACTTTCAATCGGACTCATCTTAAGCTTTAGTTTCAAACCTCTCATCTCAACCTTCTCTTACTAGTCAATCTCAACTTTTAGAAATTGATTTTGAAAAAATATATATATATATATATATATTTAAAAATGATATTTAAATAATATTATACTAGCGTGAAAAAATATACTTAAATTTAGTGCATCAATAATTTAACGTGTAAATGTAGTTCTCGTTTTTTATATCTACAATTATATTATTTTCTCATAATATTCAACATGTATTTTGAATGGACACTTAAGATTAATAATAAATAATAATCCACATCTTAAGATATTTGTTAACTTGAGAGCTGTGTAAATTACTCATAATTCCAATATCAAAACTTTAGGAGAAAAAAAGGAGAATATTGTTTCACGACTATTGTTTCATTTGTCATTTAGTTTTCAACCACAACCACATATATCATTTTGTTCTCTTTTTTGTTTTCTTTTGAGATCAAGGGATAAAGAATCATGCTCGAATGATATTGTGTTAAAAAAAAAAATTGCAATGCAAAGTATTTTAGGATCATATAAGTCTTCTTCTCTAAAGTGAATTTGTCTTTAATTGAGATATGATTTAATATATATGAAATGAATGTTTATGTTAACATAATTTGTGATGTAATATTTAAAGTATTTTTTTAATACAAGTTCATTTTCATTATGGTTTTAATAATTTAACCCATAAAATTAATGTTTGATTTATCATGATTAATCGTGTGTAGTTACGTTTTTTTTTTCACCGGGTTGTACAATGAGGACAATCTCCGTTTCTGTCCTGTTTGATGATTAGATCACAATGTATTGAAATATAAATAATAATCAGGCTAGATTATAAGTAAAGAGGATGAATTATAATCCTAACCTGCAACCAAACTATAAACAACCTTCTTTTAAAAACAAAACTAAAAATAAAGTATGAATTGTAAAGTCGCTTTGGCCGAGTGGTTAAGGCGTGTGCCTGCTAAGTACATGGGATTTTCCCGCGAGAGTTCGAATCTCTCAGGCGACGTCGTTTTTATAATATTATTATAACTTTTTTGGCTGTAAAAAATAAAACGCCGTTGCCGGGGATCGAACCCGGGTCACCCGCGTGACAGGCGGGAATACTCACCACTATACTACAACGACCATGTTATTGTTACTAACTAATTATTTTTTTTCTAACAAAATTTCACCGTGAAAATCTTCCATATCCGGTACAAATCAATACAAATTAAATTAAAGTTTGAATTAGTAAATATAAATTCGGATGAATTTCTATTTAAACTGTTAGTTAAATCTCTTAAATTCAATAATCATATTAAACTCAATTATTCATCAAAATACACCATCAATAAATTAAATTCCCAAAGGATATCAACTCTTGTAATTTTTCCCAAATCAAATTTTTCTTGTCAATATTTTAATCATTAAGTGGAACCCAAATTCAATTTAATAAAAACAAAAAGCTAAATATACATGAAATCAACTTGATAAAACTTAAAAAAAAAACTAATTCCAAAATGTTTAAAGCCATCTTAGAAAAAAAAACTTGAAAAGACAACACATACAAGGATTTATCTTAATTATATGTTCTTCAATTTATTTATTTTTCAATCACACTTGACCTCAAGATTTTAATGATAAACTATCACTAATTATCAACACTAATATAACTTGTTGAATAATATGAAGGAGAAATATGGGAGGGATATTTATCAATTGATTATTCAATTACATAAATACATTTGATACTACCCTTTAATCCAAAACCCAAAATAATAAGTTTTGAGTTTTTTTTTTTCACATTTATATTATTCAATTTACTGTTTTGAATCCAATAAAGTTTTGTTGAATCATGCACTCTGAATTATGATCATTTGTATAATATATCATGTTATTTTATTCTATTACTGCAGTTAGTGTCACATGTTTAGGTAATAGTTATGATAATAGAATTATGTTTACATGTGTTTATTTTATTTTGAGATGGTTATGCTTTTGAGAACTCATTATTACATCTATTATTTAATTATTTTGAGATAATTGTATTATTTTAAATGTTACATTATATGTCTTTTATTTTCTAGTTACTAAGTTACAAGGTGTAAAAAGTACGTGTATACGAGAACATTATTCATCTCAAACAATTATTCACTACTTTGTTACACTCTATAATTGCTCTCATTTCTTGATTTTTTATTGATTTTTATAAAAAAAATTGACCAACCTTTATGTATTGTAAATAATAGTCTATCAACATTAGATCTCCTTTTTTTTTTCTAGTACTTATAAGAATATCAAAACTATATTTAACTAATGCAACCATGTTAACAAAAGGATCATTGTTAGTAAAAATATTTTTCAGGAATTAGTATATTAATAGTATAAAAAGTGTATAATCTGACTAAGATATTTAGACGTTTGATTTTTCTGAAATGTGTGCATGAAAAATTTTCAAATAAAATAAAATCAATAAAGCATAAATTTTAGTAATTCACTTTTTAATCTTTCTTTAAGATTTTTTAAGAGATTTCACTCATCTTTAAAAAAATTATATAAGTTTTACTATTACGGGAAATATTTTCATAATTCTTGGTTCATCTAATCAACTCGACTTCTGATTTATAATATTTAAACTAGTATGATAAGTGTAATAAATTTAATTGTTTTTCTGATCTTTCTCGTAAATGTAATTTTATCATTTTGTAAAAAAAATTATGTAAACTATTTAATTTAATATAATATGATAATTTATTGTTATAATACATGTATAATTATACTTATTTTTTATAAAGAAAAAGATGAAACAAAAAATTTCATGATCCTTTATTAACGGGAGATATATGTTTATTTCAAATATCTATAACTATTATAAAGAGATACCTCTGTTGTGTACACATTTAGTATTTCTATTTAAGTATTTTTAATGTAATTGTTTATTGATTTTTTAAACATTAACAGTTATTTTGAGATATTCTTTTTTGTATAAAACTGATTATCAGTTTCTTTTTTTAATCTATTCATTTCACGAATTTATGTACTGTTTATTGTTCACATTCAGGTTTTCTTCCTATATTCTTTTTCTCCTATTTTGTTTGTTCTGGACTACTTTGACAGTCTCCTTTTACTTTTCAGTACAAATATGAGTATCAGATTATTTATTTTGATTATTTATTTTTAGAGTGTGGTGATGCTTGTTTAGGACGGTTAAAATAAAACAATTTCGTAAATTTGATTTTTTAATAATTGGTTAATCTCTCTATCACGTATGGTTAATATTGGTTTAATAATTTTATTTTTTATTAAATTCAAAAATTATTTAATAATTAAATAACTTAATTGATGTTCTTAATTATAATATTAATAAAATTAAAAATATGATAGTATTTATAATAAAATAATATTGTAGAATTTACACAAGTAATGAGGACTGATATTTGAAAAACAAAACATGTGGTGAATCATAAATAATGAAAATAATTTGAGTTATTATAAAAAAGTTGTCTGTGTTTTCACGAGCTATTAATGTGTCATAGATAAATTATATTACTTTTTGTTTTCGGTTTTTAAAATTTGAAAAAATTATAGATGACGTCTTTTATACGAAATTAAATTTTTTATTGAAGAGTATACTATGCCTTTTTAACAAAATTAATATTTTTCTTTTCAAAATACATGTATATAAATGGATATTATATTTTTCTCATAATAAATACAAACAAAATTAACTTAATTAAATTACAATACTTTTACCAGTTAACACAATATTATAGATATCTAAAAAATGCGAAAATACTCATGTTTTTACGGATAAGAATAAGGTTAAAATAATAATTTAGTTTATCTTTTCGTTTGATTCTTTTAAATAATTAACAAAAAAAAATGTATATCACGTGGTTTTTCTATTTATTTTTTATTTTTTAAATTATTTTTTACTTTTTTTAATTTTAAAAAATTATATATTTCAAACTAGAATAGTGTCACATAGTAGGAATGTCGTATGTTAATGTCGATGTCACATGTCAGTATCTTATATTCAATGCGATATCTATGTTCATTATTTTTATTCAATTCAGTTTTAAATTTTTTTAGAGTGATCAATTTTATCCATTTCCAAATTGAGAGCAAATTTAATTTTTATATAAATGTTATCTTGATTTTTAGGTTAAATTGTTTAATTGATTTTTAATTTAAATACTTTATGTGATTTTTAACCTCTTAAAATTTTAAACAAATGGTGTTAGTCCCATTTCTAAAATTTTCATTCTAATTTTAGACCAACTCTAACCCAAAATTAGAAATATTTAATAAATATGTGAATGATTTTGAAATAGTGGTATTTATGTTAGACTTTTTTTTAGAGAAGACATGAAAGAAATTTGACACTAATGAAATGTGAGAAAATAATATATCATTTCAATTTGAAAAAGAACAAAAAATTGCTCCATTTTAAAAAAAAATTAAAATTAAATTGAACAAGAAATAAAGAATATAGGGACTATATTGAAGACAAGACACTAACATATAACATTAATATTAACACGTGACACTGACATATGTCACTGACTCTAAAATGTAGTGTTATTATTATCATGTGAGACAATATTGACTTGACACATAAATATTTTTTTTTAAAATTAAAAAGAAAATCACAAACTGTCACAAATCATACATTTATTGTCTTGATAATTCTTTAAAGGAAATCAACAAAAAAATATTAACTTGAAAAGATTGACAAAAATGAAGGAAAATTGATTGTTACATATATAATATATATTTGAATGGAATCGAAATTAAATCTAAGTTTATATATATATATATATATATATATATATATATATATATATATATATATTTAAAATAGTTTAAAAATTTACATATCCAAATCTAAATAATAGAATTAGATTTTAAATCTAAATACATGTTTAAAAAATAAATAGTTTGAATGTCTATAAATTAGTTCGGTATTGCTTTTTTTTAAGTATACATATGCATAAAGTGGTAGAACAAAAATTACAAACGGTGTTTTTACTCTAATTTAAAGTGATACACATGCATAAAGTTGTACAACAACATCCTTGGAGTTTCCTACATGCATAAACCTATATATCCTGGGAGTTTCCTACCTTCACAAACAAATTGATAATGACATTTTAACATACAAGTTTTTAGACCCATTTGATGGTAAGAAACAATCAATTTTCCTAAAGAAAGCTATGTAGTTTGGGTTGGGTGTGTTGGCACAGTTGAAGGATCAAAAGGATTGGCTGTTTTTCTTTGTTGCTGCATTAAATGTTGGTAAGGCATCTCACCCATTTCATATGGAACGTTAGGAAGTGAATTTGGAGATGGCATCTTAAATTGCTCATCATCATGATCAAAAGGATTAAACCTTACTTTGCTACTAAACTCACTTACACTTTCTTCTTTCTCAGCATTCATCTCATCATCATCTTTCCACAACTCCATTCCACCAACCTTCTTTTTCAAAACATCAAAGGAATCACAACAAAAAAACCAGTCAGAATTTTTTTTCTCTTTCAAAAGTCATGCACATCACTCTATCAAAACATTCATAGTTAAGAACATTATAATTATAGTTAAATCGCAAAAACTACTAACCTCTCTGTTATTCTCCATCTCAGTTGTTATATTCCCATTATAATTTTCTGGTTCAGCAAAAAGTGCAACCTCCCAACCTAGTTCTGGGCTTGTCCGATTCTCATCATTTTCTGTTCAATTATATTTCAACAAAATAAATAAATAAATTTTAATAATGTTTTGTTGCATGACATTACATTATGGTAAGAGAATAGTTTACCACTTGGGATAAATGTCATTGCTAGAGATTTCTCTTCAAATTCAGATGCTCCTGTGAGTAAGTCATGCAAACCCTAATAAAAACAAAACATTGAATTTTAGAATTTGTTGTCAAAGGAAATGGAAAATGTACAATTAGAAACAACATTTACCATAAGTTCAGCAGGTTGTGGCACAACCATGTTGTTTTCAGTATAAGCATTTGTTGGCTTATCAACAACATCGTCATTTATAGTCAAGATATCACCCGTTGAACTTGCATTGTTGTTGTTGATAAGTCTTTCACTATTGTCATCCTAATAAGAATATTAATTTAAAATGTATTTAAAGTAATATTAAAATATCAAATTTATAAGACACGGATATATGTATTGAATAAAAATTTGAGTAAGATTTATTTAAATTCTCGAAGTAACTTGAGTTTCATCCTTATCGTGTGACATTCATTACCCATAATCTTGATTTATTATTTTAATAGTAACCATTTATATATTTATTCATCTCCTTTCCACCACCCACCCATTTGAGAATATATCTCTCCTTTACATAAATACACAAATTATTAAAGTTATCTATCTGTGGTAACTGAAATAACATAATTAAATATGTTACAATAAAGTTCAACAAGTTTCCTTTTAATTAAGTATTTTCACAACAAAATGTAAAACATGAAAATGTTATCTGTAAATATTATGTGTTTAATATATATAACATATTATGTAAGAGGTAAATGTTTTGTCTAATAAGTGGAGTCTTTATTTGATGATATGGACACAATCTTAAGTTAATGTTGTATAATAAAAATATTTATTTAATGAAAATATTTATTAAACCTATATGATTTATCGTTTATTGTTGTTTAATATATACAACAAATCATGTAGGTTGCAAACGTTATGTCTAATAAGTGCAGTTTTAATTCCATGATAAGCACATAAATACACAAATTATTAAAGTTATCTTTATGAGACTGAAATAACATAATTAAATATGTTAAAATAAAGTTTAACAAGTTTAGTTTTGGTTAAGTATTTTCATAATAAAGTATAAAACATGAAAATGTTGTATGTAAATATTATGGGTTTAATATATATAACAAATTATGTAAGACGTAAATGTTTTGTCTAATGAGTAGATTCTTTATCCAATGATATGCACACAATCTTAAATTATCTTTGTGCTTAACGAAAATGTTTCTTAAACCTACATGATTTGTTGTTTAATATATACAACAAATCATAGAGGTTGCAAATGTTTTATCTAATAAATGGAGTTTTGATTTCATGATAAGCACACAATTTTAAGTTAACATGTATCTAAAATGTTGGATATTTTTACCTCATATACTCTTGGCTAAACAAATCAAGTATTTTTTAGACTCCAATCACTCATCTCTATCCCATTGAATATTGTTTGACATGCGATCTTTCTTGGTGAAGATAGACTAATTTTTGGACAACAATTATACTTGACTAAGACAATGAGTATTTTTTGAAACATAGTCATCTCTGACTAAGCAAACAAGGTTTGTATGAATATGTGATAAAAAAATCATAAGAATTTGTTCACTAGAGAGAATTACCATCTTACGACATATACAAAGATATAAACTCTCTTCTAGTTTGTTAACCAAACATAACAGTGTTCTTTTGTAGATTTTATGGGTGCAAAATGATTTTAGTAACATTTCAGCACTTAACAATTGTTCTCTTCTATATATTCTTCTTCTTCAAATTATATAGAGCTTGAAAGAAAGACTCATTGAAAATCCTTTTCTAGTCATTGAGGGCTTTTGAACTAAGATAACTTAATCTTCCAGCATTTAACGAGTGCGGATGTAGATGCATTAAAAGAACTCCATGCAACATAAAATGTCTTTTCGCTAGTTTGAAGAGTCATTTTACTTAACAAATAAAATCTAAGAGTGTACGAGAAAAATTGGTGAATCAGAGTAGACACAAGCTTGTGTTAAGATGATTCTTGAAATAAAGCAACTTTAGCTTATATCCCAAGAGATCTTGATGTAGACCATGCTTGCACGAATCATCTAGGTAAACAAAAAACAAAGACATTCCATACAAAAATAAGTTTCAAGAATATTTTTGTTAGGTATGTAAGCTTAAAGATCTTGTGTGCTCACCATATCATAAAGGCTTCGCTTATTAGACAAAGCCAAGATTGCAAGGTGATGTATCATCTGTCAAATGAAACACTTGCATTTTTACATGATCTACTATTTTCAGTCTTACGAAAGACATATCTTTATATTTTACAATGTATTGTGACAAAACTTAATCAAACACAATGAAGCCATGTTTGTAAGGAATTACTCCATCAAGATCATCATTAGAAAAAATATAACTAATGATGTGTTAATTTTCAATGGATAAGAACGTATCAAAGTGACAAGTTTAGTCGTGACTTTTGTTGTTGTTGTGTCATTACCCTGTCATTGCATTGTCTTTGTGCCTTCATCACCGACGAATATTAATCCATCAATAAGTATTAGTTTTTAGTATTTTGTTGGTGGAGAGAGTTGAATCTATACAACCTCTCTCATCCTCCGTTCCAACTATTATCATTAAGTCAACTTTACAGCTCCATCTAAATTAATAGTGATGTACTGGTAGAGTAGTAAAACGAGCTATCTAACTTGTCCAATCCATTACGGATAGGTCACTTAGTGAGTCAATTCAAACCATCTTACTGTTGAGAGTCTAACTCGACCCACTACAGATTGGTAAATTAAATAGATAGACTCACTTAACTAAAAAAATTACAACTTTTTTTCTTCAAACTAATTTATTAATTTTATTCATTCTAAAACGAAATAACCTAGACTTTTTTTTTCTTAATTTCATTGTAAATTAATGCTTAACTATAAAATATCTAGAATGAGAAAATTGTCATGGCTTGGATCTTCTTTCATGACAGTCAGAGACTTTTCTAATTTATAAAAACACTCACTTCTCTTTAGATTTAAAATAGCATCAAAGAATAACTCTAGTATTTGTCTTCGCACACATACACATATATGACCCTAATACTATAAACTATTACCCCAAAAGCAACAAAGAAAAATATGTAGTGCACAGATAAATGAGATAAACATGATGAAAGAGCAAGTTAGGCATACGTATAGTTGTACACTTTAATAACAAGTAAATGAGCAATGAAATCCTAATATATTTAACAATTTCAAAAGGAGTTTAATGATTCCATAAATCCAGCGTGCATGTTAGGCATACGTATAGTTAATGTTCCATAAACCCATTAAATCCCAAATAAAAAATTAACCTTAAACTCCCAATAAATGAATTTCAAACCTACCTTATTGGATAATGTAATCTGTATCCAACCAATCATATTACTTTGATAAAATCCCTAATGATACAATGATATACCTGGGTAGGATAGGATAATAAATCCATTATCCAACTTTTAAAATAATATCGAGTTAGGTTGAATTGAATTTCTAAATATTTTATGTTAAAAAATCTAATTCAATCCATTTTTTTTAAAATTAAATTAATAACTCAAGACATAATTTGTTCATAATTAATATAAATATAAGGATGGATTTTGAGTTGAGTTTTGGATTTTCCATACTTAACTCATTGTCTAACCTAATAAAAATAAATTAGTTTCAATTGGATTGGAATTGATTCAATCATAATTAAAATTCAACCTAAATTAATTAGATTTAATTGAATAAGTTGAGTCTGAGTAATCTGAATCAATAAACATCTCTACACATTCAACCCTTCTAAAAGATACATGCATTGAAAAAATACTGTGAAAATGAAAACATGTGAACTAAATGATAAGTAAGGTGTACTTTTTTTTTTTTCATTGAAACCTATTTCCCATCAACCTCTTAGAAGAAAAAACATATGATGTAATTCACAATTCAGCATCATACCATGTTGTTGTGTTCTAGCATTAAGGAGCTTGGGGCCTCCTTAATATATTCCTCCATGGTACTAATAAAAGAAGCAGGAGGCTGCAAAACAAATGTCAAACATTTTCACTATGAAGCAATATATAAATTAAAAATACAAGCTTAATAATACCATTTTAATATTGATGAATTTTCTCCCCCTTCCAAATTCTAATCTTTTGCAAGTTTCAAAGAACTCAGATAACCATTCTGCCTACAGTAAAAAATAACTCAGCAAGCATAATACGAATTTGGTAAAAGAATTAAGCATGCATAAATGCAAATAAAAAATTGACAATATGTAAAGTACCTGAGTCACTGATTTTTTATAAATTCGAAGTGAACTACGAGCATCATTATGGTACATCTCGAAAAACTGTGCCAAAATAGAAATAAATAAAATTTAACAACTACTTATAAAATTAAATTGCATTCTTATAGTGTTGAGCTTTTTTCACCTTGTCAAGCAATTCAACCACTCCAACAGTTATTGCAACATATAGTTTGACACTTTCACCAGCAACCTAGTTGATAAATATCACAAACAAACACGTCATCAAAAGATGAGTACAATTATTTATCGAGTTTTTTTTATTATTTACTGAATCTTTAAAATTGATATATTAAAAAAATTGAATATATTTTAAAACGTAAAAATTATATTTTAAAGATTCATCAAATAGTCAATATCAAAAACTATATATGCACAGAATTAAAATTCTTAAGAGATCTAATTAAAACGAAGAAAATCATTTAATAAAAGATGATAATTCTTACTATTGAAGTAGCATATTGAATTAAGCGATTTTGTTCAGTTACACCCCTTGGCTGTAAAAGTAAATAGAAAGTGGTTTTCTTGTGAGTCATACATTAAAATTATCAAATGGAAATTAAACATCATGATTAGGTTGTTGTACTAATTAATGTTACCCTGCAATCTAGAAGTCTGGAGAGGAGATTTTGTAAGGCTGGCAATTGCTCCAACAAGATTTTGGTGTCAAGCTTTTCACTATATTTCTAAATGTCCATAGAATCAAATGTTTATTTACACGTGGCCATTTAAATAAAATGAGGATAAAATTGAGAAAAAAAATTGAGAAATCATATTAAATAAAACCATGAAATATTAAACAAAAAACATATTCAGCCTTAAAAAAAAGACATCAAGTCAAGAAAAGATATACTTTTGGAGCAAGAGGGAATGAAAATTATTCATATAATACTACAGCACAAAAATAAAGCAATCACTTTTGTGGACAAGGAGTAAAAAATAGAAAACGCATACAAAAATTTAATAATTCAACCACCAAATTTGTTATCATGAATATTTTTTTTTAAAATACAAGATAATTAATTTGGACCAACTGCTCTATCTCAAGAATTTTGCATCGCATGGTCATCAAACTAAAACAATGGAAAAATGCAAAGGAAGCGACAGAAAAGTTGAAAAATGAAAGTAATAAAATGCAGCACATAGAAAGAGAATGTCATGCAAAAATCAATGACGGACATGGAAGAGTTAGGGTTGTAAAAAATATGTGAACTAAATTTATATAGTAAGTTGACTTAATAAAAAAAAAACTCGACTGTTTAAAATAAAATCTACATTGAAATATTCTATAAATTTGATTCATGGAAATTGAACATTCTTAAATAACACCATTTAAACCAAAACAGAATACAACCTACGATATTGAGAAATATAGCCTAAAATAGAATGTGTATGAATAATAATTAAACAATTTACCCTAGTTCAATTTAATTTAGTTCATTCAAATCTTGACGAAGTTCAGTTTAATTCATTTAAATAATGACACAGTTCAATGCATTTATCTTAAAACACGTTTAAATTTAATTTAATTTTAAAATAATTCAATCCAAAGTTGATGTAGTTCAATTTTGCTCACCCTAATAAGAGTTACCAAATAAATGTGCAAAACCTATTTCACAATTTGTTATGTCAAATAATCCAAAAACTAAGGAAAAGATTACGACCTAAATTTCTCACCGAGCTATTTGTTGCAGCGTCATAGTTTATTACATTGAAACATTGTATGCGTTCTTCAAGGTAGAGGGCATAATGACGAATCCAAATAGAAAAATCTAGTGTTTTTCACCAAAATATCCAAGTTAGTAAAGTAATATCCAAATAGAAAAACCCAAGTTCATACTTATTATACCTAATAGTTTCTTATAATATAAATGAAAAAATATATTTTAACACATAAATTTTTTATATTTATTTTGATACAACTCTTTATTATTTTTTACTTTATTTTTTATTGAAAGTTTTACATTGATTAAAAATAAAGTTAATTTAAAATATATAAATAAATACAAAAATCTCACCTTACAAACTGGTTTTATAAGATAAATAAAGTTTAAAATTCATTTCTTAACATTTTTCGTAAAAAAAATATAAAATTTAACTATTTTATGATATTTTATCTTTATACTTTATTAAATAAATGTAAAAATACGTCGGACTTTATAAATTAGAAACGAACAGAGAAACGAAGAGAAAGAGAAGGTTGGAAAAGTGAAAATGAGCAAAGCATGTACCGCTGGGGGCTGATTTTCCATGAAAGAATGAGAAGTCAATGATGTAACCTTTAGCATTGCGATAGTGGAGAAGCTCTTCAAAAATGGAAGAGTCAAGTTCCCTTATGGCACGATGTAAGACTAAAAGTGATTTCATGGCAACCTGAAGAAATACACAATGAACAAGCTTCTACTGTACCAACCAAAAACAGATCGGAAAATCGTTAATTAGGAACATACACTCCAATTATTAGAATGGCTAAAACGCTTTGTAAGACCCTCTATACAGTAAATCACCTCACTGCGAGGTTTTGACGGAGACAGTGAATGAAAAATTGCTGAAAACATTAAAAAAAAAGTGTCAATTTCTAGACTGAGTTGAAGATAAAAAAAATTAAGTGATCATATTCAATTAAATCTAAAAATATTGAAATAAAAAACCGTAGGAAAAATCAACACACATAAATCTTTACAATTAACATTGTTCGTTTTGAATCAAACTCTAACATATTTATTTTTTGAAAAATATCTTTTTAACAACTTTTTTTTATAATTTTTTTACAACAACCTATGTGGTAGTTTGTGATTGGTTCATTTCAAATACAAGGACAAATAAAATAATAATGACACATAATTTGTTGTCAAAAAATTATTAAAATATCATGGTCTTTATTTTTTATATCACCCTAAAAAATCTTTTATCAGTCAAAATATCTTTTATATATATAAACTCGTATTTATCTTTTCTAAGGTAGAACTTTGTTTATATTTTAACCAAAACTCATTAAACATTTACTAGAAATCACTTACTACGAATGTGCTTTTCCTTTGGTAATTTATGCTTATAGCTAGTCGCCTTAGCAATTGCTGCATCTAGTCCCTGCAATTCATCACCACATTTTAAGCAACATTCACTCACAAACAAATTTAGTCACACAAGAAATTGGATGCAGCATACCTTAAGTTCACCACTGAATTTTGCCAACTTTAAAGCCTTCTTCATGCTCACTTTTTTCATCTAAAATTCAAATGGGAATAACTTTAAATTAAGACAAATAAATTATGTACTATATATAACTATAATTAATCATGAATGAATACAGTCAATAAATTCATTATATTAAACTTGTAAACATTGCACAAACCAAATCGAATAATAATGTTATTTCAAGCTTGAACACAATGAAATGGTTATAAAAATTATATATTTTTTTTTATATTTTCTCTCTATTATATTTTCAAAACACACTAATTTTAATATATATAGTTTTTTTAATATATATTAAATCATTGTTATGATCGAAAAAATCTCATGTAACAAAGTTAACGAACGAGCATTACGTTTCACGTAGATTCGAGCTTTGCATGGAGTAGATAAAGTTAATCAATTAATATATACATATCTAACACCTCTAGCTAGCTATGACAGTTTACTAAGATCATTTTAATACAATGTCGTGGCAAAAATGATATTGAAGAATATAATATTGTTCAAACTATTCAAGAAGGTTCCGATAAAAGAATTCAAATGCATCTTCAAGCATATTAGATATTATAAACTTGTTTAAAACAATAAATATCAGAATCAAATTAACAAATTGAGTAATATACACAAGAACACAAGAATTTAAACAAGATGAAAAAAAGCTTCTAAGAATTTAAATGGTTTTATTGAATTGTACTATTACTTTAATGAAAAAGCAATAAGAAATTTACATCTGAATCAAGTTGGCCGTTGGAGATGTTCAAAGGTGAAAGAAATGTTCAACAGTGCAAGACATCCTAGGTGACAATTTTTGTGGAAATAAACATACATGTTCAACGTTTGAAAAAGCATATTTGTCGGCGATATTACAGCATTATCTCTTTTACTTTTTTTTTTCATTATTGTAATATTAACTATGGACCTACACGATGTACAGGTAAATAAGTGAACTATTTAAATTTTGTTTGACTAAAAACATTTTAAAAGATAAAATATTTATTTCTTAATATGTTTGTTTCTTATGTTCTTAAAGATATAGTCAACTATATTCTAATCTCTTGGTGACATTGCTCACACTAGTGAAAAAGAAGCGTATAACGTTTATAATTTATAATTTTTATAATTTTTTCCTCATTTATAATTTTATTTTTGTGATAAAATTTATTTGACTTTATCAAATTTCATCTTTGTTTTATTATTATTATTATTATTATTATTATTATTATTATTATTATTATTTTTATTGTGATTATTATTATGATAATTATGTAATTATTATTTATATTTGATTATTTCTCTAGCATTTAATATTGTTATATCAATTTTATAATTTCATACATAAAATATTATTCGTATAATATTTCATTATTATTATTAGTATTTTATAATTTAATATTTGATTATTATTATTAGTATTTTATGTGCTAATTTTAAATATGTTAAACTTTCTTCCAAAATTTGAATTTGTGATCCTTGATATTAGAATTACTTATCTTGGGTATTATATCTTGAAATACATTTAGATACAGTGAATTTTGGTGATGTTATTAAAGAAAGAAATCAAACATTTGAGCAACTCATTTACTCCTGCAATAATAATATCAAAAAAAGAATTTTACAAATATTTTAAATTAATTTCATGACTTTTGGTTGCTAAACAAAACAAAGAGCATCCAAATTGACTTTGCTCCATTCCTAAAAGTGAATGCAATAATATCTTATTCATGTTTTCATGGTCGTGGCTTTTGTATTGGTCGTGTTCATGATAGTACTCATGATTGTGGATGAATATAAAAAAAAATTCAAAGAAACATTTTATCATCATAAGTGAAATAATAATGTGAAAAAAGAAAAAATATATAGAAGGTGAAAATGATGACAAATAAAATGAAAATATAAATTATCATTATGTGCTAAAGGTCATTTGAGTCATACTTGTCATACACCAAAATATCTTAAAAATAAGAAAAGAACATATAAATACATTTTTTGTGTAAAGGAAGAGGAAGAAATGCAAGAAGAGGAACTTTTGCAAAAATAAAGATGAGAAAAAAAAATTGAAAGACAGTGTACCAATATCTCAAGGTATGCTTTAATCCAAATTGTAAACATGTATATATTTAAGTGTGTCTTTTGGCCTAACACTGTAGATAACCAAAGAATTTTAAGTAAAGATTTACTTTTTTTTTAAGCATCGGTATTAGAGTGTTAACCGCTTTCATAATAGTGTGTTGTTACGTTGGATTTCTTCATAAAATTAATGTTGTTTATTAATTTTTATAATTTTATAATTGCATAATAAAAATATTTGCCGTGTTATATCAAAATAACAGTCAATGATGCTCTATTATCAATCATAAAATTAATAAAATTGATTAACTTTATAATAAAATTAATAAAGTTGACTATGTATTTATAGTTATAAATTATTAAAAAATAAAAGATATTAATAACTATATATATTAATTATAATGAAACATTATTAATAAATAAAAAGTATTAACATTAATAAACAATAATAATAAATATTTTTCTTTTCTTTTCATTTTTAATAATTATCTTTATTTTCTGAATGAGTGTTTTACAATAAAATTTTAAAATAAAATAGAATATTTTGGTAGAATTTTAAAATCACCGAATGCAAGAAAATATTTTATAAAAATAAATATAATTTAATTTACTAAAAATAAGAAATATGGTGGGCATTGAAACCAACCAAGAATCTTAGCAATTATTGATTTTTGAGAAAATATTCTTGAGATACATTTATATTCATTTTACACATTATTTTTATTTTCTTATTATAAAAATCATGTTAAATGAATTATAAAAATCATGTCAAATAAATGAGTGTGGATGATTATTTTTTATTATAAAAATCATGTCAAATGAATTATAAAAATCATGTCAAAGGAATTATAAAAATCATGTCAAAGGAATTAGTGTAGGTAATTATTTTTTACTTTCTTATTATAAAATTCATGTTAAATGAATTATAAAAATCATGCAGGTGAACTTAAACATTTAATTACAATTACTACAAAAGCTTTCTGTAATACTACAAGTCTTCAAAGATCCTTTGCTAACAGAAGATTAGGCGAAACAAAACGTTTATGGGTAGAGGAGTTACCCGAGGTGCTATGGGGATACAAATGTACTCCGCAAGGTTCTACTGATGAAATCCCTTCAACTTAACCTATGGAAAAGACGTCATGCTTTCGGTTGAAGTGAGTGAACCTTCGTTGAGACGAGACATCAAGGATATAGATGTCAACGATGAACAACTGCAGGTTAACCTCGATACTTTGTCAGAAAGACGAGAGGTAGCCGTCATTCGTGCCGCTGCCCAGAAAAGGTTGATTTCAAGAAAGTACAATACCAAGGTGAAACCAAGAAGCTTCAAAGAAGAAGATATCGTATGGCGCAAGAGAGGTGAAGCCAGGAAAAATCGAGCGCATGGAAAACTAGCAACTAATTGGGAGGGACCATTTCGCGTCACAGAAGATTTGATGAATGAAGCTTATCGACTCGAGTTACTCAATGGGAAAGTTATCCCTAACACTTGGAATGCGACTAATCTCAAATTCTACTTTAGATGAACATTACTGTCATGTTTAAGTTTCTAATGACATAGACTTTTGTTATTTAAATTCTTTTGTGTTTGCATGTTGTAATAAATAAAGCCGAACAATTTTTATTCAATGAAGTGGCGAATCCACTAGGAAGTTCCCAATAACTCCTAGGTCGAAAACCGAGTCGTGAAGGAAGTCCCCAATGGACTATCATTCTCGTTCACTAGGAAGTTCCCAATAACTCCTAGGTTGAAAACTGAGCGGTGAAGGAAGTCCCCAATGGACTATCACTCTCGTTCAATAGGAAGTTCCTAGTAACTCCTAGGTCGAAAATCGAGCGATGAAGAAAGTTCCGAATGGATTGTCACTCTCGTTCACTAGGAAGTTCTTAGTAACTCCTAGGTCGAAAATCGAACAGTGGAGGAAGCCCTCAATGGACTGCCACTCTCGTTCACTAGGAAGTTCCCAATAACTCCTAGGTCGAAATGAACTACCACTCTCGTCCATTGAAGAAAAGTTCTTCATAAAGCCCCTAAAATATCAACTACATAGGAGGAAATGTTACCCATAACCTCTTCTATCAATATAAGAGTTTCAAGCGAATACTTATAACACATATAACATCATCCGATTGATGTTTATCAACTACATAATAATGGTGTCTCGACCACCTAGCTAATGAATGTGAGGCAATGGCACATACAAGGTTGTTTTCAACTCACATGAAACAACGTCAAATACAAAGGCGTTCAACTTCAAAATATAAGACAGGAAACACAACAGCACAACAATAAAATTGTTCAAATGTTTAGGATACGCTTAAACTGTTACATAATCATTCAAAAGAGGAAAAGCTAAAACTAACTGATAATCACAAGGGCAACATTACCCTTTGGAGCCACTATTTGACATTCCTTCCCAGTACCTTCATTGGCGGGCACCTCCGCAAGTGCTTCCCCTTCAACCCTTTCTTCAGTTGTTGTTGAGGTCACTGCTTCTACAAACTCCTCATCCAGAATGTCTTTCATGGGCATCAGCTTCCCTTGATAAACATCTTTCATCACGTCGAAGCCAACCCCCTCGGTGGATGCATTAAGGAGAAAAGGGAACCTGTCTCAGTGCCTTCTGAAAGCCCAAGGTATGCTCCTCAACTATAGCTTTTCCCATACCCATGATTTGGACATCTTGGGCTTGAACCCTTGCTTTCAAGGCGTCGCATTACGAGCATCCAAACAAGTTGTATCAAGATGCTTGCCATGCTCTAGTAGCTTGGAGTTCTGCTCCTTCAAATGCTCGATGGTGGCGGTATGTTTTGCATTTGTTTTTACAAGCTCTTCATTTTTTGTTTGGAGCTCGCGGCCAGACTTGCGGATGTCCGCCATGGCGCTTTCAATGTTAGCAAGTAGAAGGGTTGTCTTTGCATGTTTCTTCTTACTTTGAGAGTGAGGATTTATCTCTTCCTCTAACTTCAGTTTTAAGGCGGCCACTTCATCCCGAGTAGGGATGGCAAAAAAATCCGCGCCCGCGGATATCTGCGGATAAAATCCGCGACGGATAGTTGATACCCGCGGATATTTACTACCCGCAACCCGCAGGTAGCAGATATTTTAATACCCGCTTATAAACGGGTCGGATACGGGTATTATACTATCCGTACCCGCGGATACCCGCTACCCGCAAAAAATAAAAATAAAAATTTAATTTATATTTTATATAAGTTAAATTTAATTAAAATTAACATTAATTTATATTTTACAAGATTAAATTTAATTAAAATTGAATTTAAATTTATATTTAATTTAAATTTATATTTAATTTAATTTATATTATATTTTATATATTTTGTGTAATTCTATTTAAATTTTATTTTAATAATTTATTAAAATATATATATTTTTAATATTTGCGGGTGAATTTTTTTGTCGGATCGGGTTGCAGGTAGGCACTATCCGTGCCCGACCCAACCCGTTGCCATCCCTAATCCCGAGACTCTTTTAGTTTTAAGGCGGCCACTTACAGAGTTATAGTTATAAATTATTAAAAAATAAAAAATATTAATAACACTATATGTATATATATTAATTATAATAAAACATTATTGATAAATAAAAGTATTAACATTAATAAACAACACTAATAAATATTTTTTTTTCTTTTCCTTTTCAATAATTATCTTTACTTTTCATTATTTTTTTCAATGAGTTATTTCCAATAAAACAATTTCCTGTTCTTTCGAGTTTTCTCTTTTTTTACTCAATAAAACCAAATATAAAAAAAGAATTAAGACCAACGAAGGTTCCAAAAAAAAATAAGAATCCATTCCCCATCACTACAAGAAAATGAGAAATGATTAATCACCAATAAAATATATATGTAATGTAAAAAATAAGCAAAAACAGCATAATGTTTTTAAAATAAAATAGGATATTTGATCGAATTTTAAAATCACCGAAATTTCAGTGCAATTTTACTAAAAATATGAAATATGATTGAAACCAACCAACCAAGAACCTTAGCAATCATGGACTTTTTGTCTTATGCGCGTAACTGGAAACAGAAAGCCACACTCTGTCCTTTTCTGCTGTGCGCGTGACCCAGTACAGTTCCTGCACGTATAACAAAAGCAAACACCAAAGGCTAGCTTTTTTACTTTTTGGGAGGATTGTGCACACACTGAGTGAGTGGTTCTTTCAAATTTCTGACCCAATTTTGCAGCAGATTGCTTCTTTTCTTTCCATTGTGAGATTTTCATGTTTGTCTTGTCCCATTGGAAGGTTCATAAATTCTCCGTGTGTGGTGTGAAGTCTTTTTACTTGTTTGAAAAGCTTGTACAGTTTCACACTCTAGTTCTCCTCTTTTCTAAGCAAACCAATATTTTTCATTTGTTTGTGAAGTTTTTCCTCTTCCTCAAAACACCCTTTTCCTGCAAGATCCCATTTGCACTTACTTTCTTCTTTCTCACAAAATCTGATTCCTGAATTTAGGTTTGGTTGAGATTCTGTTGTGGTAACTGGTAAGTGCTTGTTTTATTCATCGATTTGTTCTTCGTTTTGATATATATGTTAATGGATCTTCTTAGTATTGATGGAATTTGGCAAATAGTGTTTTATTTAACGATTGAAATTTCGTCTAGCTTTCTTAATTTTTGTGGGTTTTGAATAATAATATTTTCGCCCTATGATTCTTGAATGATTGTGAATCGAAGGGTGGTTGTGCTGTACTTGATTTCTGTGTTCTGGGTTGGTGATAGGTTCAATAAGAAAGGTTTAGAATGGCAGAAAGTATGAGGTGTTCTTCTATGATATCTCGTAGTAAAAGTGATCAAATAGCAATGAAGGAGACACTTCGTGCCCAGCAGCAACTTCTGGAAAAGCTATATGCTGAGTTGGATGAGGAAAGAGAAGCTTCAGCTACTGCAACGAATGAAGCACTGGACATGATACTGCGTTTGCAGGGAGAGAAGGCTGTGGTGAAGATGGAGGCCAGTCACTACAAGAGAGTGGCAGAAGAGAAGATAGGCCATGCTGAGGCCTCTCTCGAGGCTTTTGAGGAACTTATGTATCAGAAGGAAATGTTAATTGTGTCTCTCGAATTTCAAGTCCAGGCTTATAGACACAAACTTATGAGCTTGGGGTGTGATCTTAGTGCTAATGAGTTTGAGTTCCAAGAGGATCTCCTTCTGAATAGGAGTGATAAAAGAAATGGAGAAAATGGGGGTCAGAGTAGCACTGTTAGAAGGCTACAATCAATGCCTGCAATTCAGTTTCTGAGTTCCCTGAGAGCTGCTACCAGGGAAAGATCACCTAGTCCAGTTCTTGAAGTGATTCCTAAGATAATAGAGGAGGAGAGTACTGACAAGGAAGTAGCTCAATCTGGCTTGGATTTGGCAAGAAAACCAGTTGAATTTTCAGGTGGTAGTGGAACTCTTGATTCTTATTTGAACCAGATAAAGGAGTTGAATGAACAAGTGAAGATCATTTCAGATTGTGCTGAAGGAGAAAAGAGTGCAAATTTGAGTAGTAGAAGAGGGAGGTCCTATTCAATTTCATCGCAGGCTAGCATTGATCAAGTTAGTCAAGGTGAAAGTACACATAATGGAGGAGTTGCAAATGATTCTCCTTGTTTGCGTAATGTCTATGATGTATATGAAGTCCCACAAACTAGTGAAAAGCACGAGAAATGGAATTTGAATGCAGAGAACAGATTAAGAAAACCAGATTCTGACTATCAGGGAATGGTTGAAAAACCTGTTAAACTTGGCGCAGCAGAAAAGAGAAAGAGTGTGTTTAAAGTGTATAGTGAAATAAAAGCTGCTTGTCCTACAGTTATGATGGCAGTCAGTGACCATAAAAAGGAAGGGATGAATGAAGTTTACAATTCTCAAGCTGAGTTTCGTAAGCTGAATCAGAGAATTGAGAGGCTTGAGAAGGAGAGAATTACTGCAAAGCAAGAGATTATCCATGAAGGGAATGATGAAGAACAGTTGAGACTGTTAAAGGACATACAAAGTCAACTCCAATCAATACAATCAGAGATGAGAGACTTGAAAACCAAAAAAGCTGCTCCTAGGGACAACGTGTCTTTGGCTTCTCTCCAAGAGGTAGTTAGAATTTCCTGTTTTTTTCCCTTGACTTTTGAGGGGAACAAGAAATACTATATTGCTGGACTGAATCTTTCATGTTTTTCTTTGATTCTTTGTGGTGTACACTTTACATTTAGTATCAGTTTGAATGTGATGATCATGGGGTAGGATAGGTTGGTACTGGCTTTTCATGAAGCTATGCATTAGTTGTGCTCTTAAATTTCAAATAAGAACTGATGAAAGTAAATTTCTATGAACAGGCAATGTTGCACTTTTGGCTTTGATGAAGTACCTGCAGAATGACCATCTCACAAAATCAATGAACTCACTGCATTACATGTACATACGGTTTGTATACACAGTTTTATTTTTTTGGTAGTGGAGTTGTTACAAAAAGATAGAATTAGATCCTCTAACCTGAACAGTTGCCAACAAATGTATTCATTTTGATAATGGTTTCTGTACACAAAGACAGAGATATCCTTACGAGTCTTAGTGTCGTTTGTCCTGGATTATTTATCTTTGTGTATGAATCGAGCTCTTGAAAAAGGGATGTACAAGACACTTTGGCATTGTTCTTCATATCATTTTATCGATTGAGATAATCTTGTTTAGGCAGATAAACCTAAATGATATCTATTCGTAGATTAAGGTTTTGGCAATCATAGTGTTGAATGGAAGTGGATGTAAATGAATGCCCTCAATTACTCTTGTTGGTTTATTTTATTAACGATGTGATTTCTCAGTTTCACCCTTTGGTTGAATATTAACAAGTTTTATTATGATGGTTAATTCAGTTTTTAAAAGCCTTTAATTCCTTAATAAGTGAAAATTTCTACTATTAAACCATGTTATTATAATATAGAGTTACAAGAAATCGTTTCTCCTTTCTCCTCCCTTGCTTTGTTGATTTCTTGTAATCCTTCAGAAAATATTTTCAATCAAAGATTCTTAATGTGTCAGATTCTCTATAAAGGCAAAAATGACATTTTTGATTCAGATGGAGAGTGAATTTATGGAAGAAATTAAAGTTGTTGCACTCTTTTTTTTTTCATTTTAAATTACAGAGGCAGGAAATTAAAAATAGTTTAATTGCACTGTTTTAACCAAATATAACAATTAACTTACAATTATGTTTTTATATTCGTATATGTATTTAATTACTAATATTATTTCTATAAAGGAATATAGTTGTAACTTTGATGCTCACTCGATATTTAGAAAATTGACATTTTAGATGAAAAATATATTAAAAAGTAACATTTTGTGTTTTTTCTTTTTTACAAATTTAATTTTCCCTTTGGTTTATAGATAATTGATCATATGATATACTTTAGTAACGAAATATGTTAAGAAACTTATCATATTATTATATATCTTAAAAAAATTATATGCAATAGTATTAGATGAAACGTTATTTTATTATTTCTAATTATTAAATGGTATTAAATTTCTAAGTAATAATATCATGGTACTTTATTACGATATTAATGCTATTAAAATAAAATAATAGTAAATTAATTGTCAATAATATTACGGAGTAAAAGTTTATAAATAAATTAATTAATAATAAGTAAACTACATTGAACTTCTAAAAAAAGGTGGGACCACATTGAACATTGGTCCCCTTTCGAGGGACCAAAAGAGGTATTAAACCTTATTATTATTATTAAGTAGAGTATTTTAATATTTTTGTCTCCATTTACAAGATATCACTTAAGCAAGTTTAGGTGAGCATCCTTTTTAAAGTTTTTTATATACGAATTAAACAATGTACATGAATGTATTTTAATGAATTATGATGCAAAATGAAGTTGGAGGAATGGAATCAGAATTTTTTGGACTGACGTTAGAGATTAAAACTAGTTTAATGGTGAAAGATTGAATTCAAATAAGTATCAATTTATTAATCAATTTCAAGATAGAAAATTTTGTACAAAGTTTTTACCTTGTTTGGAATAAATGTGAAATTGCATCAATTAGTGGAGGTGGTCTTGTTTGATTTATAATTGTACATCTAATATTGATGTTAATTGGCTTGTAAAAACATCTTCGTGTAAATTCTAACATTTTTAAAGAGTTTTAGGTTGTGTGTATATATATTAAAAAAATTATTTCAATAAATAAACTTTAAAAATAGGTTTGGAAATGTATATTTAATCTTTTCTAGAATCATTTGTGTTTTTTTAACATTTAATTATTTAAAATAATTAATATGTAATAAACTCTATTTTAACTCATATTTTCTTTTAAATAAAATTCATACAAAATCTACCACAAAATGATATCTTTGTTCATTGCATAATCTGTAATTGTATGGATAAGAATATTTAATTGTAGTTCTTAAAAAAATTCTAGTAGTTAATTTGTATGAGACTAAATATTTTATTTAAAAAATAACTAGTTAAAGAATAATGTAATATATATATATATATATATATATATATATTACTAATATTAAGAGAAAAATAAATGTTTTAAAAAATTTACATTAATTTTGCAGGACGTCTTAATTTATTTATATATATAGAAGGAGAGAAATAAATATATATTTATAAATTTTCTAAGATCTTTCGTAGTTTCTTTAATAAACTGATGACTTTTTTCCTAAATTATTTTCATTGTCCCATTATAATCCGGCTTGTCGCATTAACTTTGTAATGTGATAAGTGCAAAAAAGTAGTTAATTTTCATATGGAATTTGAGTACTTATGTTTTGAATTGAGTACATTTGTATCAATTTTCTCCAATCTAAGAAAGATGAAATGTAATCACATGTTTCTGAGTTATTGAGTAAAAAGAAATCGTTTGATCCTTAGTTAGCAAATTCTACAACATTTCGCCCAAGGTAGAATGATTTCGCTTAAGCTAGAATTGTCCAGGAAGCCATTACCTTAAAAGTCATTCTCGCTTAAGCGAGACTATTTTAGCTTAAGCGAGAATGATTATCTTCTCCAAGAAGTTTCTTCTCGCTTAAGCGAGAATAATTTAGCTTAAGCGAGAATTCGGGCAGTTTATATACTTACGAAGCAGAAAGAAAGGAAAAGGGGGGGAAAGCTGCGGAGGAAAGCAGACACAGAGCGACCCAAAGAGGTTTTCGTGCATTTTAGCTTTAGGATTCTCATCTTCATTTCTTAGAATGTCAATCGCCACCATGGGTGGCTGATCTCTTCTCTTGGGATTGAATGTAATCGATTCGAACTCGGATGTAATCTGGTGATATTTATATATAGCATTTCTGTTTTTATTCAACATTGGTATTTTTGTTCTGCTCTTAATGCTTGATTCTACCCAAACAATAGTTTCATGAATGTGGATTTTAGACTTGACTGGAAAGTATTTCTAAAACTCTGATCTCAGCAAGAATACTTGATATTCTGTGATGCTAGGGATAGATTTCAATTTATCAATTGCTTATAACACTTGAATATAATGCTGGACAGTTTGTTGGATATGTGAGGAATCAATATTCAAGGAACTGCTCTTATGAATTTTATATGTGAGGAATTGATATAAATGACTTTGGTGTGTTGCATCAATGTTGGTAATTTTAGTTGTTATATGTTTGTATTCATCCAGATTGCAGACGAGTGAGATAGATGAATTCAATCTCAACTTCTCATATTAATCTTCGTTAAGTTAATTGTTGTTATTATTTTAATTTCACGCAACGTAGTTTTATTTATCAACATCAATCATGAATCAAATTGAACATCCTTATATATATACTGTTTGAGATAAAAATTTATCTGTTTAAATCGAAACTGTTCCTCGTGGGTTCGAAAGTCTTACTTAAAAATCATTATACTACAGTTGACTATTGGTACGCTTGCCAAAAGTTTAACATAATGCATTCGTAAACTCATTATATAACCATGAATTAATATTATTTATTATCATTAAAATTATATATGACTTTTTGGGTATAATAGTTAGATATAGACTTGTATTTATCTATGAATGAATCATCTATGTAATTTAAAAAAAAAAGTTATGAATTAAATATAAGAAAAGTAACCACATATACCAAAATTCGAAATTCAATTCATGATGAAATTATAAATAACGCTTAACTGAACAAATCTAGCTAGATATTAAGATCATTGAAACAAACGCAATTAAAATCATAGAATAGAAAATCCCAACTAATGAAGTGAGAATCAATTAAAAAATTAGAAAACCAATACAAAAGTAATTTACAGAAAGTCAAATTGCATTATTGGAAAGTAAAGAGAAAGTAGAGAAGAATGAACCAATTGAAAGACAAAGTAGATTAATTGAATTAAAAGTACCGAAGTTTTATAAAGTACCCAAAGTAAAAGTACTTTAGAGAAACTAATTTAAAATAGCAAGAAAGTAGAGAGAAATTGAATTATCGAGTCAAGTAAAGAGATAAAAAATGGCAAATGACTTAAGAACCTACAAACTAACGTTATAAAATCTTATATATAATGTACACAATCATTGCTTAATAAATTTGAATTTAATAAACAAAATACATAGGGTAACATTTAGCATATTTATGGTACTGATTAATTTGTTACTAAATATGTAAACATATAATATGTATTTTTTTACCCTTGAGCCGTGAAACTTAAGAAAAATCTCTCTCTCTATATATATATATATATAAAGTGTTTTTAATGAAAAACTATATAACTAAATAATAATTATACTTTAATCTTCCATTATTTATCTTATTACTTCTCCAACAACATTCTCTACTCACGTATAACATACAATCATTAAAGACAGATAGACCACAAACAAACATATAAAATAGAATAAATGTAAATCATAGTACTAAATTTAAACAATGGCTTTAGTACATACATACACCTTTTAACAAATCACACATCTTATCCAAAGGAATAACATTTAAATAACATAAATCATATATACAAGCTTCGTGGCACATGTATACACAAACATTCATATGACACAACTTCTCAAGATTGGTGTATTGACTAGCACTTTAATACCCTACATCTATCATTACTCAATCACTATTACTTCTCATGAGCTATAGTTATAACATGTTCAAGGATCTTCCCATCCATAGAGCATGATAAGGTAAATTATATATATTTTACAAGCTCAACTTCTTCGACTCACTCTAAATATATGAACATCCCTCGACTCTTACAACTAATTATCTTCATTTATATGATTCCAATTACTAGTAAAGTTAAGATAATCTCATTTCTGTCTCTGACATCAATAACACACAACCAACTTGTTCCAGTATTCTCACCCTAGGAATAACTATGCCATCATTCCATTCACAAGCATATTTATTTACAATAACTTTAAGAATATAAAAAACACAATCACAAGAAAAAAAAATAATATATGACACATAACTCATTTATCAACATCAATCACCTATTATTTATTTCAATTTACATGTTAATTCACTAAAATCGCTCAACAAATACAAATGGGAGCCTAGCATTGGCTAATGAATTATCTTGTGCCCAATGCCTCAAGCCCCTGAAGCTCTTTGGAATTTAAAATCCAATTAGCACCCATCAAAACCTAAGTAATGCCCAATGTCAGCCACCTCTAAAACTCACTGTTAAGTGAATGCCTAACAGTCTTAGGGTGACACCCAACGCTATCACTAGTAAAACTCATTGCTTTTAGATATTAAGGTTACACCCAACAATACTAACCTACTACCTGGTGCCATATCAAAAAATCAGTGAACATGAGTATCTTAGCTTGTTCAGTTAACTCTAATGGGCACTTTTATTCCTTTTATTGTGCGAAAAGAAAAATTGAATGTATCATTAGAAGTCAATTGTTTAAACTCGAATACTCACATTCAAACATTTCACAATTTGAAACAATAATTAAGCATATACATATTTTAACATAATTCCCCTTCACCACTAATTCATTCAACATAGTTCTTTACATATTAGATCAATCTAGCAATTTAAACCAAATCTAATCAAGTATAAACCTACAGTCTAACAAGTACTACAAGTAAGAATTAATACTAGTTTTTCTTACCTAAGGTAGATAACTCTTTAACTAAAAGTTGTTTCTTAGAGTTCTATTGCTCACATGATAATTTAACTATGCATACGAAGTTACAATTAGAAATCTAAGCATATCTCTATGATCATAAATAAACAAAGATTCACTTTGAGTCACATGATTTAAATAATAACCCACATAAAAGTGAAAATGAATGCAAATTGATCTTAAAAAAAAGTAAACTTACTTTATTTTTCACTATGATGAAATGAATTTGTAAAATCATTTACTAGAATTAATCTCATGGTATTTGATCTTTAAAAAGACAAATAATGATATTATAATTCTATAAATACGATGGAAAAGAACTTTAAAAAAATTTATAAAAGAATAATAAATTTTATAAAATAAAACTCAATTAAAAAAATTATTTATAAATTCAACCTTTTATTAATTAAATAATAAAATATTTAAACATCTAAATTTTAATTATAATATAATTCATATGCTTGTAAAAAATTATTTAAACAGAAAAGGAAATAAACATTACGTGGACATAGACACCCCTTCCCAACTCTTTCCAAACGAATAATCAAAACCACCATTAAAATTCAATAAATCAATTCAGACGATAGCAATTATTGTTGCATTAAATTTCTAAAAGGCATTTAATGTTCATTCATCAATTAAATGTCCAACAAATACGTTACGTATAAATTCAACGATAATTTAAAATACATTAAATTCTTAAAATAAAATAAAAATTGAACAAATTCTTAATCTGCCAAACAAATTCATTGACAATATACATCTAATCTCCACCTAATCTTTGCTTAATATTTTACTCATCATTTTTTTTTACAAATCAAAAATCAAATATAACAATAAAGACAAAGTTGCCAAACAAAATCATTTACCATATATAACTATTCTTCACCTAATCTAAGTATCTGTCTTAATATTCAACTCACCAATTTATAACCAACCTTATTCATTTCACTAAATTCTAAAGAAAATTGAAGGAGAGATCTCATATAATACTCAAAAGTAAAAGCTAACCTTTTCCTATGAAAAAAATATATATTAGCATTAATTGAATTATTAAAGAAACTTTTATAAAATTCATTAATTATTAATTATTAATGAATTACAATTTTTAGTTTGACAATAATTGTCATTTAATATTTTTATAACATGATTAAATTTATTGAATGTTATTAATTTTTAAATATAATCATATTCGACATAAACTCATATATCTCTAATATGTTTTGCATTCTATGGGTAGATATATGAATATAAAAAATAAATTATAAAATGAATAATAATTAACTCTTTTAAAAGTTTAAAATGATAATTAATTCAAAATAGTCATTTTAAATCAAAATAAATCATAAAAAATAAATATCAAAATTATTATTCAAATCTTAAGTATTAAATATTTCACTTGTTTTTATCAATTGATTAACGAATTTCATTATGATTGTCCTTTTTATCATGTAAAATGCTTTTTATCACACGTGACTTGTTGTTTGTCACCTCACAAAAAACTTAACACATTTTAAGGACTAATTATAATAGTTTCAAAACTAAAAAAACTAAAGGAACAAAACTTTGGAATAGAAACTAAACCCAAAATCGTGTAATAGTTAAATGACTAAAAACATATTTAACCCTTATAACTTTTGTAAGACCCTGAAAATTAGAAGAAAAAGTAAGTTTTGAGTCATTAGAATACTAAGAAACTCAAGATGTAACAAGTTGCAACAAAAGTACGAAGTATAGTACAAAATACAATGTTGTCGACTTTGACAAGGTTTAGTATTTCAATTATAATTTTTTTATAAATTAGATATTGAGTTAATTCTTTCTTCATTAGAAAGTAGATTCGAATAGCTTCGATTTGAGTACTCATACGTGTAATTCCGACATCGGGAAGGAGTTCAACTAGACTGACAAAGTTGTCCGAGTGAGTGGACACGTTTTTGACGCGTTTTTGACTGTTTAAACGCGTTTTACTGTTTAAACGCGTTTTTGGCTATTTAAGGACGTCCCAGGGGCTGGAATGGTTCCTAAGTTGAACCAGAGGCTAGAGTACGAAGGTTTTGGAGCAGAGGGACTTTAGAGTTGTGATTTGAGTCGGGAGAACGTTCGCAAAGTTTTTTTCCGAAAGGCTAGCTAAGGAGAAAATCGTAAGGGGAGCTAACCTTGAGTCTTTTTGTTTCTGTATGATCTTAAATTTGGTATATGTTTAGGATTTTGATTCTCTTTATGATTTTAGAATGAAATTCTGCTTCTGTTGTATCTTTTGAATTGATGTACGGTTTGGAATTGGGATATGCTTTCTGTGTTGATAATTTTGAAGAGATCTTGTTCGTATTAAGTATTTTGAATCGGTGGAAGTTCTTTTTAAGGTATACGTATAGATCGAAGATTTTGAATCTGTTTATGGATTTAAAAGGAGACTAGGTTATTGATAGAAAATTTTGGATTGTACTATTCATCCGCTGCCTTTTATTTATATGTTTAGTTTAGATGTTTATAAGCTTTGAATGAATATGGGTTGTTGATCGGAGAGTAGTTTTTGGATGTCTAGAAAGTCTGTATGATAAAAGGAATAGTCGGTATAGCCGAGAAGTGAATTTTTGTGATTTTGGAATAGTAAATTCGCTTGAGCGAATGAGTCAACTCGCTGGAGCGAGTTATGTGTGACAAATTTAGTGTTTTTGATGTTTTTGACATTTTTGGAGTTTTGGATGTCCGTTTTGGACGTTCTTTAGGTCGATATGGGGGTTTTTGACCCTTCCGGAGCCATTGGTGAGGGTATCCAAGCTGTTTGAACTACTTAAGGGTTCGAATTAATAAACCATAAAGAGTTATGTGTTAATAAGTGATGTTTCTGTAAGGATGTGAAATGTCTGAGTATGTAAGAGTTATTTTCTTGAGATATGACTAAAAATGATAATATGTTGACATGTGTATTTATGAATGGAAAGTGTGGAATAGTGTTCCAAGAAGGAACTCCTTGTTGATTTTGTGTCAAGTACCGTACGTATGAATGTAGGAACTCCGATTTAGGGGTTCATTCTTATGCTCTCAATAGTCTCGATCTCACTTAGAGAGAAAGCTATGTGGTGGAGAGTGGGAAATCCTTACCGAAGATCTACAGTGAGGTGGACAGAGTAGGAAGGATGTAGCTTCAGTGGTTGTATTCATATCCGAAGATCCAGTTTGGGGGACAGAGTAGGATAGAATACTTGAGCTAGCAAGTAAGTGCATCCATATCCGAAGATCCAGTTTGGGGGGACAGAGTAGGAAGGATGTAGCTTCAGGGGTTGTATTCATATCCGAAGATCCAATTTGGGGGACAGAGTAGGATAGAATACTTGAGCTAGCGAATAAGTGCATCCATATCCGAAGATCCAGTTTGGGGGACAGAGTAGGAAGGATGTAGCTGAGTAAAGTACCACTGTAACTGTAGAACTAGCTAAGAGTTCAATATTCATACGATTATCAGGATGAGTGAGTCTACCATGATTATGGTATGTTTATTGTATTATTGAGTAATTTAACTTGTAAGTTGGAAATTTGGTTATTAATTTAATTTACCATAACATTTTATGTTGCATTAGCTCACCCTTGCTTTGTCTGTTGTGTGGTTGTTATTTTGTGTTATATATTTTGTCTGGCGATGATCATCCGGTGGATAGGAGCAAAAGTTGGTGATATGCCGGTGGAGCAAGCTTTAGACGGAGGATCGACAGAAGCTTAGTTATAAGAATGAGACTTATATTTTTAGTCTCTGTTTTAAGCGTGAATTGTATTTGGTTTGAAATTTGAGTGATGGTTTGTATAATAATGAGGAAAACTGTTATTCCTCCTTCTATCAACTGTTCTATTGTATCAATGATGTAAGAACTCTATTATAGTTTAATCCTATAATAATTGGGATGTTACAACTTTTACCTTATATTAATTAAATAAATGATAGAATTTTATCTTTCAAGATTGCTAATACTTTTAGACTATTTTCAATGTTCTTACCATTTTTAATAATAATAATATGTAATTTACATTACCATTTAACTATAAATAGTGATAGTTAAATTGTATAATAATAATTATTTTAAAAACTATATTTTTTTTTTCATAAATACCTATTAAACTCCTTTAGTAATTCTACATATAAATTAAAATGTGTATTTTATAATATGTTATTTAAAAAAAATATGAATATTTTTCTTCAAAAATAATATTTTTAGAATTTTTCTGGATTTTTTTTTATATATTGTTTATAAATTGAAAATTTATTATTTTAAGAAAATAATTAAGTTATAAATAACCAACGGTTTTACTCCACAATATTAGTTATTAGTAATCTATTATAAATTTATAATATAATTTTCTATATTTAAAAACACATGTAAATTTTAATTATAATATAATTCATATGCTTAAAATATATGTTTTGGAAAAATTTATTTAAATAGAAAAGGAAATAAACATTACGTGGACATAGACACCCCTTTCTTCCTCAACGAACAACCATTTCGAAAGCCCAGCCCATCGCTACTCTTCGTTTGCAATTAGGGTTTCCGGTATCTCCAACACCTTCTTCTCCGTCTTCGATTGAATTCGTTAGTGGTAATGGTTCAGCTGATGAAGAATTCTGGAAAGGCCGAAACCATTTCGTGCGGTGATGCGAAGAACAAGAACACCGTCAAGTTGGAGATCGTCGAGGACCCACTGGAAGAAGAGCATGGCCCCCTCAACAAGCGTCACAAACCATCGTCTCAGGTATTTCGTAAACGTTTTATCTAACTGTCTATCTCCCTTTCATGGATCGCGTTTTTAGTGACCTAAATTGCGTTCAAAAGATATTTTTTTTATTTCTTTGTTAAATCCTTCTTTTGCGTTGGCAATTGCTATTTCCAGACTGTATTAATTTACACGTTATCTAAATTGCCTAATTTGCCTAATTGTATTTTTCCAAATCATAGAGCAAGCGTTTTGTATTGTTTAGTTGGAGAGATTGAAATTTTGTGCTAATCGTGTAGCAATGGAGTGCTTCCAGTTCTCCTCCCAATCTGAATATTCTCGACGAGCCGAGTCCTTTAGGGTTGCGCCTGAGAAAGAGCCCTTCGCTGCTGGATTTGATTCAGATGAAGCTCTCTCAGGGAACAGCGCAGCAAGACGAGAATTTAAGTCCTGGAATGAAAAGGGAGAACAGGGCTGCTACTGCTGCTGACAAGCTTAAAGCTTCAAATTTTCCGGCTTCGCTTCTTAAGATTGGTGCATGGGAGGTATATTTGAGATTTGTTGGGGTTATGTTTTGTAACTGTATTTTTGTTATTCAACTTTGACTGGCTGAAGGTTCTACTTTTGGCAGTATAAATCGAGATATGAGGGTGACTTGGTTGCCAAGTGTTACTTTGCTAAACATAAACTTGTCTGGGAAGTTCTTGAAGGTGGTCTGAAGAGCAAAATAGAAATCCAATGGTCAGATATCGCCGCACTTAAGGGTCATTGTCCTGATAATGGGCCTAGTACATTGACTGTTGTGGTAATTTATTTATCTGTTTTAGCTGTTTGAGTTTTATGAATCATTTATGTATATGTATGGGTTTGAGATTAGAGTATGATTTTTCAATTATTGTCTCAGCTTGCTAGACCGCCTCTTTACTTCAGGGAGACTAATCCTCAGCCTAGAAAGCATACACTATGGCAGGCAACAGCGGATTTTACTGATGGACAGTGTAGCAAACATAGGTATATTCTTTAAAACTGTTTTCTTCTGGGATGGGTTCAGCTCTTTCCCTTTGAAAAGTTTGATGATTTTATTCATTTATCATAAGTTGTCATAAAAAAATAAAGCATTTCAATAAACCCATTATTCAGCTTTGAAATTTGAAAAGGCGGTATGAGGTGTACTGGAGTAATTGAGTGAATGAGATTGAAAGTATGATATTGTGGTTTGTAGGTTGCACTTTTTGCAATGTCCACAAGGGCTGTTGGCAAAACATTTTGAAAAGCTTATTCAGTGCGACGTGCGCCTTAATTTCTTAAGCCAACAGCCAGAGATAATTTTGGAGTCACCACATTTTGACCCACAACCTTCTGCTTTTGAGGATCCAGAAAATTCAAAAGGTCATGAGCAACTTCAAGTCAGTGGTAAAGGATCCTCCGCATCTTGTTTTCAAGACAGTGGATCACCTGTGACATCCCTGTCATCATCACTTAAGATTGAACACAACGATCCACCTGGAATCACAATGGATAGTCTCCTGCAAGATGCACATTCACCCAGTTCAGGTATTAATACAAGAACTAAGTTCACTCCGCCTTCTGTTTCATGACCAATTCACTTTGCCTCCAAAAATATAAAAATAAAAAGGAAACAGATGACTTGAGAATTAAACTCTAAAATAATTCTTAGAGGATTTTAGTTGATCCCTTTCATAATATTTTTTATTTATATGAATAAATGGACACAATATAATCGTGATAAATAGGGTAAATCTAGATATAATATAGTCATGATAAATAAGGTAACCTAGACACAATATAATCATGATAAATAAGGTAATCTTAGACACAACATGATAAATAGGGTAATCCTTGACACAATAATGATGATAAAATAGGAAAATATTCTAACAAGATATTTAAAAATGAAATGCATACTTCTATCCAAAGGTTCTAATGTACTGTTCACATTGGGGTGTATCCCAGAACTTTCAGCTTTGGTTTTCCATTTTGGGCTCTACCTAGTATTCCAATTGAATATGATGAGGATTTCTTGAGCAAAAATTCTATCTGTATAGTTGAGTTTGATTGATTAGTCATTTCTGTACCTTATTTGCCAGTCCATGTTTTTTCATCTTTAGATATTATTTTAGTGTATTTGTCAGTACCTTGATTTTTTCTGGTGCTGTTTGGCTTACTTGTTTTATTTGTTTGCATTTTATACACAAGTCATGGACTGTAGTTCAATTGAAGGGAGTACAAGCTCTGAAACTGATTCGAAGGGCCCAAGAAATAGGGATCAGATAAAACTTCCTGGACTTCGACCTTCTATGTCAGTTAGTGATTTTATTGGCCAAATTGAACTTTGTCTATCAGAGCAAATATCCTCTGGGAATCCACCATTCTCTGATGGAGGAGCAGAGTACAAGGAGATCCTAGAAGATATTGCACAACATCTTCTCAATGACAATCAGGTTGCAGCAACTTCTGATGAAAAGTCACTCATGTCAAGGGTTAATTCTCTCTGCTGTCTTCTGCAGAAGGACCCTGTAACAGTGCAGAATTCTCATTTTACTGAAGATAGTAGTACTATTGAAGGACCTGATGATGGAAAAGATGTCAAGCCTGCCGAAGAGGAATTAAGGGATGTTTCTGGTGGCAAGCAAGCACTAGGCATGTCTAGGAAAGACTCGTTTAGTGATTTGCTTCTCCACCTACCTAGAATCGCATCTCTTCCAAAGTTCTTGTTTAACATATCAGAAGAGGATGGCGACAGTCATGCCAATTAGTTCTCTTATTCCGAACTTTCAAATTTGGCAAGTACGGAGCTACCTAGCAGTGTTTACCTGCATGGGGAGTATGTTGTGTCTTTGTAGCAGTGCAGGTTTAATTTCTACCCTGGGAACCACTGGGATTTGGAAAAGTTGTTTTAATGAAGAATCCAAGTAGTGCCCATGTAAAAAATTGTCAGAGTAGATGTTTTAGCTCTGTATTTGTTTTTGAAAGATTTATATCTGTATTTGTCTACTTGTAAGTAAAATCTTGTGTTGCCTGTTCTATCAGGCTATTATTCATGGTTGGTATCCCTATCTTTCTATGTAATCGAGATAAGCTTGAGCTAATACTATCGCACTAGCAATCTCAGTCTGTAAATTCAAAATACTAGTCTCATTATTCATCAGTTTCTGCAGTTTCTGCCTTTACAAATTCTTTACCTTGGTTTTTGTTTGTCACTTTGTCATTCTTTAACGCAAACGGATAGCGGAAAATTAAATGAACAAGGGTCAAGCAGCTTTCTAACCAAGGGCAGATTATTTAAACACAAAATAAGTATTTCTGTAATAAAGTATATTTTTAAATCACCATTTTTGGAAGTAGCTAGAATTTACCTATTTATATAGGCGAGAGATTATATATTTTTAAAATAAGCATATTTGATAAGCAACAATGAATAAAAAGTTGGTCATTTTATTTAAAAAGTTGTTTTTTTTAAAGTAAGCCATAAAATCGAGGGATTACAATTTGACACTAAATTAAGTTTAACAGGAATGACATCAGTTATGTTTTAATTGGTTGGATTCAATTGATTGTCCCGAAAATTTTGAATTTAAATAATTAATTTATCCAGATTTAACTTGCTCCTGTTCTATTGAAGGTCTTGGTTTCAATATTAGGCCCACTAAGAGTTGATTATCTACATATATTTTTGGACTTGCTAAACAACACATAGAAGAAACACAAAAAGAATTTCAAAACACTCACACAACCTCTTATTCATGAGATTTTTGCAGTGACCATTCAAACTTTATTTGCAAATGTAAGACTTGAATTCCCAGCTAAGTATCAGCACACGTTCTTATTCTTATTCAAACTTAGGGTGAGCTATTATGAGTTAATTTATAAGCTATTTGTTTTATGCGAGAGATTTTATTCTAATTTTTATAAATATTTATTTTCTGAGTTGCCTTCTTGAGATATCTGTTGGGTATCCAAGTGTGAGTTCAAGTCTCACATTGGATAAAAATGAAAAAGTAGAACAATATATAAAGATGAAAGACCCATTAACCCACTGCCTTAAGGTTTTGGGTAAAGAGTGGTGTCGATCCCTTATATAGTTGACTCAGATGTTATTGGTGTTTGTGTAACACATAGGGAACCTCCTCCTCGATAGATCCAACAATGGTATCAGAGAAAGCATCGAGAAAATAGCTAATGCAAAGTCAGCAAAAGAAGCATGAGAAATTTTGAAGGTGCCATACAAAGGAGATACACATGTGAAGCAGGTCCGAGTACAAGCTCTCAGAAGAGAGTTTGAACATATGGAGATGGATGAAAATGAGGTCGTTGCCAAGTTTATAACTCGAGTGTAGAAGATGGTCAACCAACTCGGAATGAACGGAGAAGAGGTTCCTCCTAACCGGGTTACTGAAAAGATCTTGAGAAATCTGACGAATGATTTTGAAAGTATCGTGGTCACTATTGAAGAGACAAAGGATTTGTCAACTCTCATTCTGGAGGAGTTAGCTGGGTCATTAAAAGCCCACAAATTGAGGAAGAAAAAGAAAAAGAGGGGGAAGAAAAAGAAAAGGAGGGAACCCGACGATCAAACACTACAAGTATAGTTTGACTCGAATAAATCTCGGATTACTCAGAGCCGAGGTCCTAGCGGAAGAGGATGAGGAGA
The DNA here is from genome assembly GCF_029865625.1 of Vigna umbellata. Classification (NCBI taxonomy): domain Eukaryota; kingdom Viridiplantae; phylum Streptophyta; class Magnoliopsida; order Fabales; family Fabaceae; genus Vigna; species Vigna umbellata. The sequence goes on from NC_142166.1 coordinate 10,568,295, forward strand.
TCGAGGACGAGGTGAACGTGACCGAGGTAATTTTGAGAATGTAAAGAAGAGCAAACCAGTCAACAAAACTAGCGTGACCGAGGACAAGGGAAAGGCCGAGGAGATCGGTCAGGAGTGAAGTGTTTTAAGTGTGGCAAGTACGACCACTATGCAAACAAGTGTAGATCAATCAAGTGCTATATTTGTTGTAAGGTAGGCCATATTGCAAAGTATTGCAGGTCCGAGACAATGGGAAAGACAAATCTCGTTACTGAAGATGTTGAAGAAGAGTGTGGAATTCTGTTGATGGCAAAGAGCTCGGGTGTAATGGACAATGGAGAACCCAATCCCAACAGTGGATGAAGTGATCTCGATAAAGGATGCAACAATTGTGGAGAAGGAAAACCTGGAGAAAGAACTCAAACAAAAAGATGAAGAGATTCAACGGATAGGGAGGTTTCTAGATGAAGCTAATGAAATTATGAATAAACAAAAGGTTGAGATTGAGGAGTTGAAGAAGGCGACTCTTGGAAAAGAAGAGAAAGCATCTAATGTTCTTGAACCAGACAGAGAGGATGATGAAGATGTTGAAAAGAACCCGATGAAGATGTCGGCCAAGATTATTGAGAAATCGCCTGAGGTTAGAAACAAGTTGGTCAAGGTTATTGAGAAGTCGAACATAACAAAGTCAGTCAAAGCATTAAAGAGGACAACCAAGGTAAAAGACAAGAGGGCCATAAGAAAAAAGAAGAAGTCAAATCTGATTGGAAGAAGTAAACCCGGTGTGGGATGATGCACATGAAAAGTCGAATGAAGGAAGGAAGGATTTAAGTTTATGGGGAAGTTTGTTGGGATAAACTTAAATTTTAGGGTTTTATTAATATTTTTGTTTAAATCTTATTTTATTAGTTTTTGGGTATAGTAATATTTCGTTTGATTTGATAGAGATAAAATGGGTATACGTAGTTATGATTTTTGGTTTATCTAGGTACAATATTATTTTATGACAGATGAAGCAGATTTTATTTTTAAGATACTTGATATTTTATTTTCAGATTTTATTTTCATTCCCGTAATATTTTTATTCTTGTAATTATTTTAAAGCCTTCAATTATCAATGAATAATAAGACTCAATTTTAGGAAAATATTTGAGTGTGTATATTGTGAGATTTTCTCATCAATATCTTCTCTAAGATCTAATTTGGATAAAATAAAATAGATTGGATCCATAATCCAAATTCATTTTAACTAAGTCAACAAAATTTAGATTTTTCTAATCTATCTTAAATTGGATCGAATTTAGATTGAATTCACTTGGTCAATTAAATTAAATACAATGATATTGATATAATATATTTGACTATTAAGTCTATTTATTAGATATGGATTGGATTGACTTGACTTAACTTGACTAAGGTTGACTTATGATAAGTTGAGTCTGGTTCACTTGGCTCGACTTGGGTCTAGGTCTCAACATCAGTTAAAGCTTCTAAACCAACCTGCCTTTACTTGAGTTTATGTTGATTTGTCTCGACCTTTAATTACTTGGACCAATTTGTCTTAACTTTTAGTTAGGGTCAACTTAGCTTAACTTTCGACCTAGGCAAACTCTACCCAACTTTTAGCTCATGTCATCTCGACTAGGCTTTCAACTCGAATCAATTCATCTCAATTATTTGGCTTGGGTCAACTCATCCTGACCTTCATACTAGGTTGACTCATCTTAATTCTTCAGTCTTAGCCAACTTGACTCAACCTCTAACCTGTCAGCCTAGAACATATTGACTTGACTTTCAACCTTTGTTAACTTCGTTTGATCTTTTGGCCTATGTCAACTTGAGTTGATCTTCGATTAAGGCCAACTTGACTAGAACTTTGGTTGGAACCATCTCGGCTCAACCTTTGGTTGGGGTTGACTAAGTTCAATTCTTCAATTGAAACCAACTTATGTCGGCTCTTATCCCAACTAACTCAACTTAACCTTCGATCGAGCATACTGAAGTTTATGTAGACCAATTTGGCTTGACCTTCGTCTTGGATCGATTAACTCAAACTTCGACTTCGACTTCGATTGACTTTGTTAAAGAAAAAGCATGGTTGAATTCAATATATCAAGAAAAAAGAGAAATGGGGCAACGTTTTATACGAAGATTGCTTTGCTTGGCATGAGAAGCACACAACTAAGTAAAAGCACATTAATTCAAATATAAAGATATAAAGAGTTGCACTACGCTTAATCTGAATATCAATAAACTTTTTCAACAATTTGAACATATTGTTTAAGAAAAAATTATAATGAGTTACAAGGATATACAAAGTTATCAGAAATGATAGTACAAAGTTAATCTTATTTTGATCACTCTCACACGTATACATTCCTCTTATGTTCAACTTGTTTCAAAGAGAACAAGATATAGTAATTGCAACAAACATAATTGAAAAGAAAGAAACAAATGCATGTTATGACTATGTTATCACAATGGTGGATGAAAAAGAGAATGGAGAGTTTCACATGCGTCATATATATATATATATAGAGAGAGAATAGGGAGTGGACAATTACTTGTAGTTGTAGAAAATTTGAACAATGAATAATATTGTGTTTTCATTCATTAAGAATATTATTTTGTAAGGATATCAAGCTTCTTCAAGAAAAATATATATTAAAGAATTGGATAAGACATGCACGAAATGATACAATGATTGATCATGGTGGAAAGCCAATTAATGTTGATCTTAGATTGGAAAGCTCAAAACAATATAAGCAAACAAAGATGTTCAATACTTTTAAGATTAGTTCATAATGTATCAGATTATCCAGAAGCATACACTGTGGATTATGAAGTTTATTAGAGTCATCAACTTCATTCCCAGTAAAGTCATATTTAGTACCTTCTTTGTCTCAACCATATCAAATGAGTTTCACGTGCTTATGGTTTGTATATGTATTTTTTTAATGTAACAATAAATTACAAGATATTTTATTGAAGTTACTGACATAAATCTTATTTTATTTTGTTTCGGATGTTCAGAATAACTGCAATATTGCATCAAATGAATAATTAGAATTTAGTTAGACTATCTTAGCTGTTGCATCGTTCCAACAATTCAATGAAACTTTATTAGAAATTGAGGCAACTCATGATTAGTTGTTTGTATGATATGAGTAGGTTAATGTTTTTTTTACTGATATGATTGTGTGATAAACTTTGCAGCATCAATTGTATAAACAAGAATGAAAAAGAAGTAATTCCATCAACAACTTTTTATTAGACCAATTAAATTGTACATTATTACAATACAAAGCTTTCAATACCTTAAATAAAATAAAATAGATATTACAACAATAAGCTTTACTTCAAAAGATAAATTAGATATTGCAACAGGAAACTACGCTTCAAAAGATAAACTACATATTACAACATGAAGCTGTGTTTCAAAAGTCATAATTCTTTGATATATACACACAATCAACATCCAGACAAATTCTTCTAAAGCTTCGATGAAATAGTTGGTTGGATGAAAATGTTGGAAAAGGTTGTGATGATAATATGCTGTTGAAGAATATTCCACGAGGGATTGAAGCAATAGGCTAGTGAGTGGCCAAAAGATTTATGCTGATATCCATTGGAAGAGCACTCTTCATTACAGCTTCATTATATTTCTATTTCTCATCTCTGAATGTACCTGTAACAAAAGAGTTTTAGGTTGTATGTAATATATAAACATCAAACAACCAAAACAGGGGAAAACACAATATTTTTAAGATCAAATCATTTGAAAGCTGAAAGAATGAAAAAAAATTATATCTAGAGGTATTTTTTTGTTAGAAGTGTATGATTATATATATGTATATTTAAGCTAAATCATTCTTTTGCATGAGATTTATTATTTTAATTTATTATCTATTTATAACAAATTATTGTTATTTTGAAAGCGAATATAAAATTTAAATGTTTTAAAAGTAAAGATAAATCTACCATTTTACGTATTCATAATCTTTCGTACCTTCATTAAATTAATTTAATGCAGAGTTAATTTAAATTGTATGCTGATGATATTCTTTTAATGTACAGATTGATTCTTCTTAAACTTTATTATGTGAGCTTTAATTTATTTAAATAGAATAATACTAAATCATATTGCTAGACAAAAATTATGGACATTACACTATCTATTACTTTAATATATTTTCAAAATTTCATCAAACAAGCGATCTTTTTCATTTCCTTTTCAATTCATTTAATTTTTTTTAACTTTTCCTAGCGATCGTTTTTCTCAATAATTTTCTTGGATAAATCTATCATACCAAACTTCATCCATTTTATTTCCATCATTACATATGATCCTAAAATTAAACAGTGAACAGCACAAGTCTGACTTACGCAATATTAAAAATAAAAAAGAAAAGTAGAAAAAAAATGGAGTCAATAGAGAACATTTTTAAACATAAAATAATGCAACAGAGGAGGGTCCCGTGGTAACGGTAAAGGTAAATTTCAAGAGGCACTGTGAAGCTCAAGATCAGGCATTGATGTTCCTGCTAAGAAGTTTTGGAAGAGTGTGAGAGCAAGTTTTGGTTTATGCAAAGGAACTTCATGCCCTGCACCCCTTACAACCACAAACGTAAGGCCATCGTATTCTTGGGTCCATCCTCCTACCTGTTTCATTTATATCACGTAGCAGTGCACATGGGTCTTAATAACAGAAAATAAACTAAGAGAAACCAAGTCACAAGAAATACAAAACTCATTGTGGAATCACTTACCTCCACATCATCATACCATGCACGCCAAGGACTCACGGTAGGTAGCTTCAGAGCATTTATGCTATAGCGAGTAGACGTGACAGGTATCACCGTGTCCGTATTACCACTGATATGATCAAGGACATTGAAATTATTTTGTACATTTAGATGATGTGAAATCATGAATTTGATCAAGAGGGTTTCAGATCATAAGTAATTAGCCAATTGTACAAGGCAGCGTAACAGATGCTGAGAATCACTTTCAAGCTCTTGGCCCACTTTACATATATATGTATGACATCAAACAAACGAGTAAACCCGTATAAAGACAGAGGTATTAGGTTAAATTAACCATTTGATCCTTTTACAAAAACTTGTCCTTTTAGTCCCTACACTTAAAAGAACTCCTTTTGGTCTGTACATATATCATTTTTAATCCCTTTTGTTCCTTTTCATAGGGACTAAAAGACAAAAATATGTATAGGGAGAGAGAAATTTAAAACGGGGTGTAAGAATAAAATGGATCCTTTACCTATATAGACTAAAAGGTAAAGTTTTTGTAACCTATAGGTTTAAATCTAGATATAAGAAAATAACACTAACCTGAACACCCATATCTTCAAACCCACGTCAATAAGTTCATGATAAATATCGAGCACTGTTATTGGAGAATCCTTCCAGTTTGAATTTACCACGTCACTGCAAAAAATGAGAATAAGAGGATTGTGTTGCCTGTAAGTTTGGTAAAAGAAACCAAACAGGAGCAAATAGAGAGATATAAACAAAAGGTACGACAATACATTTTATGTTGTTCCTACAATCCCTAAAGTTGCTACCAATTATCAAAATCTCGAAATGATGTAGTTGCAGGGATTCTTAAATTATTAAAGCGATAGTAAAAATAACAAGAAATGAAAATATCAAGACATGTGTGGTCATATGAAAAATGACAAGACAAGATACATTTGTAAATAAGGAGATATGGGCTTTGGCACCGATTGTGAAAAAAGATTAACAAAAAATCAGTTAAAATGACTTGGAGACAGATGAGAACCACCTATGGTAGTTGGAGACCAAAGCCCTATAAACCCCACACTAGAGTCTTATATTTGAAAAAAAGAGCAAGAGAAAAATTCTTACAAAGGTCGTCTTTATCTCGAAGATGAAACTAGGTGGCATTCGAGTTACCTAATGTTAGAGACATTCTTGACTTTTAAAGATGCCTTTAATTTGTTGGATATGTAAGACAAGAATTTTGGTGTTGAATTGTCCAAAAATTATGGTAGTGGGCCAATAGAAGAAGATTGGAAGCATGTTAGGTCAATTATACTCTCGATATAGGAACTTGTTCGAGCCGGTCACCAAGACAAACATTTGACTCTAATACCACTAATAGGTCTTTCGAGAGAGATATCACATAGAGATACAACTCAATGAGACATGAGCCCAATCCACACATAAGGGATTAGCACTACCTCCAACCCAAAACCTTAAGACAATGAATTTATGGGTTTTCATCCTTATATGGTGTTCAACTTTCTCATTTTTACTTAATGTGGGACTTAGACTCACACTTGGATTCCCAACAGGAGAGTGTGTACTCGAGGCTCATCTTGATGAATTCAATTCAATCTAGATGGAGCAGCTCCAAGACATCGATATCAAGGTAGAAGATGAAGATGCACTGATAATTTTGCTCACCTCTCTCTCATCATCCTACTAGAACTTGGCAAGTTCTTTTGAGTATAGGAAAGGATTGCATTACGCATGAAGAGGTGAAGTCTAGCCTCTAGACAAGGCAGTTTCGCCTTAACATTTGAGAGAGCAGAAAATGCGTCTTCTTTTGGGTTGGTGTTCTTCAAGAAAAACCCAACATCCAAAAGTGGAGGAAGATAGATTAATCCTAAAGATGCTTACATATATTGCAAGCAGTCGGGGCATTAGAAGATAGATTGTCCAATATTGGGAAAATAGGATTAGATGGCAGCTATAGCTCAGAAAGTGGAGTCATTTGTGATGATCACGTGTTGAGCATTGTCTCAAGACAACAGTGATTTGATAGGTGGGTGTTGAACCACATGAGTCCTCAAAGGGACTGGTTTACCATATTTGATGAGTTGAAAGGTTATAACATTTTGGTGGGCAGAGATACTTCTTGTAAGACAATTGGTGTAGGCTTTGTACAGATAAGGATGTACGATGACATCATTCATACATTGATCAGTATTAAGTACCATACAAAATCATGGTGACGGAGAATGAGTTAAGAAATGTAGTCAAAGAGTAGGGCAAAGTTATTCAAGAGAAATGTGCCATTGTGTCTCAAACAAACACTTGGCAGCAACGAAATGATGAAAAAATTGCATGGATATGGGAGAGAAGGTGAATGAGATATGTCCAGTGTGGTGGAGACGGTAAGGGATCACTAGAGTAATTTAGGGTGGATGTTGCCATAGGAGAGAAAGCAAGACAGAATATTTTCACCTGACATTCTAAAGCCTTTCCCATCCCAGTTCACATAAACCTTATTTGGAGGTTACACTTTTCTGTTTTTCCTTCTATATTTTTGTTTTAAATCAAATCATTTTATATTCGCATCAAATACTGTGGATGCAAATAGAAAATTTTCAAGTGCTTCTCAAGTGATCATTACCTGCAGGTATCCCATGTAGCAGGCTTATGATCTAGATCAACATGAAGAGCTGTTTGGACCTCAGGTCGATTGAAGTATGCAGTGGAGTGACTTTCGGTGCATGGATCATATGGTGCATTGAGACCGAGTCTACCAATTCTCTGTAGCATGACATAACACAACAATAATAATTATATGTACTACAAACCTGTCACGTGCACTGTACAATCATATTTAAAATATATTCACACTTACATTCTTTCTTCTCACCAGCCCACTTAGCTGACTAACATTGCCATGGCACGGTGGTGTATACAGACTGTATGGGTCTATATTTCCAAGTTCGTTATAAGCAATATCCCAAATTTTATCACAAGCATGTGACGGGTGTTCAACTGATTGAAAATCACAAAGTTGGTTCAAAAGCTTGTATGTTTGATCCGAAATCAAACCAGTTGACCACATAAACTCGAACATCCCTAATTGATCATGATAATCATCCGTCAGAGCATTTCCTACCTGCAGCAGAGATATATAGATTAAACTAATAATAAGAAGTGACACAAATCAAATATTTATTTTTATGCAAAATTAGAACCCATACCATGAAACCTTTCAGATTTATAGCATTTTCTTTACTAGCTGAGTTGTACCTAACAATAACTTGGCTAAGTTGAGGAACGTAATGCCCTGATACATGAGATTAATGATTGAACAATATGAATTAGAGCATGTTAAAATCTATAAGACCAAAATCAAAGAACTCAAACATACACATAAAACAAACAGAGCAGTATTGAAGTGCCAAATCTATTTCAGTTGACAACATAACCACTACTAGCAAACAATGACTTTAAAAAAAAACAATGAAACAAAACAGAAAAACAGAAAGATCTAAAGATCAGAATATCAATTACTTTCAATTTGAGCACAAACTTAAGCTGAGCAACATTGTTTACCTCCATAGCTCTCACCAACAATTAAAAAGTCGTTTCTTCTATACTGAGGGAAACGCTCAAACCATTTCAGCAGAAATGCTAAATTGTCCTCAGCTGCACAAAAAGCTTGATTAATTTAACTTGCACAAATTTATACGTAGCAATATAAGGTGACAGCTGTAGGGGAGTTAACCTTAACCATTCAATCTTCTTTGATTTAACCAAAACCAATATTAATAATCACTGAACGGTAAAGATCCCTGCTATCTCCTAATATGCTTATGTGTGTATACATGTGCAAATGCGAACCTGAAACAGGAAGCTGAATGAAAATTGCACTACCTGTCCTGTTATCGCCATTGTTCAGCAGGTCGGATCCGTTAATTGAATATGAAAATCCAACCCCAACAGGAGTGTCAAGAAAAAGAACGTTGGCAACTAAAAAAACAAAAAAGTGGTTAAATAATACAACTGTTCTCATATAATATAACCTCTTCAACTTTCATCTTCTATGTTTTCTTCTCAGATAAGTTTTCTCATAACTCTTCCAAAACAATTTTTTTTTTCTTTACATTTTCTCTCCTACAAAATTGTACGGAAAAGTTTCTCCCAACATGACCTGAAAGTGGAAAAGGAAGGTTGGGGGCACCTCACCTCGGTTCCAAGAATAGGGATTGGGATGAAGAGTCTTGCCATCTGGATTTATATAAAAGGGTCCAATTTCCTCGGACTGTCCGTAAGCAATGGATGAACAACCAGGTCCTGCGTGCATGAACACCAAATGTTTGATTTCGTGTCAATCGAGCGTTAACAATGTTATATGTAGTAGCAGAAGAACTAAAACAAAGGTGAATAGTTAGCTAGTGAAGAGTAAGATTGAACTGGCCTCCATTGAGCCATAAAAGAAGGGGCTTGGAATGAGGATCTTCAAGGGCCTCGATGAACCAGTAGAAGAGTGTTCTCTCAGCATTTTCATCGACGGTGATGTACCCAGCGTAGTGTGCGAAGCTAACGTTGAAGGTTTGACCCGGGAGCGTACCGACCCGGTCCTTTTGTTGTTGGAGCAACGGAGGGTCCGTGGAAAAGGAGGTTGCAAAACCGCCGCATAACAATAGAGTGGCTATGCACAACATTTCCGACCACCCGCGTTGCGCCATTTGCCACTCGACGCCGGAACTCCCTGGATCTGTCACTGGTTACAGATAATTCACACCCTTTGCATTCGTTGCATTAAAGGATTTTATATAAATTAAAAAATTAAAAAATATATTTTTTAGCCCTTTATTTTGGTTTTTAATCAAATCTTATTCATTATATTTTAAGAAATTAATTTAGCTTTTTCTTTAAATGGGTTTATACAATAAATCAGCGAACTTTCTAATTTTATACCCTTCCCTTCATCTAGTTATCCCGCCCAACCATTTCACTGAGGTTTAATCGTACACGTAATTTTTTTTTGTCTCGAATAAGTCTTCCACCTATTTTTTTATTTTAATTAAATTTTATTTTTGAAAAATTAAAACATTACTATTAGTTCCTTACCGTTAAAGAGATATTAGTTGATGTTCTTTTTAACTTTTTCAATATTTTTAATTATTTTTATTTTCTTAATTTATTTAAAAAAATAAAAAAACTTGTCTTGTGTGATTCTCTTGTATTTTTATTTTGTCTCACGAATTTGCTTTTGGTATCACTCCAAAAAGCCTCTTACCAATGAAGGTATCTTATGTGTATATAAACTCATGTCCATCTCTTATTTTATCAGATGTGGGACTTTGTTTGTACCCAACATAAATTGAGACAAAATAAAAATATAGAAATTGAATTAAGACAAAATCAAAATACAGGAATCAAGTTGAGACTAATGCAATGACATGTAGTATGCCAATGACAATGACACGTACTAATAGGATCACATCATATTGTCATTGTCATATACCACATATGAGCTTAACACGTGATAGTGATACTTTTTTATTTTAAAAAAATTTAAAACTAAAAATATTTTAAAAATTCAAAAAATACAAATTGACATGTGATATTCTCTTTAACCGTGTTAGTATGGAACTAACGACAATAACCTAATTATTTCAGCTTTTCAAAAATAAATATCCAAGTAAGACAAAAAATAAGCAAGAGACCTATTTGAGAAAAATTACTAGAAATAGAAACTATATGTATGATTAAATCTTTCACTAATTACATATAATTTATGAGTAGAATGCTTTGTCACTCACTTTTATTTATTTATAAGAGTACGAGTCTCTCTAACTTATTTACTAATAATTTCTTAAGATGTATTGGGTATACGTTTCTTTAGACTAACTTCACAAGTCTTTATAGACTAAATAACAAGTTATTTTGTGTTTACGAGGAAATTCTAACTGAGAGGGTGTTACAAACCTTTTATCTAGAATTTTAACTTTATTGAGTAAAGAATTTATAAGTATAAATCATCTCTAAAAATTTGTTTATAACATGCAATGATTCTACTTAGGACTTAAAGCTTTACGGTTTTCTTTATGTAAGAATTTACATAGTGGTATGTCGTATACATTTTTAAGTTGATTCTCCCTGCAAAAACTTCCTTTTATAAACTTCCTAAATTGGACCATTGATGTTTGTCTTTATGTTGATGCTTTTTTTTAAGATGTTTGTCTTATCTAACATATTTTGTTAGGGACATGTTTTTTCTTTTAAAACTCATTAGTTGTTCTATCAACTGTGGATTGAACATATAATGTTGTGTCAAAATCATTCTTAGGATGAGTTTCAATTCAACATTTTACCACTTTAAGATGTCTACTTGTAACTCTATCTTGTGTTTATTACATATAAAATGCATCTAAGTCAAAACATAAAATATAAGAGTTGAAACCTATTTTAAAAACTTTTGAATTTTTTTTTCAATATATAGTATGATGAAGTCTATGTTGGGTGCCACATGAATCAAGCCCAATGTCATGAAAAGGCACACCTCAAGTTTATAAACACTAACTCTTAGTGGTGATATGAACTGAGCACCACAAAACTCGCTCTGAGTGCAACTTTACTCGTGCCGAGCACCATTTTCGTTTAAGTGCACGTGCTCAGCTCATAACATGTGGCATTGGGCACCAATTTTGATGGCATGGCATCTATGGCTAATTTCTCCCTAGTTTTTAAAGGAAAGGGGGTCTTTTGGTAATTCTAAAGTGGTGAACACAATTTTGAAGACATTTAGGGTTGTTAGGGTTTTTTTAGTCCTTTATTCTCCTCTTTAATTATCAATCCTCTCTCATTGTTATTTTTTTTTTCTTTTTAGGTTCTTATGACAATGAAAAATTATTCATTTTATTGATGTTAGATGTAATCAACTAAATTATTATGTATTTGGTAATGTTTTTATATCAAACTTTTATTTGACTTTAGTATTTAGTTTTTATGTTTAATGTTGGTTGTGGTTTAATTATCCATAATTGGAGAAAAATTATAATTTTTAATTTAGAATTGAAACAAAATATCTAATGAAACTGATATCTAGGAACGAAGTTTGATTCACTACTTAAGGAAGAGGGTGAGTTAGATGTGAGAGACTTAGAAGTGTTTAATCTAGCTTTATTACGTAACGGGAAATGGAGACTGGGCAAAGTGAATAAGAAACATTGTAGTGGAGGAAAACAAGTTAAGACTCAAGGAAGCATGTTTCAAATAAGAAAATATCATTTTAGAGCAACTAAGACTCTTGAACTTAATGCATGGTTGCTCATTGAGGATTCAAGGAATTGGAACTTGATAAGTTATCATAAACTCAAAGTCACTAGATATAGGATTTGAGTAATATTGTGAGTTGATTTTGACATGAATTTAGAATTGAAATTATTGGATATGCATGAGAATGAAGTTGATGAAATCTAGTATTGACATTTGTAAATATTTTATGTTCATTTCTCCTTGCACTCCAATTGTTTGATAAAAATACAAAAAGAGTTTCTTTGTGTTTTATTGTGTTTTGTCGTTTAATTAAGTTGTGAATTGTGATAGTTGTCATGTGTTAGTCCTTATGAGGTGAACTATATTTATTACTTGTTAGGTGCGACCGATACACTTGTCATTTTTAATTAATAGAAATCAACATACAACAAAATTAGAAATAGAATAATGGGCAAACACTAATATTTTTTGACAGTTTTGCAATAGTTAATGGAGTTTCAACTTGTCCAAAAGAGGGGTGGATGTGACAAGTCATCTGTGTATAATGTGTTTTTAAAAAGTTCTATTTTTTTTCATAAAACTTGGAGATTGTACATAATTTTTATATTAAATTTCAAACGAAAAACTAAGGTTAACTCAATAACAATATCACATAAACAAAATATAAGCATATTACGAATTATAAAAAATAAATAATGCAGCATATATCAAACATACAAAAAAATACATTAAACATAAAAGAAATACTTTAATATAAATATACAAAAGAAATATTAAAAACATATGTAAAAATAAATAAATAAAATTTATGAACCTGGGAGCGTGAAACTACTTATAGCTTGGCATTCAAATGTTTGGAGTAGTAAGTGGGGAATTAAGAAACCTGAACAAAAATACAGAAACAATGCATTAGACACCAAGCATTAAGAAAAAAATGATGAACGAACCTTGCACTTTCGCAATGGGAAGAAAAGGGAGGAAAAAGATTGGTGGTGGTCGTAACAACAACAACGAGGAGGAAATTGGAGAGAAGGGAAGGGATGAAAGGGTAATGGCAACGTGAAAGCAATGGCGATAGTGTAGAATGATAAAAGCAAAATGGGAAGGGTGCAGTGCAGATCGAAAAAAGAAAGAAAAAAAGGAAGGAGAGTGGCGGCGAAGTGTGGAGGAAGGGAGAAAGCAATTGGAAGGTGATAATGGTGGAATGGAACAATGGAGGTTTCAAAAATGACTTTCGCACTGACGAAAGAAAAGTGACGCCTTCGTAAAAATTTTGCGTAAATTTATCCTAGATAACCTTTAGGCTTCGATTATTTATAAAATTGGTGCCTATATACCTCTTAGGTTTTTGTTCTATTAATAATCAAAGCCTAAAAGTTTCTACTAAAATAATAAAATATAAATTTCTATGACAATTTTAAAATTTTCTTCAATGTTTAGATCGTGACTCTCTTGAAATCGAAGCATATAAGATATATAGGCTTCGATTTCTAAACAACAGCAACTTATATCTTATCCTAAAATAAAATAATTAAAAAAATGAATTTTTGAAATTTTTATGAACTTATACGCTCTGGTTCCTTAGGAATCGAAGTGCATACAACATTTATGCTTTTCTAACATCCCAAAATTGCAATAGTATTAACACTGTTGTAGGATAGTTCACACGTCAATAAAACTATAATACTCAGAAGAAAAACATATATGAACTTTTATAGTTATCCAAGAGTAACCATAATAGTATAACATGAAGAAGAGATAAACTACTATTCAACACAACTCTTTAACACTTGAGAGTTAAAGCATAGGTAGAAGTTTATCAAAAGAAACTACACTAAAATATAAACATATACACAACATCAACAACTAAGAAGTCTAAGACAAGTCTTTTGCTCCATCATCGCCACTTAACATCTAATCTAGAGATAGCTTATCATTTGCTCACATCATGAATATGATCATTGTAACCCAAGAGATGAACAAATACAAACACAAAAAAAGGGTAAGTTAGTTTATCAAAGAAACACATATAAGCATCATTTATATCCATCATTCAAACAATTCAACTATCAATCACTAAACAATATTCACACACATTTCAACATCTAACTCTAGACTGACCATCATACATGTATCGATATCAAACTATAGAGGCTCTACCTTTGAGGAGGTATATCAACAACAACAACAACCTCATCAACGATCACCACACTCCAAGGTTAATCCTTTCAAGCATCTATGGCTAACAAATAACTAATAGACTAGGAACGTCCAACTACTCTCTACCACATAATCATCCTTCTCTTCTTGAGACTAGAGGTCATTCAGGATAACCTCTAATTACTAGCTTCCTATATCAATATTTACACTTACACACATAACCATTTAAAGGAATTCTCCATGAACTCCTTGTAACCATCATTCACATGCCATCATACCTTTTAATCATATCACAAAATATAAGGTACGTCATTAAACCATTCACAAATAAACATAGTAAAGAAACTCTTAAAATTAGCAAGAAAACCTAGACTTGCTCGCTTAGCGAGAGAAAAACCAGAGAGCTCTCACAGCTAAGCAAACTGGTTCGCTTCTCCTGCAACCAACACCTAATACCCTACAAACTCGCCCAGCGAGTCAAAATCACTCGCTCAAGTAGTGCGAAAACAGAGAACTCCCACAAACCAGTGAGGAAGCTCGCTCAGCCCCTAAAACTCATTGCCAAAACCCTTATTTACTCGCTCTGCGAACAATTTGCTCACTCAACCCCTCTCCATAAACCAGCAGGCCTTCAATTATGCCAAAGACACCACTCCAACCTCACATGTCCTCTCCCATGCACTTTCACTAATTTCTAACAATTCTAAATGGTAATCTAAGCTACAACCAACCTGTATATATGCACATAACCCAATCTAAACAAGTTTTAAATCCTTCTGCCATGAAATTCCCATTCAAAATCAACTCAATTTCCACTTTATAGACTAAAATTCAAATCTATCAATTCTTACTCATAACCATGCAACTTAGGGGTCTGAACAAGTCCAAATGGACTAAAAAGCAAACCCCAAACTCTCCCTTCTACCTAAACTCTTCTATTTCTAAAATTCATTACTCAAAACCTTAAAATATACTTAAAAGTCAATAAACAACACAACTTATCATTTACTATGTTATTCTAGACCAGCTATATGTTCAATCATCATCCAAATCAGTCCTAAATGACCCCACCAGAGATATCAAATTATCATTTCTTTCATTTTATCATTTCTTCTACAAGTCAACTACCAACCCTTCCCTCTTTACCCAAATGATCTAAAATCTCTATAATCTAAATTTTTAAATTCAACAATCCAACCAAAAATAACAGTACCATCTCACTAAATTATCATCAACAAGGTTAATCCAATCATACACATACTCATAAAATATATCGAGCATCATACCCCTAATTTCACTTAATCAAAACAATATTTTGACCAAGTCATTTATTTCTGACATAACTAAACCATACCATCATTATAAAGTTCATCATGCATACTTGAAATGAAATACTCAAATCATAAAAACTATATTCCCTTACCTTAAAAGAAAATATCAGTGCTCTACACAGCTCGCTACCCTTGCTTCGGCTCAAGGAACTCTAGAGAAATATATAAACCACAAGAGCACGATCAGAGCAAGCCCTTAGGACCTCTGATCGACAAAGAGGTAGGGAAAAAACTAACCTAACACATGCGAAGAGAACCCTTACGCATGAATTTGACCGAGAAATTAAAGAAAAAGGAGCATAAACTTACTTGTTCTATAAGAAAAAGTGATTGCACAAAAAGGAATGATTATTCACCGTGATTACTCAGACACCTCTTGATCGTCAAACAAATGATTAGGCGTTAGAAATTGTAGGGAGAATGCAGAGAGAGCTAAGAGAAATGTTTCTAAAGAAATGGTAAGTGTTTTGGATAATGAAACGAGTTTAAAAATTTATATTTATATTATTAAATTATTTAACTTTAAAATATTCAGTCTCATTATTTTAAAATATCTATCAACTCTAATACTCGATTTTCTAGAATCTTACAGTTTTAATTTAGGAGGAACTAGAACCTGTAAGTTCGAAAAATTTTAAAATTGTCATAATCTTTTTTATGTTTTGGTTTTCTAAAAACCAAAGCATACAAGGGGATGTCGAAATGCAAAACTGCACTAGCGTCTAATTACTGCTTGTTATTGTGTAATTGATACACTTGCCATTAAAAGAATCATGCTAATAGGGTTATGTGTCTTTTCCTAATTTTAAAGAATCACTCGTATGCTAGGGTTAATTAAGAGTTAACTAAATGTCAAATGTAAAATTGGTTGAGTTAACTTTAATTTAAATAGTCTTATATTTGCATTTGGGTTTGTTATGTTTCTAAAGATAGATGTTTTTCCTGTAATGTCCTTATTAAAGAGATTCAACTCCTTTTATAGTTTTTGAGTTCACTTTCGAAGCTGTGAGAGTTATTTACCTTACCTTGATTCTTATCTTGAGCTACTATTTCAAGTGGCTAATTTTCTTAGAGTTATCCTTCGGAATTCCTTACAAAGAAGGCATTTTCTTTCTCATTTTTAAGTCTCCATCTATTTTCTAATTTCTTTTGCAAAATATTTTTATTTTACATGTTTTTTTATTATATTCCTTCTAGGAATAAATCATTATGAGAAGAGCATGCTTTATTATATTCTTACTTTGAACCGTAACGGAGAAACAACAGCCAATGGACCCAGAAAAAAAGTGATAAATACTCAATGAAGAATCATTGAATTCCCACCAACATTTCTTCATACATTCACCAACCTCTTCCTCAACGCTATTCCCATTCAATTCCCTCTCATTTATGACCCGACCACACCCCAACCTTGCTCTTTACTTTTCCTTACTCATTCATATTGTCCTGCATGATTCACAGTCTCTACCTTGTTCATTTACTGAGTCAAAAAATTTAAAATCTATTAAAAAAGTCTTGTTTTGTTTCTTAGAGATCTAGCTTTGCTCCGTATGCTCTGCCACAGAAATAAAGTACCTTAGCTTTAAGTTTAAGACAAAGACATCAATATATAGTTTGTTTCTTGCATTAGGTTAGAACACATTCACTTGTTTACCATATATAATTAAGTTAAAATCTTATTTTATAATTTGATTATGTAAGATCAAATTAGATTTAAAATTTATTTCTTAATGATATTAAAATCATAAATTTAAATATACCTTAATAATATTTGTTATTTATTAAAATTTATTTTGTTATTGGAAAATTTATTATTTATTACATCTATTGTTTATTTATTATCGAATCACTATTATTGAATTAATTATTATGTCTATTCTCATATACAAATTATATGTTTCAACGAGTATAAATAAAACCAATTTACAGAAGGGAATTTTGCAAATCTCATTTTACAACAAATATAATGGTATAGGATTGAGTTGGAGTTAAAATTGACTTTTTAAAGCATGGTTTTGTTTCTTTAAACTCTATAAATCCAGTCAAAGAAGGGTCTCTCAGATGTTTTTTGTAGAAGTCCACAACCTTTGTGTTATGTTACATCAGAGGTACTTCATTTTTCCTTAAAAAATCTTCGTACTAGTAATTGCAAGTTGCAACCCTGTTGTAAGTTAATCCTTCTACTCTATTCTTCACTACAGCAAAAACATAAAGCATGATTTTTTTTCTGTTTTATCAGTATTTTCCTTCGGAGACTGAGTATTACAGATAGTGCATGGAGATATGGAATGTAGAAAAGCACTGGAGTATGCTTAATTATTCTAGTGTTGAAGTTCTGAGAGGGGCATTTTCCATGTTGGTGGAGGCTTTGCCGTGAGTGACTAACTATCTTGCATCATTTCTCAGTAACCGACATCTCTCCTTGGTGATGGCTTTGGGAGTGTTCGGTTCTGTTCTAGTTCTGACACTCTTCTTCAAGCACTTATCATCCCAGCAACCAAACACTGATGATTTCTTTGTGTCTGAGTTCTTGAAGAAGATGGGCTTAGCATCCTCCCAGGTCTACAACTTTTCTGATTCTGTCTGTTCATTTCGAGGGGTTTCATGTGATGCCAAGAAAGAACATGTTATTGGGTTAGTCTTTTCTGGCATGGACCTTTCTGGTCCCATTCCAGACACCACCATAGGTAAGCTCACCAAGCTTCGATCTTTGGACCTTAGCCACAACAAAATCACCGACTTGCCTCCTGATTTCTGGAGTTTTAGCTTGCTCAACAACCTTAACCTCTCCGGCAATAAGATTTCTGGTTCATTGACTAACAACATAGGAAACTTTGGTTTGCTGGAAGTATTGGACTTGTCCAGCAACAATTTCTCTGGGCCAATTCCTGAAGCTATCAGTTCCCTCGTGAGTCTGAAAGTCATCAAACTTGACCACAACAGGTTTGAGCAAAGAATACCTTCTGGGATTCTTAAGTGTCGTTCTCTTGTTTCAATTGATCTTTCTTCAAATCAGCTAAGTGGGACAGTTCCGGATGATTTTGGTGCTGCTTTTCCTAATCTCGTTACCTTGAACCTTGCTGGGAATAGTATTAATGGCAGTGATTCTGATATTTCTGGGTTGAAGTCCATTGTGAGTCTGAATATATCTGGAAATTCCTTTCAGGGTTCTGTGATGAAGTTATTTCAGGGAAGGCTTGAGGTCATGGATCTTAGAAGAAACCAATTTGAAGGTCGCATTTCTCAGGTACATTCCATCTCTAATTACAATTGGTCTTATTTAGTTTATCTGGATTTGTCAGAGAATCTGCTGGATGGAGAAATTTCCCAAAATTTGATTGAATACAAGAACCTAAAACACCTTAATATTGCCCACAATAGATTTAGCAGACAGAAATTCCCCAAGGTTGAAATGCTATCTGGATTGGAATATCTGAACTTGTCCAAAACTAGTCTCATTGGTTACATTCCTGCTAAAATCTCCCAACTTCGAAATTTGAGTACACTTGATGTTTCTATGAATCATCTAACAGGGAAAATCCCTTCACTAAAAAATAGAAACCTCCGAGTTCTTGACCTTTCAAACAACAATCTGAGTGGAGATATCCCATCATCAGTCATAGAGAAACTTCCTTCAATGCAGAAATACAACTTCTCTTATAATAACTTATCCTTCTGTGCTTTGGAAATCAAATCAGCCATCATCCAAAGAGCATTCTATGGATCAGTGAACAGTTGCCCCATTGCTGCAAACCCAAGTCTTCTGAAAAAAAGAGCCACTGAAAATAAGGGAATGAAGCTAGCTCTAGCATTGACCTTCTCAATGATCTGCTTGATTGCTGGGCTTATGCTTCTAGCTTTTCGTTGCCATAAGAAAACAAAACCATGGCCTGTTAAACAAACTTCATACAATGAAGTGCATAACATGTCAGGTCCCTTTTCATTCCACACTGATTCAACAACATGGGTGGCTGATGTTAAGCAAGCAACATCAGTCCCAGTAGTAATCTTTGACAAGCCACTATTAAATATCACATTTGCAGACCTCTTGGCTGCAACTTCAAATTTTGATAGGGGTACCCTTTTGGCAGAAGGGAAATTCGGGCCAGTTTATAGAGGATTTCTACCAGGTGGTATTCACGTAGCAGTAAAAGTTCTGGTGGTTGGATCCACTCTTACGGATAAAGAAGCTGCAAGAGAACTTGAGTATCTTGGAAGAATAAAGCATCCCAATCTTGTTCCTCTAACAGGATATTGTGTAGCTGGGGATCAGAGAATTGCTATATATGACTACATGGAGAATGGAAACTTGCAAAATTTGCTCTATGACTTGCCACTTGGTGTACTTCAAAATACAGATGACTGGAGCACAGATACATGGGAAGAAGATGCGAGTAATGGGATTGAAAATTCTGGATCAGAAGGAGGTCTCACAACTTGGAGATTTCGCCATAAAATCGCACTTGGCACTGCTCGAGCATTGGCATTTCTGCATCATGGATGCTCCCCACCAATCATTCACAGAGATGTTAAAGCTAGCAGTGTATATTTGGATTACAACTTAGAGCCAAGACTCTCTGATTTTGGGCTGGCTAAGATTTTTGGGAGTGGCTTGGATGAAGAGAGTGCACTTTGTTCACCTGGCTATGTTCCACCAGAGTTTTCTCAACAAGAATTTTGTACCTCAACTCCAAAATCTGATGTGTATTGCTTTGGGGTTGTTCTCTTTGAGCTGCTATCTGGGAAGAAACCGGTTGCAGATGATTATCCTGATGTAAAGGAAGCAACTTTGGTTAGCTGGGTGAGAGGGTTAGTGAGAGAGAACAGAGGTTCAAGAGCCATTGATCCAAAAATTCGTTATACTGGAGCAGAAGAGCAAATGGAAGAAGCCCTTAAGATTGGTTATCTCTGCACTGCCGATCTTCCTTCCAAGCGACCCAGCATGCAGCAGGTACTTGGACTTCTTAAAGACATCGAACCTTCTAATTAGCATCACCATAAACAAATGTTGTCGTTTTCTTTTCATTTTATCACTTTGACTTTTGCTACCGTAGGAGAATGAGTGTCACGTCAAACCATGAAGTAAATGTAAATCGCTTCAAATATTCAAAGTATGTTTTCCATGTTCGACCAACCTCTTAATATGCCAGTTATGCAACGCGTTTAGTCAATCATTTATTGTAGTTTTTTTCTTTTTTTACAAAAGCATCCTTCTTCTATAATTTTTTTGAAAACTATTTATTGATTTTTAAAAAAAATTAATATGAATAAGTTAAGTTGTATATATAAGGAGGGTCACACAAATTTAGTATAAAATATTTTTAAATTTGGATGGTATTAAGCTAGTACAACTTCAATATAAAATATTATGTGTTATAAAATGTTTGAATTAAAGTCATATCGTTTTAGAACTATATACTTAATTTAGTAACTTTTTTAAATCCATCCATTTCATTAATTTTTCTAAAATATTGTACCAATTTGTCTATTTTTTTTCTTCCTTTTACAACTCTGCTACATTGATATTTAATATACATGTTTGATATCTTCTCGATACATTCTTACTAGTTACCTTTTTTTATTTTCCATTTCTTTTAAAATTTAAATACTATTTTGGTTTATATTTTCATTAAATTTATTTAATTATTTCTAATTTTTTGTATCAATTTAGTTCTATTTTTTGTTAATTTTATTTAATTTAACTTTAATTGAATAAAATTAATAAAATTTAGAATTAAATTGAAAAAAAATATTACTATTGAATTAAATAAATTCAACGAAAATAAGAACAAATTATTTTAAGCATTTCAATTTGTTAATGCTCAATCTGTGCAATACATTAATTTCTGTTAAATTTTGTTTGGTGACTTTGTTGTCTGGCAACAGTGATTGACTAGAGTTTAAAAAAAAGTATAAAAATGGTATATATTTCAATGGTTATATTGAACATACTTTTAATTAAATTCAGTGATATATATATAGTTATTATTAGTATTATGAGATTTAAAAATCAAGGAGTATGAAAGATGGTGATATGTATTGTTTTTTTTATTAAAAGTGAAATCGATAAAGAGATCAATAAATTTGTCATGAACTTGAAAAACTAAACTCTAAACTTTGAAACAAGAGAATAAAATAAAGTTATAGGAAATTTTGTTGAGCAGATATTTTGACAGAGAATAAATACGATCACGAGTTCAATAAAAAAATAATAATTATAGAAGAAGCTACTTTTAAAAGAACATCGAGTCAAAGAAAATTTGAAGTAATTTGTTTTGGAGTCTAATATTAATTATCATCTACCATTAATGTAGGATGATAACAAATAATAATAGTAAGTTTTGATGGAATGAGTATCTCATCTGAGTGAGATAATAAAGAAAAACATGATCTAATCTAGAATTGCATTTGGAATTGTATATTACAAAAATTGTAATCTAGAATATAAATTTTATATTTTAAATTGTGTCAAAATATAAAATAAAAAATTGTTTTAAATTACACATTTTAGAATATAAAATAAAAAATATATTTTGGAATGTACATTTTAAAATGTAAAAGAAAAATCATTATAAATTGTATAATTCACAATATAAGAAATGTCTTTTTATAAGGGCAAAAGTATATTTTCAATTAGCTTATGGAGGTGCAAGGAGAAATGTATGGGAGTGTGGGAAGAACTTGCCCAAATTGTATGCAACAAAGAAAACATAAAAAGACCCAAATAGAGCAAGTTAGAACTTACAAGACATGTCGTCCTACATAAAACATGAATTCATTTTTGAACATCAAACCATCTACAACATGCAAAAGTTTACTCGTGCATATCCAGGATGTAATTAAAAGCAAACAATTGTAATTAAACTACATAGTGTTGCAAACAATGATAAGAGAAACCTCAAATATTCGAATAAAATGTAATTAAACTTAATTATTATTTATGTTAAAGAAGATAAGTTGTCTAATATATTGTCTTATTTATCTTCCTCTTGGTCTAATTATGAAACAACTTATACATTTGACTTTATGTTAATATTTAATTCTCATAAAAATAAATATAAACTAAATCAAATGCGTAACTTATGTTAACATTTAATTCTCATGAAAGTAAATCTAAACTAAATCAATTGCAGGGATATATTACTTTCATCAAATAATCAATCATAATCGCACTAATGGTATTGTAATCTAAATGATATAATATTTACATTCAAAAAGAATCCTCTTACCTACTACATTAAAATAAAAGCAAATCACAAAATTATTTTAAAGTTTACAAATAAAGTAACTATTGTAAAAAGATCACCAATTATGTACAATGATAATTAATAGTTAGAATTCTAAATGTGAGTTTATGTACCATATTGGATAAAATTGAGAAAATAAAACATCATATAAAATTGCATATTTATTAACTCATTGTTTCAAAGTTTTTAGTAGAAAATAGTGTCAATTCTTTATATGGTTAAACTCATTTTATTAGTGTTGTATCTCTCTAGCTCTATGTATTGAAAGACTTTCAGATAAATGTGTCTCGTGAACATGCAACCAACAATTATAAGTTTTTCAGCCTTATAAATATAAGTGTCTTTCCATGGAGCAATAAATAATGATCTTACATAAATGCACACATTGATATATTTGCATGTTCCAAAGTGTTATAAAAATGTTACAAAGTGATACCAAATGCAAAATTGATAATGTATTCAGTTATGTGAAGGTATTTAGTTTTTTTTCTTCTACCGAAATAGTGTATTTTTTTACACAAATTACTGAAATGAGCATATTCAAAATAAATTACAACTTTTGGATAAGCTATGCTGGATGAACATGACTTCAACTTTGAATTTTATAGAATAGGACTTCAACTTTGAATATAGTTATAATACGAGAAGTCGTATACCTCTTTCACGATTTCTGTGTTAAAGGTGATTGCCAAAGTCATAAAGATAAAGAACGAATTTTAATTTATTTTATTTTTAAATCAAAAGACATTGTGTTCCTTACACAATTTAAGTGTTAATTCAGTTTAAGTGAAGTCGTAAAGGGCAAGACGATTTCTAATTTTGAAGGCTGAAATTAAAAGTCGTGTTCATAAAATTATCGTAAAAGGAATGTACGACTTCTAATTTTAAAAATTGTTAACGACTTTTATAAAATTTAAAGTTGAAGTTGTGTTCATAGAACTCAAAAGCTCTGTAATTAATTTTGAATCTACCAATTTAGTAATTTGTGTACACAAGTATGTATATACTATTTCTGTAAAAAAATCCTTTATCAACCATGAGAGGTTAGAATACTTTCTTTCTCTTTGTAGTCAAGGCATAAGTTATAGAATTCTCGTGGAAGACAAAATTATTTAATAAAAAAGATTATTTGTTTTCTATGTAAAAAACGAAATCTCACCATGCTATAAGTAAGCATTTAAACCGGCTAAAAGAAAGTTTTAACTAGATAAATAATTTGACATTAATTTAAATCAATAGTTTAGTTAGTTCGGACACAATTTTAAAACATAAACTATATATTAAGATCAAACGTTATCTACTCACTCACACTAATCTAAGCCTAAGGCTTACAATTTAAACAAAACAAATACATAAAATCATAAACTCTTCATCTTGTTTAAAGGGGTTCAAAACATCAAATAAACTATTCAAGTTCAACACTATTCATTAAAAATAAAAATACACACAAAAAAAAGATGTTTAACATATTTCAAATCATAATGGGTAAGCTTGGTAAACATTATGATAATTATAATCGTATTGGTAAAATTTTAAAACATTTGACTGAATAGTAGAAACAACACATGATAAGATCTAATTAAAGAAGGTCTAAGAGAATGAATTGGTACAAAAAGCAAAAGAGAGAATAAATACAATAAGAGTTTAAAACACATTATCAAAACTATTAAAGAAGACTTACAACACAAATGCATACAATATTAGAATAAAATACGTGTCTAAAATTTTCCTTAAACATCTTCATAAATAAAAAAACTATAAAATACATTTTCTTTTTTTCAAATAGAATTTTAGTTATTAGTTCATAATTTAAAAACAAAGATATTGTTTAAAAAGATAAGTGAATCAACCAAATAATCTCCAAATTCTTTGTATTTGTTATTTGTAAAATCAATTATAATCTACAAATATATTCATTAGCCATTGTAACGAATGAAGGAGAAGTGGAGGGAAATGCAGCTACTAGGAAGGGACACATGGAAGAAGAAACTGTGAGAATGGACACGTGTAAAAGGGTGAGAGCACGTAAAGAGAATGTGCTATTAAAGGATTTTGTTCGGTGAGGAAAGCATGACTCTGGTATGATCTATTTTCTGTTTCCTCAACTGAGATCTGACTTCATCTCTTTCTCTCTGAAACTACACCTTCCTTTACACCCTTCTTCTCTTCTTCTACTTCAGGTTGAATCATACACTTTGGGGAATTCTTGCTTGAAGAGTATTAGAATTTTTCTATACTGTTATATTGTTTAGTTCTTGTTCTTGTTGTAAACAAATTTCACAAAGTTTACTGTTGCATTATGTTAAATAAACTTCCCTATTTCATTGGTGCTTTCATTGACGTCAATTGCTGAGAATACTCAGATGAAGGACATGCAAACCCAGCTCACTTCCATTTTGAATTGGATCGAGAAACAATCGGATCGTGATAAAACAAATTGACATTTGCTCCTTCAATTTCAAACCGCAAACAACGATCGTATGGATCAAATGCATAAATTGTTTGATTCTTTAACGCATAGAGACAATCGGCATATTGATGCTTCAAACTCAAATGGGTCGTCGTTGCTGGTGACTCCCTCCGCTTCTGCGCTGCCGGTACGCAACATCTCATTGGGTTTTCCTCATTTTGATGGCACAACACTGGTGTTAGAATGGATTTTCAAAGCCGAGCAGTTTTTTAATTATCATCATACCTCGGATCAAGAGAGAGTCGACATAGCTTCTATTCATTTTGAGAAGGATGTGATTCCGTGGTTTCAAATGTTACACCATATGGCGGTAGTTCGTACATGGTCAGATTTGTCGAGAGCTTTAAAGAGCCATTTCAGACCATCTCCTTTCGACTCGTCAACTACAAAATTGTTCAAACTGTATCAGTGTGACACTGTTTCAGAGTACTACCTCAAATTCATGGCCCTAGTTAATAGATCTAAGGGTCTTACTGATGGCGCGGTGTTAAATTGTTTCTTAAGTGGTTTAAATAGGGATATTAGAAGGGACGTAGTGGCTCAATGTCCTACTGATCTTCTGCGTGTAGTGTCTTTGGCCAAATTGTATGAAGAAAAGTATGCTCATGTTGTGCAGCAACGTTCTACCACATATACTCATAAATATTCTCCATTATCATCTACTATTGCAAATCTTACTGCAGCAAAAAATACAGTGAAACAATCATTACCTCCGCTGCTTCCCACACCTACCAGTCCACCAATATGCCATTCCAATGTAAAAAAAATTACACCTGCGGAGATGCAATTGAGGCGAGAAAAAGGTTTATGTTATTTCTGTGATGAGAAGTTTACTTTCAATCATAAGTGTGCTAATAAACAATTGTTGATGTTATAAGCTGAAGAAGAGGATTTTGATCATGATAATGAGACTGAAAATCTCCAATATGTGACTCATACAAATAGTGAAGATGGATTAGAATATACTCATCATTTGTCTTTAAATGCTATGAAGGGAGGTTTGGGAGTTGGCACTATTCGTTTTGTTGCTCACATTAATTCTTTGCCAGTCACGATATTAGTAGATGGAGGCAGTTCGGATAATTTTTTACAGCCACAGATTGCTAAGTTTCTTAAGTTGGACATAGAACCAGCTCCTTTGTTCAAATTTATGGTGGGAAATGGAAGTTATATGAAAGCTGAAGGATTGATTAAAGCTTTGCATATTCAAGTTCAAGGGGCAAGATTTGAATTACCTATATTTTTGCTACCTATTTCAGGTGTTGATATGATTTTGGGAGCCAAATGGTTAAAAACCATAGGATCTCATATTGCGGATTATGATGCATTGCAATTGAATTTTTTACATGAGGGGAAATTTATCACTCTACAAGGCAATCTTGATTCTTCACCTACGCAAGCACATTTACATCACATAAGAAGAATGGTGAACACTGATTTTATTGCTGAGGTTTTCAGTATGCAACTGCTCCAAGACAATCCATCTCAGTCCCCTGTGTTTGCTCTGCCTGTGGATGTTGCATCAGATTTGGCCTTGTTGTTACGTAATTATAGTTTGGTTTTTTATGTCCCTACATCCTTGCCACCTCCTAGATTCCAGGATCATTCTATTCCTTTGATGGATGGGTCTCAACCTGTCAAGCTGAGATTGAAAAATTGGTGCACGACATGTTTGAGGAAGGCATAATCCAACCAAGCAAAAGTCAATTTCCTTCTCCAATCATTTTGGTCAAGAAGAAAGATGGTCCATGGAGAGTATGCAATGATTATCGTGCTCTGAATGCAATTACAATTAAAGATAATTTTCCCATTCCTCACGGGTTACTATAGGAGATTCATTAAGAGTTATGCCACAATAGCGGCACCTTTAACATATTTGCTAAAAAAGGAATCATTTTAGTGGACTCAAAATGCATCCCTAGCATTTAAAAGGTTGAAAGAGGCTTTGACATTTGCTCCTGTGCTTGCCATTCCAAATTTTGATGAGCCCTTTGTTTTGGAAATAGATGCTTCGGGGTCAGGAATTGGAGCTATTCTTAGCCAGTGTCAACATCCAATTGCTTACTTTTCAAAGAAACTTTCTCCTCGAATGCAGAAACAATATGTTTATATCTGAGAATTTTATGTCATCACAGAGGCTTTGGCTAAGTTTAGACATTACTTGCTGGGCCATAAGTTCATTATTAAAACCGATCAAAAAAGCTTGAAAGAATTGCTTGAGCATCAACTCCAAACTTCAAAGCAGCAACAGTGGCTTCCTAAGTTTTTAGGCTATGATTTTACTATACAATATAAGCCTGGAAAAGAGAACATCTCAATTGATGCTTTGTCTAGAAGTTGTTTGCTGGCTTGGTCTGAGTCCAAATTCAAATGGCTGGAACAAATTGCTAAGATGACAAAGGAGGATGCAGATTTGAGCAAGTTGATGCTGCAGCATACCCAAGGCACTTTACCTACTCAGAAGTTTGTGGTTAAAGATGACATACTTTTCAAAAGCGGAAGATTAATGATACCAGTAGACACGACATTGAAGAATCAAATTTTGCAATAGTTTCATGATTCTAAAGTTGGGGGTCATGCTGGAACTATTAAGACTATAGCCCGAATCTGCAATCAGCTTTGCCTTATGGGTTATTACAACCATTGCCAACACCTCAACAGATTTGGGAAGACATAGCTATGAATTTTATTACAAATCTACCTCCTTCACACGGTTTTTCTACAGTCCTAGTGGTAATTAATAGACTGTCCAAGTTTGGGCATTTCATTCCCTTAAAAGTTGGTTATACTAGTAAGACAGTTAGTAAGACAGTTGCCGAAGCTTTTATTAATAATGTGGCAAAGATTCATGGTTTCCCTAGAACTATTGTCTCGGATAGAGATAGGATTTTTATCAGCTCTTTTTGGCAACACCTATTCAAAGCTCAAGGCACTACTTTGGCAATAAGCTCGACATACCACCCTCAAAGTGATGGGCAAACAGAGATATTTAACAAGACATTGGAGATGTATTTGCGGTGCTATGTTTTTTAGAGTCCCAAGCTATGGTATTCTATGCTTCCGTGGGCACAATATTGGTATAATTCTTCTTACTATCACAGTATAAAAATGAGTCCTTTTAAAGTTGTTTTTGTTCGGGAACCCCCTATGATTATTACTTATGAAGTTAATGCTAAAGATCCTTCTCTTATTCAAGAGTCTCTAAGCAATAGGGATAAATTGCTGCAACAGCCCAAGCACAATCTCATGAGAGCTCAAAATTACATGAAAATACAAGTTGATAAAAAAAAGAAGAGAGTTGCAACTACAAATTGGTGATCTGGCCTTAGTGAAATTGCAGCCGTATAGACAAAACTCGGTGACTCTTAGAAAGAATCAAAAACTGAGCATGAGGTTCTTTGGTCCATTTGAAGTAGTGGAGAAGATCGGTGCAATGGCTTACAAGTTAAAGTTGCCTCAGACAGCTCGAATTCACCCTGTTTTTCACATTTCTTTGCTCAAAAAGTTTTTGGGAAATCAATCTCAACCATACTTACCTTTACCTTTGACCACTAATGAGTTTGGCCCTGTTATAAGTCTAATGAAAGTGCTAGATACAAGAGTCATACAGTGTAACTCCACTGACATACAACAGGTGTTGGTTCAATGGCACTTTACTGCACCCTAGGAAGCTACTTCGCAGGATATTAATGAATTTCAACAAGCTTATCCTCACTTCAACCTTGAGGACAAGGTTGCTCATAAAGGGGAGGGTATTTTAACGAGTGAAGGAGAAGTGGAGGGAAATGCAGCTGCTAGGAAGGGACACGTGGAAGAAGAAACTATGAGAATGGACACCTGTAAAAGGGTGAGAGCACGTAAAGAGAATGTGCTATTAAAGAATTTTGTTCGATGAGGAAAGCATGACTGGTATGATCTATTTTCTGTTTCCTCTGCTGAGATCTGATTTTATCTCTTTCTCTCTGAAAATGCACCTTCCTTTACATCCTTCTTCTCTTCTTCTACTTCAGGTTGAATCATACACTTTGGGGAATTCTTGCTTGAAGAGTATTAAAATTTTTCTATAATGTTATATTGTTTAATTCTTGTTCCTGTTGTAAACAAATTTCATAGAGTTTACTATTGCATTCTGTTAAATAAAATTCTCTGTTTCAGCCATCATTTCTTTGTATTTTAATATCTAAACTTTCACACATGTCAATCCTTAGATATCATATTTTCCAAGTCAAATATAGATTATGTCGATAAAAGACACTCCAATACTCGAATCAATACATTAGATGACAATAAATACAGTAATTAATGAATACAATTAATGTATCTTATAGAATGTGTTATTTATGTATATTATTAATGGATCTAGACAACATGACTTAATTATATGTCAATCTCTTTGACTATTTTATTTTAACCTAATCATAATTTATCAATGTCAAATTATTGTTATTTCGAACAAAATAATACTCATACAGATATGGTAAAGGTGTGCTCAAAACATGTGTAGTAAAATATTTAATCATGACAAGACTTTTTAAAAAGTTATACAATAATAAAACTTTTGTACATGAACTATTTTTCTCTCTTAAAATCCAAACACACACTAACATTAGAAGCAGCTAGATAAAACTATCCTTAGTAACTTTCATCTCACTTGATGGAGAGAAGCAACACTCTAAAGTTCCACTTGTATATAAATAACAAACTTTGCAAGAACAAAGACACGAAGAATGACAATTTAGTTTGGGTCGAGAGTAGGACACAAGAACCGTAATTATTATCCCTAAGAAAGCATAGAAAAGGCATAAAAAAAATGAAGAGTTGTTGCGAGAATTATATAGATAGATAAAGGCGTGTGTAGTGTTGGTGATTTGTGAGGGTGCCACTGAACGGTGGCAGCCCAATCCAAAGAGCGTGGAAGAGGACAAGAAAAGCCTCAAATGAGACTCTTATGCGTGTCAACAAGGGTGAAAGGTTGTTATAGCGAGATCGAGAACGATGAGGTGTAAAAGAACAAAAATATATATGAGGCCCCAAATCGCTACCCTTACATTCTCCCTAACCTGCGTATCCCAGGCTTTCGCTTACCTTATCCTATCCTCACTCACGCTATTTCTTTTTCTATCTCTCTCTCTCTCGCAATCTATATTCTCTCCCTAACCACTCTTTCTCTTCTCTCTTAATTCCCTCACCATCTCTCTTCTATCTCATTCATTTCCACACTATATATCAATCTTCTTATACAGCAGCTTCGTCGGTGCTTTAATTTTCTTTTGCGCCATCCAAATAATAACAATATATATATCTTCTTACTTTCTTTCTTTTAATATAAAGAAAAATTCCAGAGCTCTCAACGACGGAGATGCTGTTTCTATTTCGTCTCTCACTTCACATGCACAGATATTTCTGTTTTCTCTACTCGATGAATCCAACTATTGTTTCTTAGTAATTTCCGTCCGCGAGAAGCTAGCTGCCGAAGGTGTATAAATTTTCCGAAACGTCTAATCACTATTAATTCGACTGATTGATTCCTTCCGTTCCACTGCAATGGCTCCCAAAACTGGCAAAACCAAACCGCACAAGGCCAAGGGAGACAAGAAGAAAAGAGAAGAGAAAGGTTAATTCGTATTTCCAACTCTCAAATATTGCTTTCAATCCAAACGGAATCAAATCAGTTTCGGTTTTTTTTTCGCTTTTTCTTGTTGCATTACCATTAACGTACGTGCTAACAGAATCAACATTCAAACGCCGTCGTTCTGGTATCCAATGCATTGCTTATCTTTTAATCTCATTGGTTCGCCAAATTCTTCACCTTATCCTCTCCTCATATAAATTACATTTCCCTCTGCAGTTTTGCCCACCGTCATCGAAATTACAGTAGAAACACCAGACGAATCACAAGTTACTCTCAAGGTACCGCCTATGGAGTCGTTTCGCTTAATTTTCTGCTCTTTCGTCAGATCGATATTATATATATATATATATATATATATATATATATATATATATATGTATATGTATGTATGTATATGTATATGTATGTATGTATATGTGTGTGTAATAGAGATTCGTTTTTAATTTTTGTTTTCTGGACTGTGATTTTGTTCCTTTTAATTTCACCTTTCAAACTAAATATCAAAATGTCAACATTTGTTTTCAAAAGTTTGAGAAATATTTTTGGCTTTCCTACACATTATCAACTTGGTGGTTGTGATAATGTCTATTTTCCGAAATGTATTTGTGATTTAAGTTTCAAGAATACCTAATTTTTGATATTGACACATTCACAGTGTAACTCGGGGTTTTAGTGTTTGTAAATTTTAAGAAGTTGAAAATGGTCCTATAAATCATTCTTAAATAATAAAATCATTTTTTATTCTGTAACAAACACTTATATTTTTTTCTCTTTTTATATGACGTCATGGTTAAAACTAAAAGTGTTTTTTATTTTAAATCCAAATTAATCACATTTATTTTGTTATTACATTTTCCTCGTATAATATTATGTTTTCATATTTAAATTCACTTTATATTTAAATTATTTAGATATAGTATATTCATGCAAAATTTCACAGGAAGTTAAGATTATTCACGTATATGGTATGCTTAATTTATTTTAAACCATGTATTTTTTTTTCAATAACAATTATTTGCATTTGTGTGTGGCAGGGCATCTCCACGGATAGGATCCTAGACGTGAGAAAACTTTTAGCGGTACACGTTGAGACTTGTTCCTTGACCAATTTTTCCTTATCTCATGAGGTAAGCTTCTTCTGTACTTTTTTTTTTTAAATATTGTTTAAGATAATGTAAATATAATTATTTCAGTTCTTGACTTTATAAGCTATTTTTTTACTCATACTTTACAAACTTTTATCTTACAAACATAATTCATTTTTAAATATTTTATCATATTAAAATGAATTATTTTTTACAAATTAAAACTCGATGAAAATATAAAAATAAAACGAAGGATTAAATAACTAGTTTTACCTTTTAGGCCATTTATTCTACTCCATTTCTGGTAAATCTTGTCCTGACTTACTAACAAAATAAATTGTTTACATCAAAGTATAACTGCTCTCACGCAATTGAATATATAGAAAACTACATTGTTTGCATAATAATTGAAAATTTTGTTATTTTGGCTCAGTTTTAAAAAAATTTAGTCTTACATAGAATAATTATAAAAATAATACAACTTTTATATTTTTTAATCTAAATATTTCTAATTTTCCTAAAATATATATTTGCATTTTGTTTTTTCTAATCGATTCTTCAATTTGATTGATAAAATGTACAAGAGTTAAATACATTTATTTTGATAAACCAAATTTAGATATTTTAGTTTAATATTTTATTGAAAAAAATGGTAAGATAATGAATGGCCGAGGACGACGTGCAGTTGCATTAATTGGTGTCTTACCATTCTCCAACTATAGCTAGTGACCACTCGAGGATTTGGAACGTGGGACAGTTTTTCTCCATCTTTTGCATATGCATATATGCATACATACTCGTGTTTTGCAAGTTGTTTTGGCATGTCTCTTAAATCATATTCATGATTATAATGCTACAGTAATATAAACATGTTTTCTTTTTTGTTATTGGGAATTACATGTATCATGACTTTGAAAATGGAACAATATATTTTCTATATAATAAGAAAATATTTTACATATTTAAAATATCTTTCAAAAAGTGTTTATATAAAATTGAATTAATTTTATCATTCTATTTTTTCTTAAAAAATAATAAAATTAAATAATAATAAATAATTGTAATATTTGTATTTACATAAAAAAAGATACATCTCTTTTATATACACATTTAGTTTTCTTATTTTATCTTTTTATAATACAACTGTTTATGTTAACTTGTTTAACTGTTATTTCATAAAACTCTTACAAACGTTTAATTTATTTTCTTTCTTTTTGTATGTTCAATTAATCTTCCTTTCTTTATTATACTAGCTGTTTTTACTGCTCACATCCATATACTTCATTTGTGTTTTTTTTTCTTTCTTGTGGAAACTGTACAATTCTTCTGTGGAAAATTAAAAGCGAGATTTTAAAGTTTTTGATGTTGTAGTCACAATTATAATTTTGTTAGAAAAGGTTTTAAAAAATGCTAGTGATAACAATTTTGGTCGATACATTTAAGTGTATGAGTTTCCACAAGTGTATTATAACTTAACTTATCCGCAATTTTCCTATGTCAAATAAATAATTATATATTTTAAATTATATTTCCTTTATTTGTAATTAATTATTCATAAAATTATATATATATATATATATATATATATATATTTGTATATATTTTTTTATATATTACATTATTAATATTTATTTTTTGAAATTAAAATAATTATATTATCATTTTATCTTTTTTAAAATTATTTATTTAAATTTAACCGTTTTTTAAACTAAATTAATTATTATTAATAAAGGAAAGGAAACAAATGCGTGAAGCATATGCGTGTCCCCTAATATGACAATTAACAAGTTTTCTGTAGATGTATATAACATGGACGGCGTCCCCTAATATGACAGTTAACATTTTTTTTTTCTGTAGATGTGTATAACATGGACGGCGAAGCAATAATTTCTCCATACCTTATTAGCTTATGTCAAAATAAATCATAGATAAATAATATAAATTACATCCTTGTTTATTTACAAATTTTCATATACCATAATTTTTTTTTCATAATTAGGAAATTTGATTGATTGAGTGAAATTTTTAAGAAAAATTTTCTACGAAAACAGTGTACATGTAATAAAATATTATTGTATGTAATAGATGTATTTACGTTTACAAAAGTTATTTAAAAATTCACACATACGATAACTTGTGATTATTTAACAATTTTACTCTGTAATCTTTTACAATAAAAGAGAATTACGTGTAGAATTTCTAAAAAATTGGAATCTTCAGCTAATCTCATAAAATATTGATTAATTTAATAAACTATTTTACATAAAACTAATGATGAATAATATAAAAACAAAGAAGAAAACGCGATGCAATTATTGGGAAGTTGTAAATAAATAATCTAACGTCGACTAAGTGATAATAATAATAAATAATCTAATTAAAGGTAGAGAAATGTTTTATTATATTTTTTTTAAGTAATAAAAATTTGTAAGTTTACTACAAAGAGTAAGAGAGTCTCGAATTATTTAACCCTCCCAATGCCCTTGTCTTTCTGAAAAATAAAATAAAATAACTACAATAAATAATAATAACGGCTAACAGAATAAGTTGGACAGGTACGAGGCGCGAGGCTGAAAGACACGGTTGAAATCGTTTCCTTGAAACCCTGCCATCTGACCATCGTCCAAGGTAACGAACAGCACTAAACCAGAGCCCTCTGTTGACTATCACTGCCCACTGACAGTTTTTTTATTCTTTTGTCAGAGGACTACACGGAAGAGCTTGCCGTCGCACACATTCGGCGACTCCTTGACATCGTGGCCTGCACCACCTCCTTTGCCTCCGCCACAAAACCTCCCGCCTGCAAGTCCAAAGACCCCACCGAACCGGGTTCAGAAAATGGATCGGAAACAAGCCCAAGAGTCAAACCCGTGGATCCGAATTCGGACTCGGGCAATGCCAAAACCGACAAAGTGGACGGTGACATCTCCATGTGTCCACCTCCCAGGCTTGGACAGTTCTACGATTTCTTTTCGTTTTCTCACCTTACGCCGCCGTTTCAATGTAAGTTATATGTGTGTGTGCGTGTGTGTGTAAATATATATATATATATATATATAGAATGTATGTGTGTATAAAAGTATGCAAAATGTGTATTCCGTATTTTAAATGTCCACTGTGTTTTCCTTTTAGTTAGTTGCCTTTTCATCTTATTTGAAGCCCGATGAAATTTGCTTGAGGAAATGTATGGGCTTTGCAATGCTAAACCGGTACAACCGTAGTTATAAAATTTTATAGTTTTAATTCAATTGCTGTGGAAATCTATGTTGAGTTTAATCTTAAAGTATACATTGTAATTTTTTTCTTGCCCTTATAAAAGTGACTTTTGAACTGGTTGTTTCGAGTGATAGTGCATCTTATATGCGTATTTTAATGAAATCTATTTATGTTTTTGGTTATTTTCCTCTGCTTTGGTGAAATAATCTTCTGTGAAAACAATTGGGTAAAATTTATACTTCGAACTGTAGCGATGCTGTTGGAATTTTTATTTTCTTTTTGTATTTTGTTTTAGTGATGAATGCTCTTTTGCTCAACAAACTAGAAACATGGTGTTGTGCCAAGCTGCTAGCTCCAACAACTTTACGACCGAGTATATTTTTTGTTAAACTATGTTTCCTCTTCCATGGATATGTTACACTGCAATTAGATACATGAATAGTGGTTTGTGCCAGTGGATTTCGGTTAGCTTGGATATAATTCAAATTATTTAAGCAATATGAATATGCTTGATAGTAAATTGAGCTGGAAACCTTGTTTTTATTAATGTTCTTTTGGTTTTGATGCAGACATACGGAAATCAAATCGACCTTTCCTTGAGGAGAAAACAGAAGATGATTTCTTTCAGATTGATGTGAGATTTATTCTTTTGCTAACTTTTGTCTCGCGTTTTCTAAATTTTTTAACCCAAAAGGAATTTCCACAACCACTGGTGGTGAATGTGATATACCTTTGGAGGAAAGAGAGATAATCAATAGTAGATGTGTTAGGCAATGTTAAAAGGAGGATATAGGAGAGGAACCTATAAGGGTAGAATAAATTTGAGTTGTGAAAAGATAAAGCTTTATGCACATACTGTTTTGCTCCTTTCTCTTGAATGAGCTCTAGCAAATAATTTATCTTTGAAGTGATTTTTTTGTGCATTTCGCGTATGCAGGTTAGAGTTTGTAGTGGAAAACCTACTACAATTGTTGCTTCTAGAATAGGATTCTATCCTGCTGGAAAACATCCACTTGTGAGTCATACATTGGTGGGTCTGCTTCAGCAGATAAGCAGGGTTTTTGATGCTGTAAGTTCTAACTCATTGATGTTTCGTTACTGTTGCTGCTTTAAACAATTCCAGAACATTTTTCTTTTCTCGTAGTAACCGTTTATAAAAAGTAAGATTAAAAGCCATGACCAACTGGTCACCAGGACACAAATTTACTGCTATGCTGGGGTCATCCTCCAATATTTAATGTTGTATATAATTTATATTGCATGATTGAAAATAATAAATAATAACCCTTCTTGCAGGCTTACAAGGCACTTATGAAGGCGTTCACGGAACACAACAAAGTAAGTACTTCCCACAATTTTTCACATTACTATTCTAACTGTACCAGATGATTTTACTGTTACAGTGGCTCCTTTCAGTTTGGTAATCTTCCTTACGGTTTTCGTGAAAACACATGGGTTGTTCCTCCGGTTGTTTCTGATAATTCATCCATCTTTCCACCACTTCCCGTGGAAGATGAAACTTGGGGAGGAAATGGGGGTGGACAAGGCAGAGGTTGTAATCACGAAAATAGACAGTGGGCGAGAGACTTTGCAATTCTAGCTGCAATGCCATGTCAAACTGCAGAGGAGAGACAGATTCGGGATAGGAAAGCTTTTCTACTTCATAGTTTATTTGTTGATGTATCAGTCTTCAAAGCTGTTTCTGCTATAAAAAATTTAGTGGATATTAAGCAAAACTCTTCTTTGCCAACTTCGTATGAAGAAAGTATTGGGGATTTAACTATTAAAGTAACAAGAGATGTTTCCGACGCTAGTTTGAAGTTGGATTGCAAAAATGATGGAAATCGAGTTCTTGGATTGTCTGAAGAAGAACTAGCTCAAAGAAACCTTCTCAAAGGCATAACTGCTGATGAGAGTGCAACTGTTCATGTAAGTTAGCTAAGTGTCATGAACCTATTGTAGCACTAAATGGTTTTTGTTTTGATAAATTGTTCTTGCCTTTTGTTGTAGGATACTCCTACTCTAGGTGCAGTACTTATAAAACACTGTGGCTACACAGCTGTTGTAAAGGTCTCCGCTGACAGAGATTTGGAGGGGAGTCCTAATTCGTCAGAAATTGATGTTGAAGAGCAGCCTGAAGGAGGTGCAAACGCATTGAATGTTAACAGGTCATTTATTCTCTAGCACCATTTAATTTATTTTAGTACTAGAGGATCACGAGGACTATTTAATTAAAAATTAGTTCTTGCATTACTTTCTAATAAACTTTTGCATCATAAAAATTATAAAATTCATACACCAATAACGGGGAAAACTTGTTGCATTTGGAACTTATAATGCTGCAGTACTAATCTATTTTGGTAATTTATTTTGTATGATTAGCTTTAGCTTAACGGTGCTTTTACTTTTTTTTTCTTTGGGTAAATATGGTTTTATAAAGCACCTGATAAAAGTTTCTTTTCAAAATTATCTCAGCTTACGGATGATATTGCATAGGCCATCTACACTCCAACCATCAAATGCAAGTCAACGAATCCAAGGCACAGACATTGAATATTCACGTTCAACTCAATCATTGGTAAGGAAAGTCCTAGAAGAAAGTTTACAAAAATTGAAGGAAGAAACCACTAGACACAGAAAATCTATCAGATGGGAGCTTGGGGCATGTTGGGTACAACATTTACAAAATCAAGCTACTGGGAAAACTGAGCCAAAAAAGGAAGAAGAGGCTAAGGTTGAGCCAGCTGTTAAAGGTCTTGGGAGGCAAGGTGGATTACTAAAGGAATTAAAGAAAAAAATTGATAACAAAAACTCCAAAGTTGAAGTAGGAAAGGATATTTCCCCATCTAATAATGACAATGACATAAACAAGCAAGAAGCCACGAAACAGGAATTAGAGAGACAAGGGGAAGAAAAGGAAACTATATGGAGAAAGCTACTTTCTGAAGCTGCATTTACACGTCTTAAAGAATCTAAAACTGATCTTCATCTGAAGGTTCATCTCTGCTTTTTGACTTAAATGATGCTTTATTTTTCTGACGCTGTAACTGGAATGTTATTCTCAATAGGAATATGTCAATTTTATGATTTCTAGTCAGCAATGTGCTTATTATTCTATGTATTCATTTTTATTAATATATTTTTATTTGATACCTTCTCCATATTCTCAGTCACCTGATGAATTGATGGAGATGGCACATAAATATTATGTTGATACTGCACTTCCAAAGCTGGTGAGTTTCCTAACATTGAACCTATTTATATTTAAACTGAGTTATTTTGGAATGTGTTTAGTGATTGTTACTTCAAATTCATAGGTGGCAGATTTTGCGTCCCTTGAACTCTCACCTGTTGATGGAAGGACGTTGACTGATTTCATGCATACTAGGGGCTTGCAAATGTCTTCCTTAGGCCAAGTGGTAATATTCTTACGATAATGTTAACTAATGTCCTAAGGCATTGGTCAAGGAATCAAAAGTGGAAAGTTTCTATAAGAAAGTGTAATATTTAATGCTACAAATGCACCACATCCAATGAGAAAACCAAGTTATTGATTCCTTACCCATTCCCTAGGATACTAAAGAATAATATTTTTATTTTTTAATTATATATTTTTTTCTGCAGTATTTATTAGGTTCATAAATATATGTAGGGGTTTTCACAGGTCTGTTTGGGCCAAATTTAGTTGAAAGTAAAATTTGAACCAATTAATTTTCATTGTTTTGAATTTTTCGAAAAAAACATTCAAAATCGAAATCCAACCTGCCCATTCTTGATCTTCTCGATTTGGTTCAGACCAATTGGATCCAATTATATTTAAATATACAAAATTTTGTTTTTGCGAAGATGTCAGAATACAAAATTTTGTCCAAAATTCGCCAATAATTCTATAATTAAAAGAGATAAACAACATTTTTGAAGTGTAATTGACTTACATCAACTAAATAAAAACAAAAAATTATATAATTATATCTTAAAATCTGATATATAACAATTAATAATAGAAAAATTCATCCTTGGTTTGGTTCTGGTTCATCATGCTTGGACCAATTAACATTGGATTTTATTTCTTTGGTTAGAATTAGATGCGATTAAGCTAAAATGCCAAATAAATTTAATTGGTTTGATTTGTATTCTTGAGTTGGTCTGGTTGATCCAAATGGATGAACACCCTTAAATATAATAATGAACTATATGCTCTCTCTCCCATGTGCATGTGTTATGAAGTCTAGGTTGAATGTTTTTAAATATACAGAGGTGTAGTATTGTTTCATTGTGTCTAAAAGGAGAACACACATAGCTGTATTTATACTTACCCTGTTTATACAAAAAGAATCAGACGTAAATGATAATACGATCAAATCCCTGACTATTAGCAGCTCATATCAACATGTGATGTTCTAATGTTAACATTAAACATGCCATTTAACAATAGGAAACTTCACTAATAATCCAATACTATTTTTTCATTCAAATTCTGCCTGCCAGGTTGAGCTTTCAGATAAACTCCCTCATGTGCAATCTCTATGTATACATGAGATGGTTGTTCGAGCCTACAAGCATATCTTACAAGCAGTTGTTGCTGCAGTTGATAATGTTTCTGAATTGGCTCCATCTATTGCATCATGCCTAAATATATTGTTGGGAACACCAACATCTGAAACTAGTGATGAAGATATTATTACTAGTTATGAACTGAAATGGAAATGGGTAGAAAACTTTCTTCTGAAGAGGTTTGGATGGCAATGGAAGGATGAAAATGGTCAAGATTTAAGAAAGTTTGCCATTCTTCGGGGACTCTGCCATAAGGTAAAATAAAAGGCCCATTCTGTAATAGATTGATTCTGATCACTTTACTCCATTGTTATTTCAATTAAAAAAAAATCCTCTAACAGGTGGGGCTTGAACTGGTTCCTAGGGACTATGATATAGATACATCATGTCCTTTTAGAAAGACGGATATTGTAAGCATGGTCCCCATATATAAGGTGAAATACACAACACCTTCACTTTTACGCAGGAAACTAATACTTTCTAAAGTCCTAATCACTAAATTACAACTTGAATTATCTTCGCAGCATGTAGCTTGCTCATCTGCTGATGGCCGCACACTTTTGGAATCATCCAAGACTTCCTTGGATAAAGGTAAATTGGAGGATGCTGTCAATTATGGCACAAAGGTATAAATAATTTATTCCATCTCAGATTATATCTGTTCCTGAAGCCAACAACTATATTTACCCACATTTTGCATTGAATCTTGAAGGCACTCTCAAAATTAGTGTCGGTATGTGGGCCTTACCATAGAATGACAGCAGGAGCATATAGTCTCTTGGCTGTTGTGCTGTACCATACTGGAGATTTCAATCAGGTATGTTTTTATATCCTTAAGTGCTCTCCGTTAATTTATCAATACTAGTTACATATTGTTTTTCTTCTATGAATCATACATAAAAAAGTGTTAAAAGTATTTTTGCGAACTAAATATTTCACTTTTTTTGGTGGTTGTTTTGCTTAGTTTTGATAGAACATGACATTAGTGAATAAAGAAAATCAATATTAGGTCAGTGCAGAGAATCCCTTGGGGACGGCATCAATTTTCTGAAGTACATTTTAGTAACTGCAAACACTATCAAAGAATAAATGAGGCTTCACATAATCAAGAAACATTTTTGAAAAAGGTTCCGAGTTAATTCCAATCAAATTAGTATCATTGTAATGACTTTATATGTGCTTTTGCTAGGCAACTATTTATCAGCAAAAGGCACTAGATATTAACGAAAGAGAGCTTGGACTGGACCATCCTGATACGATGAAAAGTTATGGGGATCTTGCTGTTTTCTATTATCGACTCCAACATACGGAATTGGCTTTAAAGTATGCTTCTTTACATCATATTCGTAAGATAAACTGTTTGATTGTAATAATGGAAATAGCTTTCACGGTTCTTCATGTGAGAATCTGGTACCCTTTCTACTTCTGATGATAGAAATTGTTACAATTGATAGTGGGGTTACATAGAGATCATAATTGATTGAAGTATTCTATGCATTTCAGAAATTCCTGAAGGCTTTACTATGAAAATGCTTTCTTCAAAATTGCAACACAACTTAAATTAATATTAGTAAAAATCAACAAAACTAATATTATTGGATAAAAATGAGTAGGCAAACATCCTAGAAAAGTCAACAGAACTGGGCCAGTTTCCTATGTTATATATTGTTTCATGAAAGAATATTAAGAAAATTCCAAAATTAGCTGGTGTTGTTGATCTATAATTGCGTTCATCTTAGATCATTATAGGGCTTTTAAGATAAAAAGCGCGTGAATTGGATCTCATTTATTATGAATTTGTTGACGGACACGTGATTTTCTTGATGGATACATACTATGCTGTTCGGGTTTAGTAAAAATTTCCCTTTGTCTAGTTACGTAACAAATAAGAAAACTCCTGTAAATAATTACACTAATCTTTTTATCTTATTTGTTTCTAGGTATGTTAATCGTGCTTTGTATCTTCTGCACTTAACTTGCGGACCTTCACATCCAAACACGGCTGCCACCTACATTAACGTAGCAATGATGGAAGAAGGATTAGGGAATGTCCATGTTGCTCTCAGATACCTTCATGAGGCTTTAAAATGTAACAAAAGATTACTTGGAGCTGATCATATTCAGGTTCTCCCTTATTCCTTGCACGAACCTTACAGGTTACTGTCGCATGAGACTTCATGTTCATAAGTTGGTCTGGTAATATGATAAATATAACTTATGAATAGATCATAAAGGAAAAAATGAAAAACTAAATTCACTTGGTGACTGACTTAAGACTCTAAGCCAATAACTTACTTATCCATTTTACTTCACCAGTCATGACAGTTCAAATTTCTATTCAACTTGATTATTAATTCTTTGGAACAAATCACTGTTTCAGCATTCATCTTGACCTGAGCTCTTAGGCTGATTGAACTACAACTGGCTGAAATAGTGGATCAGTTAACCCATGCATTATTTCAAGATTCAAAGCAGAAAACTAGCTATACACCACTACCAATACAACCTAATTTGTCTTGTACATGCCTTTACTCTTTTCCGTTGTCATATTTCATCTTAAAACCAATTGTCATTAAATGAAATATTCCAATAGACATATAAGTCTCATCCCAAAAGTTCACCCAGGCAATATGGAACTTTCCAATACCCCTCCCTCCACAGATTCTTGTCAAACTAGGCAAACCTACTAGAATAGGCAATTATCAAGATAATAATGGGTTCCAATACTAAATCCAATTTCATATTTAAACTAATTTACATTGAATGAAGTTATGGAACTTTCCAATTGATTTTTGTACGTGTCTCACTTCTTGGAATGCATCTTATATATTATCTACCGGGAAACTTCCTGTAATGTAAATTAGTTTTAGGATGAAATCTTACATTGTTTAACATCTGCTCTCCCAGCTTCAAATAGCTGATGTATTCTACTTTTTAACCCAGTCTTTTGTATAGTTGGCCTTGGTTGAAGGAAACATATGCTTTGGAAATTTTTGAAGAATTTCACTTGACAATTTTAACTTTATAGTTCTGTCACCAGTTGAACTATTTAACTTACAACAGCAAATTACTAACATATTTGAGTTGTTGTCCTGACCTGATCATATGTAGGTTAACCTTATCGTGTGAATTTTCTATTCAGTTCCTAGTGTCAACTTATCATGTAAAGCATTGTAGCAACCCCATACACACAATTTAAACTGTGGAGATTACATGTTTAAAAAACAATTGGGGCCCGTTCTAAATTTTAAAAAAATTATGAGTAATGATAGGGTAACACACGTTTACATTCATTTGACACACATTATAAAGGTAAAATGGTCATAGAAAAGTGAATTTTGTATTTTTTCAAAAAAGAAGAAAGAAAAAAGTAAGAAAGGATAGTGTTAAATAAATTAAAAAATATGTGTGAATCAAAGTATCATTTCTCAAAAACTACTTAGTCTCAAACCTATTGACTAACTTAGCGTAACTTTTGCCTAGTACTGACATAATGTAGTGCTTGATTGCAACAAGAGATTGTGTTGGAGTCACTAAAGCGGGGGGTATTGTTGGAAATTTCAAAAGAGGAGATTGGCATCAAGAGTAGTGTAAAATTTGACAAATATAGTGACTTTCATTCTATGATGTTAGAAGTCTCACGTCTACTAGAGATAAGGTCAATTTAGAATATATATGTAGGTGCAAAGTTCACCTTATAAGCTGGTTTCATAGAGTTGAGTTAGGCTTAAAATCTACTTCTTAACATGGTATCAGAGCTTGGTTTTGCTAGGTGATAATGCTGTCGTTGACACAATCAAATTAACACTACTAAACTATAATAACTTCAATATTGTTAAGATAGTAGCAAACAAAATAGAAAGGGTAAAGTTAACCCTAAGTCATCGCCCAACGAGAAGGCCTCCCTTGCCTCTCTACCAGACTCAAATTTGGCACTCGCTCAACGAATGGTTGGCTTGCCCAAGAGTCTGCATAGCACAAACACCCAAAATTGATACCTTTGGCTCTAAAATCGTACCACTTCACATGACTTATTAGTGGCCAAAGGTATCACTTTACAATTTTAATTCAAATTTCACACATCAAAGGTTAAGTTAACATGTAACACATATTCACATTCAATCACTCTTTATTTATCATACTGAGTTAATCAATTATAACATGCCAATCTATAATAGATTTCCCAGTCAATTTCCTCATCAAATGCACCATTTGAAATCAATTGAGTCCAATTTACAAAATCCTTGAGGCCAACACACCAACAAATAACAACTACAAATAATAAACTCTAATAATACTATCAAGTCAACCAAATGCACATCCTAACCAATTCATCTCATCCCCAATTTCATTTAGTTCAAAACAAATTAATACTACAATTTCCTACAAAAAGAAATCAATTTTAAATAACTAAATTCCCTTATTTTACTTATGAGTTAAAGCCTATCCTAATGAGATTTATTTTTTGTTCCACCTATTGTGCCACCCGCTATCAAGATATTTCTTGTTTGTTGAGCCTATCGTGTCACCCGTTGTTAGGTCGCTATTGAACCACCCATTATTGTTCAAACTTGCACTCGAGATATATATCTCGATGTAAGGGGGTTTTGTTGGAGATCTCATATCGACTAGACATAAAACAATTTCCTAGTACACAATGGGTTCAAATCTCACTTTACAAGCTAATTTTGTGGGGTTGAGTTAGACTTAAAGTTCAATTCTTAATATGGTATCAAAGTCATGGGTTAGAGTCTATCTTAACAAAATTTGATGTTTGTTGGGTATATTATTCCACCTGCTATCAGACCACTATTAAATCATCCACTAATGTCTAGTCGCACCCTCGAGATATATATACC
The DNA here is from genome assembly GCF_029865625.1 of Vigna umbellata. Lineage (NCBI taxonomy): Eukaryota > Viridiplantae > Streptophyta > Magnoliopsida > Fabales > Fabaceae > Vigna > Vigna umbellata. Next base: position 10,612,839 of record NC_142166.1, read on the forward strand.
TCAGCGTGAGGGGAATGTGTTGGAAGTCTCACATCGACTAGAGATAAGACTCATTTAGAGTATATGTGGGCGCAAACCTCACCTTACAAGTCGGTTTTGTGAAGTTGAGTTAGGCTTAAAGTCCACTATTTAACATATGAAATGCAATTTTGTTTGAGTACTAGTCATGTTATGTAAGGTGTAGGCTAAATATTAAGTTCATGAAAGCACTTGTTCATGCTCGATTTTTTCACAAATATGCATTAGAGTAGCGTAGTTTGCATTTTTAACTTGTTTTACACATATTTGGCTTTTCAGACAGCTGCAAGCTATCATGCAATAGCTATTGCTCTTTCTTTGATGGAAGCATACTCTCTAAGTGTTCAACATGAACAGACCACCCTCCAGATCCTGCAGGCTAAACTTGGTTCTGACGATCTAAGGACACAGGTAGTCTTACATATCCCTTTTTGATGATGGATTAAGTCACATAAATGGTAATCCTTGTTACTTATGCAAATATTTGAATTCATTATAGGATGCGGCAGCATGGCTGGAATACTTCGAGTCAAAGGCTCTCGAGCAACAGGAGGCTGCACGGAATGGTACACCTAAGCCAGATGCCTCAATCTCCAGCAAAGGTCATTTAAGGTAGTGATTACAATTAGAACAAGCTCCACTTATGTCAATCTATCTGGTTCACTCTATGCATTTTGGTTGAATGATCTATACATAAGAGCTTATCTGAGTTTGTTGACCTCTACTAGATATTTCATCTTTTATAAAATCACCAATTGGAATGTGTTTAGACTTCATGTTGAGTAAGCATATGCATTTATCAGTATCACAGGCCAAAGCTAAAGGTTAATAAGTTGGTGGAACAATAAGCAAGCTTATTTGTTATAATTTGAAAAAAAACAAAGTAAAAAGATAATGTTGTGGAGTGCTTGAGCATTTAAATGATTAAAGTAAACATGGACAATGCAGCTCAATCACAGTTTCTCCTGTGTTTTGATTTTACAACAAAATTTGAGAATATATGCTTTTTAAACATGCGAACTTTAGAACAAGATCCACTTATGTCAATCTAGCTGGTTCACTCTATGCATTTTGGTTGAATGATATAACATAAGAGCTGATCTGTGTTTGTTGACCTCTACTAGATATTTCATCTTTTATAAAATCACCAATTGGAATGTGTTTAGACTTCCTGTTGAGTAAGCATATGCACTTATCAGTATCACAGGCCAAGGTTAATAAGTTGGTGGAACAATAAGCAAGCTTATTTGTTATAATTTAAAAAACACAGCAAAAAGATAATGTTGTGGAGTGCTTGAGCGTTTAAATGAATAAAGTAAACATGGACAATGCCAGTTCAATCACAGTTTCTCCTATGTTTTGATTTTACAACAAAATTTTGAAATACAGGATTACATTATGTTGAGAATATATGCTTTTTAAAAATGCCAACTCTATCTAATTCATTAATTCCTCTTCAAACATGCAAACTTTATCTAATTCCAGAAGAGCATAGTTTTCAGCATCCAACAGATTTTTTATAGGACCAATTTTGTCAATGTTTTGCTGAATCTGGTCAACTGTATCCAAAGGAACATCAACCTCAGAATGATCATTGCCAAAAGAACACACTTATGTATCCCCTATCCTGCAGTCTATCGTTTATACAAATAACATAATAACTTCCATAAAACTTGATAACTTCCTACGTAGACCATATTTAAAATAATTGCTCCTAAACCTAATAAATTAATACACAAATGATAATATGTAACTGCTCCTATTTTTTTCCAATAACTGTCATAACTTCTAATCCCATCATTAATGTCTACTGAAAAATTTAACCACTGTTTACATCCAGTCCTATATGACTTTGGTTTTATTAAATCTTTTCATTTCCTTTCAAAGTTCATGACAATAAAAAATGCCTTCTACCAGTGTGTCAGACCTCTTGGACTACATAACACCGGACGCAGATCAGAAAGCGCGGGAAGCACAGAAAAAGGCTCGTGCCAAGGTAATACATGTCTTCTTTTTACCCAGGCTGCAAATGCATTCGCCTTTCTTATATTACTTAATACTTGTAAAATTAATTTTATATCTCGTTGTGAAACAAACTAAATTATCATCTATTTTACAGTTAAAGGGAAAACCGGGCCAAAACTGGGAAACAGCTTCAGATGAAAATCAGAAGGATGAAGACATGTCTAAAGATTATTCATTTACAGAGACTACTAGTGATAAAGAAAATAAATCTGAAGCTCAAATTAAAGACAACGGGATTGATAAAGTTGAGTCCACTCACATAGACCAAACGATGGTCAATGAAAGTAATAATAAACTGGCACAGGATGACAGCTCGGATGAAGGGTGGCAGGAAGCTGTTCCCAAGAGTCGGTCACTCACTGGGCGCAAGTCATCTTCATCTAGAAGACCCACCCTAGCAAAACTAAACACTAACTTCATGAATGTTTCTCAGTCAAGATATCGAGCCAAGCCTAATAACTTCTCTTCTCCAAGAACAAATTTAAATGAGACCATTGTGGGACCACCTCCTTCTGTTCCAAAAAAGTTTGTTAAGAGTGCAAGCTTCAGTCCAAAGCTGAATAGCGGTAGTGCCCCCGATGGTGGAGCAGTAACAGACTCTAAGTCAGCTCCAGCCACCCCTGCTCCAAGTGATCAAATTGCTAAACCAGCTCCTTCTAGCACGGGTGTCAGTGTTCAATCAGCAGGTAAACTTTATTCCTACAAAGAAGTAGCCTTAGCCCCACCTGGAACAATTGTGAAGGCGGTGGCTGAACAGTCACCAAAAGGAAATCCTATCCAACAAAATTCTGAGATTAGTGGCATGATAGTTTCAATAAAGGACACTCAAAATATTGTGGCAACGAATGACGTGGAAGATTTTGGTCAGAAATCAATTATTGAGAAAATACAAATCCCTGTCCGTGAAGAAAAAAAAGAAAGGGAAACCACGGTGGTGAACGGTAATACAGAAACAGTAAACAATAAGGCCGACGACGAGGTTGCACTTAAAATCCAGGAAGCTAGCATTGTTTCCATAATAGAGAAGAAAAGTGAAGTTGGAAACATCACAGTTGTCGAGATTGCGAATTCTGGTTGCATAGATAATATAAACAAGACTACCTCTAAAGGTGAATCCGAGGTACTACTGCAAGAAAGTTGTGAAGCAACATCCGACAATCCAAACCCCCTAACCATTTTAGTTGAAGACGAAAAACAGGTACTTGACAACGAGTCCTATTTGTTGATAGATACGGGTAACGAGGGAGATGACAAACATGAATCTAGCAGCAATGCAGTCTGTAAGCCACTACCATTAGAAGGAGAAAAGCAAGAAACAGAAACAGGAAAGGAACCGACCAAGAAACTTTCTGCAGCTGCACCACCCTTTAATCCATCCACAATTCCAGTTTTTGGATCTGTTCCTGTTCCAGGCTTTAAGGATCACGGAGGTATTTTGCCCCCACCAGTAAATATTGCTCCTTTGCTTCCTGTCAGTCCCCGAAGATCACCGCATCAGTCAGCTACGGCTAGGGTTCCATATGGTCCACGAATATCTGGTGGCTATAACAGATATGGGAACCGTGTTCCGCGGAATAAAGCTGTATTCCTCTCAGGTGAACCCTCCCCTGATGGTAACCCCAATAGTCCTCCTAGAATAATGAATCCACATGCCACAGAGTTTGTACCAGGCCAACATTGGGTATCTAATGGCTATGTTGTTTCTCCCAACGGATATGTGACTTCTCCAAATGCCATTCCAGGGTCTCCAAATAATTTTGCCCCAGTGTCTCCCAATGCCATGCCAGTGTCACCTAGTGGATATCCTGCTACTCTAAATGGTATCCAAGTGAATCACAACGGGCCTGTACCATCTCCAACCATTTCAACTGATTCATCACAAATTGCATGTGTTGAAACTGATATTGAAGACAAGAGTCAAACTCTGGATGAGGAAAGTAAAAGTTCTTTTCCAACAGATGTAAGTTCTGAAAAGAAACATGTTGAGCAAAATCCTCAAGAACTATCTGCCAGCAGTGAAAACTCTACTCCTAAAGTAGAAGAAAAGCAGGCAGATCTCAGCCCCCCCTCTGATTTTAGTAACGAAGATACAGTGATCAAGAAGGATGCAGTGGATCAGAAAAAGCAAAGCAAGTGCTGGGGAGATTACAGTGACAGTGAAGCTGATATGATTGAGGTCACAAGCTAAGGAGTGGTAAGCTTTTCTTATTAAAATGATAAAAATAAAATAAAAAAGAAATCGTTTCCTCTTAGCTAGGGGATTTGTATGCCTATCGAGATACCAAAATGTGATGCCAGAATTGACTGGACTGAGGAGGTCTTTGAGGCAGAACTGATTATTTGAGGATTTGTGAAAGGCCTCACGCCGGTACATACTTCTCTCTGGAGGTTCAAATTTAGTGCGTGATTTTGTGAAGGTCACCATGATAATGGAGGGGGAAAGGCTTTCTTGGTAGCTAATTGGCCATGTCTTGAATTGTTTTAATTTTTCCTGCTACTTTCTTTTTGCTTATTCAAAATGGAAATACTCTTACGGCTGATCACTAGGTTGAAATTGCCGGACAATTAAGGCTGCATTTGTCAGGCCTGTGTTTAACTTTTTCAAGTTGTAGAAGCAACCCTTAGATCTTACGAACTTGTCCATAATTTTATTTTTAAACGGTGACAGTGTTTGGCACTAAAATTCCGGGTTTGAAAGTGACGGAGCGATGATTTACTTCAAATTCCTATTTTAATAAACTGTTTTGAATTAGGTTCACATTTTTAAACTTCGTTATTGGCACTGGTTGTTTGAAAGGCTGTGTATTAAACTTTTCTGTTTCTAACATTACAGAATGATTGAATTAATATCTACATCAACTGGTGGCGGCTTATAATAAGTTAGCCATTTTTGGAAGGATGATGATCCAATCGGAAACAATCACCAAAAAATAACAATGATGCCAACTTTTCTAAAATGCACATGTGGGCGATCTCCGTCGAAATTCCATGACTAGCAGCGTGGCTTGAGTGTGTGCAAGCGCCCCAAGAAGAACAAAAACATGAAAAATCTGATGACTATGACCTGCAATATCAAATGCCCCAGGCTTCCATCGCTCTGGTATTCTAGTGACATAGAACACAGCTCCAGTGGCATATAGAATGGCCATTAGAAGCTCAAATCCTAGTGCAACAACAACCTGTGGGTGCTCCCAATGGGTCACAAGAACATGAACTGCAGGAATGACACCTGAAAATCCCATGGAGAGAAATAAACAAGCTCTGAAGGGTCGCAAGTGAGGGGAAGAAAGTGAAGGGGCGAGAAGGGTGATGATGGCGAGGACTCCAAACACAGTTATTGAGGTCAAGTAGAATGTCCTTATGTGAGGATTGCAGAAAAAGACATAGTAAATTGGAGCATAGAAGGAGCAAACTATCATGAGAGAAATTCCTACATAATCTAGACGCCAGAAAAACAGGTTGAAGCATTTTGAGTGGCATGCCATTAGATGGGAAATACTACTGAAAGCCAAGCAGCCCATTCCTCCAGCTAAGAAAACAAACCACGGCCATCTAGGAATTGTTTCTGCTTCTGCGCCATCTCCCAGGTCAGGAATGATAGATGGTACCAATAAGTAGCTCAAATGCGAATTCTGAAAATAATTAAATAAATAAATAAAATCACCAACACGGAATGAATTACTAAGTTTATCATAAAAGTAATCAAACATAATGCAAAAAACAATTTAGTACTGTCAGAAGACTCTCTAATACATCCAAGCCAATCCACTACTATAATCGATTAAAAAGTACAAAATTATGCATGAAAAGTTTATCATGTAAAGAGTGACTGTCACAGTTTTATTTTCTTTAAAAAAATTAATAATAGGTGTTTGCTCTATTTTTAAATAATAATAGTTTTAAAACTTTTACACGTTGATTAGAAAAATATTTAATTAATATAAATTTATTCCTGACTTTTATTGTTTTATATCTATTTTTAACACAAGTGATTTTGCATTGGTTACTCCTAATTTTATGTAGTTATTGAAAAATGGCTTAAAAGACTAAAGTTGTTTTGGAGCAGATAAAATATATTTTAAAGAATATGTTAGAAAACCTAGTTACCAAAAACTATACTAGTATCGACTAGATATTAATTCAATTATTATAATAATGATATATAAATATAATATCGTAGATGTGAGATTTTAAAAACTTAAGTAAAATATAAATTTACATTATTTTAACATTTAAAATACATATAGAAATTAAACATATCATCAAACTTAAATTTAAATCTCTATAGTATTTGTTAATAGGAAAATTTTCCATGGACCTCTTTTAAACTTTTGTGCACCTTCCCGAATTTAAAAGTATTATTTTGTCGGTGTTAGATGGAGTTGAGGTAAAGATGGATGATTTGTGTTTCACCGCCCTTGTTAATAATAATCTATTAACCCCACATATACATCATCCAATTGTAGTTTCCAAAATCAGAAAATTATAACATCTCTAGCCAATTATCTTAAAAGCTTTTAACTAATTAAAATACTAATTTTACGTAAATTATTTATTTGAAATTGGACTGGAGAAATTATTTTCAATTTTGAAAAAAAAAATATACTAGGCTCTAAGTAAATAGAAAACAAACCAAGAATCCAGTAGTGATCGGAAGAGAACCATTGAATTCCTTTCCCATAATAAAGAGTTCCATCTCCATCGCCCCTACCCTACAATACGACGTAGCATCGCATCACTTCATTCATTCATTCATCTTTATCATATTCTCTCCAAACAAAGACCCTTAAATCATACCTGAAGATACTCGGAAAACAACATCCCAGCATTGCCAACGCCGCAAATATAAGAAACCCAACCAAATGCCTGCACCAATAACAGACAAAGAAACAAACATGTTGTGTTAAAACGATTGGACGAGAAAACACTGTGCCATAATCTTACTTAGTTATCCCTTATTAAAAAATTTCACATGACTTCCAAATTTATATTATGGATTATATAAATCTGGAATATAAATTCAAAATTTTACAATTTGGTGAAACATAATTTGAAACATTTTTTTTTTAAATTTGTATTACAGAGGGTAGAATTTGTAGTATAAATTTACATTACATATATTACATATTGTTTCAAGGAAACATAATTTGCATTTCAAATTTATATGTAAAATTATGAATGTAAATTTGATCACAAAGTATATAATTCAAAATATGATTTATATTATTGAATGTTTTTTAAATTTATATTACGATTCACATAATCTAAAATGTACATTTGAATCATGATGATAATTAAAAATATTTCTGGATTACACAATCCAAATACCTAAGTTAATTTCGATGTAAGTATAATTAAAATTTAAGAAAGTGTAAGGAACAAGAAGAAAAAAGAGGTTGCAAGAAGAAATTCCCAATAAACAACGCATAAACAAGTGAAGAAGAAATTCTCACGTCCAAACATTGAGCGTTTCGTTGTGCCACATGAAGACGCTCAACAATGCCTCCTTCACGGACCACTCCGACCGGTAATGATCCAAGATGAACTCGTTGTCTTTCAGGTACGTCGGCAACTCCTCAAACCTCACCAATCGCCTTTTCCCCATTCTCTTCCTCTTCCCTCTTTTCCCGCGACCGTTCCTCCACGCTCGCCGGAAAATAACTAACCGTTTTTTCCGGCGAGTGGGTCAACAGCGCTTTGTTTTCGCTCTCACCCCTCACGCCTTAATCCATTTTCTTCCCCCTTCCTTCTATTTATGCGCATCGGGTAAAAGACAATGCTATCTGAAGTGTGAACCATTTTTCTTTGCTTAAAAAAATTGTTTGGTTGTGGACGCAAAGCAATAGAATTTGAAGGCAATTTGATTGCGTGCGTGCAGGGATTAGTGGAATACACTAAGATTACCGTAAATTGAAAATGTGTTTTTTTTAGGGATTGTGATTTTAGACTAAGGAAAGGGGAATCACGTTTTGTGAGAAGGTGAAGAGTGAGATTTCTGTGAACGAAGAAATAGCATTTTTCAAACGATAAATTAACGAGCTCGTTTCTAAAGCGTGACGAAATGTATTGTCACCGCTCATGCAAAAATCACTTTTGATAATGGCTTCTTACTTTTTGCTTTATGTCCAATTAAATTTGGTGTTAAGGTTAAGGAAAATAAATAAATGTAGATATAGTATAATATAAGTGACTAAAATAATAATTAAAAAAAATAAACAAAAAGCACATGGTGTTGTTAAATATCTTGATAAAAGAATGTGATTATTATAAATTTTTAGTAAATAGAGTGACTCACACTCTAATACTAATTTCAAATTTAAATGGATTTATTATATGTAATTAAAAATAATTATAAAATATAAATAACAAAATGAATATATTGATAAGATAAAATAAAAAAATTGTTTGGTTAGAAAATAATTACAAAAAAAAATGTTTTATTAATAATTAAGTTATAGATTATTCCATACATCTTCCCATATGCAATAAGATTAAATAACGATTATATATATATATATATATATATATATATATATAAGATGGACAGGAGACAAGAAAAGAGCAATAACCTGGAGTAATCACAACGTCAATATGGGAAACAATTCCTATTCCCTCTGTTTTATCCAACAAGTTCACCCCTTCTTGGATTTTGATAGTTTTGTATGGTCCTGTTTCTGTCTTGTCTTCATTCATCTCATTATCTTGTTTAACAACCTGGGAATCTTGTGGAAGTATATTTGCACCGCTTGACTTGTGAATTGTAACGCCATTAACCAAGCTAATGTTATCTCTACCAATTGGAAAGGTTTTAATTGTAGCTCCCTCTGTTGCAGGTCCACCTCTGCTCCTTTCTCTTCCTATTTCCTCAGTATTCTATTCATCATGAATGGAAAAGTAATGTTTTTGTATAATTAAAGTTATAACTTTTAAAAAACATTTGTTTCATAATGTACATCATGTATTGGTACCACATTTGTGTATATTACCATGTTTACAAGTAAAAGTATTTTATGCAAGGGAGTTACCATACAAGTTTGAGATGAACTTCTTACCTCTAAAATAGAAGTTGGTATTGCAAGTTTATCTGATGTCGGTTTTTTCAATGTTTTTTGCCTCTATTTCATCAGTACGCTTTTCCAATAGTTATGTTGATTGATTAGTAAGTGAAGTTTAGTTGTGGTTGTTTTAATTTCTACCATCATGTAGTTTACTAATGTATCATTTTCAGAAGATTAAAAGAAAATATGTAAATACCTGAGTCATGTTTGGAGAAGAAATGACTGGAAATTATATATGAAAATATGATAAAGTATATGAAAAGGAGCATCTCAATAAGTCAGTTTTTTGACAATAATAATAATTATATATGAAAAGACTGTTTTTCAATTAATGAATTGAGTCTCAGAAAAATGAAATGAAGTTTGTCAAATTTTAGTGAAGCAATTATTATTATGATTGAAATTCACAAGGTTAAGTTGGACAGGTTGATTAGTTCTGACCTGTGAAGAAGGCAACTCAGTGGAATTGTTGCTTGTAGAAACTTTATCTAATTCCTTAATTTCATCCATCAGTGACTCAATATACAAGGAAGAAATTTTAGTGTCTTCCAAACTGTAGCTCAAGTGTATAAGGACAAAAAATAATGCAAGTTCAATATTCCATGAATGATCATTATATTGTCACAATTAAAAAAAATGGAAAAGAAATTAACGTGTAAACAATTAAAAATACTAGTGATTTTTTTTTACAAATATTTGGTTTGAAATATGAATTAAATAGTTAATTTGTACATATTTTCTTTAGGTGGAACAAAGAAACATAAGTTTCAGTTGTGGAAGTTTAACTTCGGTCCTGTCTCATCGTATTCGCATGAAATAAACTCTTGTAGTTCAGTGGGTCCCTTTATGATTAGAATCTTCAAGTTGGAAAGATCATTGCATACAAATACAGAGGTGAAACATTTCAACTTGTGACATTCTTGAATAAGCAATGATGTTAGTTTGGGGAAGCATGGTTTTGGAGAAACGATATTGGACAACCTTTTATCCTCCAAATCCTCTTCAATGATCTGTCTTAATTCCTCGCATCCACTTACTTCTAGATGATTCAACTCTGGTAGGGATCTCAACATACACTAGGAAATATTACTTCCAATTTTTCACATTTCTTGATACTTACCTTTTTCAAACTTGAGAACATTGAAAGATCACTTTCAAATTCATGCTCATTTTCAGCCGTGTTTTTCTTTTTATTTCTTTTGACTCTTGTAGGAGTTATTATATACTTCAAACCATGACAGTCAAATATCTTCAATTTTTCCAATGAAGTCATGGTCTTAGTTACGTATGTCGTAAACAGTGAGCCTAACATTGGACATGAATATATCTTAAGAAGTGTAAGGCTAGACAGAAAAAACGATCCTGAAAAACAATTATAATTAATAACAAAAATGTTAGTCAATTAAGAGTTTCATTATTGTTTTCAATAGATTGATCTTGACGAACTAAAATCACAAACTCAAGCATCAAATAATCAGCTAATAATGATATTTAATTCTATCACCAAAAACTTTATTGAATTTGAAGAAAAAATAACATTCTTTTGAGATATGCAATATGGAAAAGGTACCTGAGGGTGTTGATGGAATTGAAGTGATTCTGGCCGAAAATCTAAATTGGTTAGATTCAAAATGTTGATGGTCATCTTCCTCAACAATTTCATTTGTTTCTTCATGGTGTGTTGGTGGAAAAACATCCTCAATTATTTGTTCTATATTGCAGTTTATAATCTCAAGCATTTTCAATTGAGTTAGGCCTCCTGTAACACTGGCCGAGAATACATGTTTTAATTTTCCACATTTATGTACCTCCACTTGTTGAAGATTCTGGAAAATTCTGGATTGCACAGAATGTTCAATTGTGAATTTATCTTCACTCTTTTTTGTTTTGCCATCATCAGCTACTATATACTCCAATATGTCACAATTGCATATGCGTAATATTTTCAACTCTGTCAGACCTTGAGCAATGACATATGTGAAGAGAGATGTAAACTGTGGGCAATTTTCTATATACAGCTTCTCTAATTTTTCAAAACACCCATTGGCAGGTTGACAACCATGCCATAAAGCTTTTAGATGTTTCATGTTGACTATCCTCGTCAAATTCAACTTGGAGAAGAGATTTTCCATCTTACTCAAATGATTGCTAGTGTCAACCAAACACACTATCTCTTCACAATCACGAATCATGAGTTCTTTCAACTCATTCATGCCTTCTTCAATTTGAAATATATCAGGAATTACATTTTTTGCACCTTCTTTAATATTTGCTACAGATAACTCTTGCTTTTTTTGCCAAACCTTTAATAACCTCATTTGATATGTCAAAATAATTAAGTACTAAAGTTCTCTCATAAGAAGAAAACTTTTGCCATACATATTCAGTATAAAAATAATCATATCCTAATATAATTCCATACCTTTGTAGTGTTTGGGGGACACTAAACGAGTTAAAGAATAATTTAACCTTTTCTTCCTCGTGATACATCCAGGTGTGTTTAAAAATGTATAATTCTTCAAGAAATGGGATTCTTTTGATCTCTTCAAAAATCTTGCTTTTACTGTCACAACTTTGAAACTCTAACAACCAAGTTTGTAAGTGGTGTAACTGCAATATCAGTTTGCAAGTCAAGGAATGAAGGCCATGAGCAACGATGAAACGAAAGACTTTCAAGTTTCTTCATGTCTCTTACAAATGAGATGTCTCTCAATTTCCAATATCGAAGCACTAGACAACGCAGATTTGTCAATGCTTTGAAAGACGTTGTTGACAACTGCAACCCATAGTCGCATTTATTGGTAATAACCAAAACTCTAATTTTTCCCATTCTTTCAAAAATTCCATTCGATACTTCCAATTTTGTTTGTATAGTTAAAAACTCAAGATTGGAACAATCCAAACCATTTGGAAATTTCTCGCACCATAAATATCTTATTAAACCTTGCTCTAAACTTACATCCTTTTTCGGTTCACACTGGATGATCTTATTTCATTATTTGCTATCCAATGGGCTACGTCACGAACCAAGTCATGCATTTTGACACATTCATGATCCGCCTCCATCATTAAACAAGAACTTACAAGCTTCATTTTGGCCGCAATCACTTCAATCCTTACCTCTTCATATGTGTCAACTTCTCCAGCCACACCTAACCCTATTACACATCTTATTAAACATTCCACTGAAATCTCATAATCTTTGGGGAATACAGAACACAAAAGGAAAAGTGATTTAGCTTCTTCATCTAGATTATCGTAGCTCAATTGTAAACACTTATAGGGATCTCGCAAACCTTTTCCAATATTGATCGGCTTAGAACTTCTCAATTTATTCAACGCAGCACGCCATATCACCTCTTCTTTTCCCTTCAAGCTACTAGCAACAGCTACAATGGCAACAGGCAATCCTTTACATTCTTCTGAAATTGATTTTGCCAAATGCTTGATGTTTTCAAGAGTGTCTTCAGACATAAGTTCTTTGTTTTGGAAGAGAGTCCACGCTTCTTCATCAGTTAAGATTGGCAGATAAATCTTTTTCTGAAAATCCATTAAAATACAAACTTCTTCTGATCTAGTGGTAATGAGAATCTTGCAGCCTTTATGGTATTCAGAGGAGGGAATCCCTATGCGACCAAAATCAAGCTTTTCCCATACATCATCCAAAATCATAAGAATTTTTTTTTCCTGGGTTAATCTCATGCACAAGCGTTGTGCTCTTTCCATTTCTTGGTTTTCTTGAAATGTATACTGCAATGAACTTGCAATTTTTTCTTGAATCCTTGAAACTTCTATTGTACTAGACACAGGCACGAAAATAACTGGGTCAAAAAGATGCTCAGCTTCTGCTATCTTCTTAACTTCCATTGCTAATGTGGTTTTACCACAACCTCCCATCCCGTACAATCCAATCATGGCAACCCCATCATCTTTCAGTGCTTCCATTATTTGCTCAAAAGCAAATTTTCTACTATCAAAGTTCATACATTTATCTGTGAGAATATCGAAAGTGTTTGAAGGAATTGAGGCAATGCGTTCAAGTTGTATAAATTGTCTGCCTTCTTGAATGATCTTTTGAAGGTCTGCTTTTTTGTTTGCCAACTTTTTTCCTAAACGGTATCGCCAAATCCAATTTGGACAGTATCCAAAAAAGCAACTCTTTTTGGCATTTGTCTCTCAGCAAACGATTCACATTTTCTGAATCAATGTTTGCATTCTCCAACCATTTATCAATAACTTGAGCACTCTTTAAGGTTTGTCTTCGAGCATGTATGACACGATCTTCTACATTCCTTCTCGTTTCAATCAAGTTGTCTTCTTCTTTTTCAAGCTCTTTAACAAAACTATTAAAGCAAAATGAGTATTGCAATTGATTAACCGCTCCACACGCCACGTCTTTCAAAACTCCAGACAAAAAATCATTCAGAATGTCCATCAATTCACTTCACTCGATTCAACTTAATTAACCTGATAAGACAAATATAAGATAAAATAAATGAGTTTTATATCCAATTAAAAACCAACTATAAATTAAAAGATTAGTTTTGTTTTTCAAATTGCCCAAAAACAATCTTATAGTAAAATTAAAAGAAAATTATAAATGAAATAACATTTTCTACTATTTTATCTTTTTTGTATTCTGACATGGATTTTTTTTTGTCGGCATGAAATTTATTTAAAAAATGTTTTGCCTTCCTCCACGCAAAAATTCAAATTCAAATGTGAATATACTTAAATGGCAAACAAATTTTCCACCACTCAATAAAGTTGTCTAATAATAGTTGTGGACTAAAATAAGTACAAATTTTTATTAGTAAAAAAACAGGTTAATTTCTCAAATGATACGCAAAACTTACCAATTTATCAATTTAAAATACTTTGAATACAAATACTTCGGGAATAGTTAATCGCAACTAAAGGTTATTTAATGTAATTGATACAAAAATTTATCATGTGTTTGATAAAAAAAGTAAGTAGAAGAAGAGGATAAAAAAAAGGAAGAAAAACATGTGAAAATTACACTAGAAATGAAAAACATTTTTCACTGAAAAAAAAAATTGAAAATGAAATTACTCACGTTTATATTTTAATTTCAACAAATAAAAAGAATAATTCAAAAAATAATAAAATATGCTAATATGCTCTTAGGAGTCACACTCACTTGTTAAATTAGTTTTATTAAAAATACCTATTAAACAGAATTGCTAAAGTTAGGAATCAGTTGTTAACTTAATTTTATTAAAAACACCTACTAAACAGAATTGCTCAAGTTAGGAATCAATCTATTGTTGGAATTTCTCTTAGGCCTTGTTCACTTGAGTGGATTTGAGGGAGAGTAATTAAGGGAATTTGAGAGGATTTGAAAATAAATTTTTTTGTTGTTTATTTGAGTCAATTTGGAGGTAAGTGAGAATGAATTTGGAAGTAAAGATTGTGAGAATTAGTGTAGGATTTGATTGACGTGACAGATTAAAAAAATTTACTTCCAAATCCAATCTCATTTACCTCCAAATTCATTCAAATAATCAACAAAAAAAATTATTTTCAAATCCTCTCAAATCCCCTCAATTACTCTCCCTCAAATCCACTCAAGTGAACAAGGCCTTAAGGCTCTTAAATGATGAGAGATCCAAACGAATTGGAAATAGAAAACGAGCAGAAATTGGTAAGCTCACCTCGTCTTCTTTCAAATACTGTCGTTGATAACTATAGAAGATTCCAGCAAGAGATGGAACAGAAGATAGAAGAGTTGGTGAGAAAGAAGTTGTGTACTGCAATAAAGGAAAGGGCAGAAATTGATAAGAACAGGAAACCTGTTGGAAATTAAACCGATCATAGTTACTTACCTTTCAGAGAGAATAATGAATATCGAGATGAACAAGGGAACACAGAGGATAATCTTACTCATTCACTCACTTCGTCTTCGTCTTCGTCTTCGTCTTCGTCTTCGTCAACACTACTACTCATTATTGTTCTCTTTTTCTCTTCTTATTCACAGCCCAGCTGTGATGCACGGTCTTCATTCAATGCTCTTTTTTCCTTTTCTTCTTTTTTATCGACAGCCTAGCCGTCAACCCGTCACCCACTTGACATACCTTCCAATCACTAGTACAAAATTTGTCTTTAACGTCATCTAGTAGACATCGAACCACAAAATAATCAACCTAAATAATTGATCGGTGGCATTTTCGTAAATAAGTTGGACACATAGACGTCTGTTAAGGGGGCCCGACGTCTATAATGTTATAGACGTCAGTGCCCCTCCTAACAGACGTGTATATATATGACAAGTAGATGAAAAGTTCTTTTTTTCCGTCATATAGACGTCTGTCCCCTTTGCGTCTGACGTCTTGTTTGTTGTTAAAACAGAAATTGAACATGCGGTTACGCGCACTTCATTGTCTTCCTTCTCGCCTTTTCTCTCCGCGACATTGCATTTTCAGGTGTGTTTTGTCTCTTTTGAACCGTTTAAACTTACTTTTACTCCGATTAAATTAGTCTTTGATGGATTATCTTCCATTTGAACCGATTAAAATGAGTTTTCGTTGTGTTTTGGTGCAGTTTTTCTCGTGTCTTTGGGTAGCGTAGTAGCACATTCTCCCTTTGCTAGTTTCCTCGTAAGAAAAACTTGCATCTTTTGGATGTCTTATAGCGTTTCAATCCAAAACTGAACCTGGGTCCTGGCCTAGTTCTCATGTCACCGTATTCGTTGTCATTGCCGGTTGGAATGGAACTAGGCAAGGACCCATATTCGATTTAAAACAATGTGGCATTGAAGATCATGACATATCTCCATTGAGAGAATTAAGCAATTAATAAATGAAGGAGTACCTAATACTTTGGATTTTACTAATTTTGAGACTTGTGTGGATTGCATAAAGGGTAAGCAAACTAACAAGTCTAAAATTGATGCCAAGAGGAGTTCAAATCTGTTGGAAATTATTTGTTGTCCAGAGATGAATGCAAGTATACTTCATCACCTTTATAGACGATTACTCAAGCTATATGTATCTCTACTTACTTTATTCTGAGGATGAAGCTTTGGATGCCTTTAAAGTTTTTAAAGGTGAAGTTGTGAGATCAGATAGAGGTGAAAAGTATTATGGTAGAAACACAGAGAATGGACAAACACTTGGTCCGTTTGCGAAGTTTCCTAAAAGACATGGAATTGTTGCCACAATACACAATGCCTGGTTCTCCATATCAGAATGACGTGACAGAGAGAAGGAACATGACTTTAATGGACATGGTGAGATGTATGAGGAGTAATAAAAAAATTCCTCAATTCTTGTGAACTGAAGCATTAAAGACGACTGTGTATATATTAAACTGAGTCCCAACCAAGGTCGTCTTAAAGACACCATTTGAGTTATTCAAAGGTTGGAAACCAAGTTTGCAACATATGAGTTAATATGACGTATGAATGTGGGAATTTCCAACATCTAAATAGGAGAATTATTTACAACAATACCACCAGTCATTTTTAAAATTGATTTTTTTCAATGTAAACGTTGAATGCTAGACATGAAATGTCATTTTTGCATTACGTCAATAAGTAGCATAATTAAAATAAATAAACGTATTTTATGCACACAACAGAGATTAAACGCATGACCATCGATCTATGATTAAGAGTTCTAACCATCTGTGTTACACTCCACTTCTATAATACTTATCTTTTCTGATTTTAATTAATAATGTCAATGCTTAACACCTTTATGATACTTAATTTTTTTGGGTCTTACATGAAGTTTAGATCAAGGTGACTATCCTCCTTGTTTTATTCCTCGTCAAAGTGTTGTCTTGCCAAACACTAGCAATGAGTAATTCTCTTTTTTTCCACGAGGAAGGATGAGGATGATTTTGGTGAAGCTTTGAGCATTTAATACATGATGGTGTAAGTTTATATTGGAACCACCTAATGAGGTGCATAGAAGTTTTCTAGAGAGAAATATTGTTGAAAGTTTGATAAGTAAACTTATATGAAAGAAATGTTAGTTACAATAGACAAAATTAAGAACATTATTTTTTTAGTCAAAGTTTTTCTTATACCCTTTTTAATAAATTTCCTATAAAAATTCATGTTTTTTTATTTAATGAAACATCCATAGCCATGATACGAATACTCCACAAAAGAATATTACTCGTATTTTCAAGTTTTTTCTCATACTTTATGCATGTTAATCTATCAATATTCTCATACATTAAGGATTTTGTTACCATTGTCTTTGAAATTGATTTAAAAGTTATCATCATTACGAACTTCACGAAAGTTTCATCTCTCAAGTTGGATTATTAGACTATGGTACTGCAGTCCACGTTTTGACTTGTGTCTAATCAATCATATAAACATTGTTTATGCCTTAACATACGCTATGAAGTCTATTAAACATATTATCCACTTTTCATTATATTTTCCAAAGCTTTTCACATTGTAGGCGAGAGGATGCAACCAAATGAGCAACATTTATTTGTTAAAAAAATATTCACAGAGGTTTTGACAAGTCCTATGTAAAGTAAATAAAGAGAGCAACATCACTCAATATGAACTACATACATTTCTCTTCCAAAAAACTCTTGAAAAGTTTCACTACAATATACGTATTATTATACGAGTATTTTCAATGAACAATATACATATTATACAATATACAATATATATCCTCTACC
This sequence comes from Vigna umbellata, assembly GCF_029865625.1. Taxonomy (NCBI): domain Eukaryota; kingdom Viridiplantae; phylum Streptophyta; class Magnoliopsida; order Fabales; family Fabaceae; genus Vigna; species Vigna umbellata. The sequence continues at coordinate 10,630,610 of NC_142166.1, forward strand.
TATCTAGAACAAGGAACATGGACATTATTTAACATAAAATAAAGAGATTTTTAAAATATAAAGAAAAACTATCATAGAGAGAAAAACTAACTTTTATTTTTACGAAAAAACTTCACAACAATGTAAATATTAAAAATAAAGTTTTTTCTCATCAAATGCTTAATAAGACAGTCAAACACTTTTCTCATAGTATTGGCTTTTGCATTCAAGATCACATAACAACTAAATATATTCAAGCTATCAAATCCATCATTACCCAAATAAAACATTTGCAACAAGATAAAAACTTCAATGTATTTAAATGACATCAAAATCTAAAATTCATCTTTATTTAAATACAAGGTTAAAATAAGAAACATGCTATGACAAATTTAAGTTTATTAAAAGCTTTACTTCATTTTTTAATCATCAAAAGCAAACATTAAATATAATATAAAATTTTGGTCTTTCAATTTTGTTAAACATATGTGAGTTTGTCCATGAGTTTACAATATTGACAAATATGCAATAATATATACTCTTCAACCTAACATATAAATATAAACGCATCAACATATGTTAGATTAACTTGTTATATATAATTATTTTAATGTAAATATATAAACAAAACAATAACTTCGTGTCTCCTAAAAACAATAACTTTGTTATATAAACGTTTTGTAACCATTAATTATTTTAATGTACATAATTTATGATTGATTTTTTTCTCATTAGTATATTTTATTTTGTTATTTTACCTTTTAAATACTGTAATTATGTTTTTTTAATCTTAATTAATTATATATGATAAAAGTTATTGATAAATAAAATTATAAATTTTTCTATTTTGTAATTATTTTTTATGAACATACTTTTTTCTCAAAATTTAATAGCATTTTTGTTATTTTGATATTACTACTTTATTTTTCATTATCATAAGTAAAAAATGGGTAAATGTTTTGTCAAATGACGTGTTTCCACTATTATAATTAAATAAAGACTTAAATATATTTTATGTATCCAAAATATTTAAAAAAAATTAAATATACATTATTTTTTCCTGTATTACGTAAAACATTGTGAAAGCTATATTAAATCATTTATAAAACTCATATTGTTATATCATAATTATAAACACTACACATACAGGTAGATGTTTTACATTATTTTACAAAAATAAGTGAAAACATATATGCTATATGTTTATTTTTTTGTATGTGTGTTTATTTATTTTTATAATAAAAAACAATAAAATTATCATTATAATTATAAAATTAAATATAAATATTTTTTATAAATTTATTGTAAGTAACTTTTATATATTTTGTAGACAATTTTTTAACTAAAAAGTGGTTAATTTTAAAAAAATAACAAATTAAAAAAATGATTAAATTTAAATAAACAATCACTTATTAATAAAATAATTATTTTAATTTTAAAATAAATTTACTTAGAGAATTCCCTTTTCATATATATATATATATATATATATATTTAACCTTTCAACAAACTGTTTCTCTAAAAAAAATATAAGTTAAATAAAATTTAATTTCTATACCCAAAACTGTCGAATAGCCACTTTTGTCCCTTTATATTAGAGAGAGGAAGGTGCAAGGAAGGATCTGGCAAAATAGTAAATATAGATTTGGTGACACGCATCCTTCGGTATTTCACCGCTTCCTCTGAAAATTCAGACTTTCCCGCCCATTTTTTTCATCTTCCTCCTCCTCTTCTTCATCTATCTTTTGCTCTTTCTTTCTGCATTTTTTCTCCCTCACTCTCCCTTCGCTTCTGTCGGCAACTTTCTCCTAACTGTTTCGGCAATGCCAGATTTAGGGAACCTCGTTCTCTCTTCCACTCTCACTCTCTCTCACTGCTCCTCCGATGTCGCCGACGCTCCCGTCAAAACCCTACCCAATGCCTTCGCTTCCGAGCCCGCCTTCGAGCCTCGGGTTTTGAAACGCACCCGCGGCTCCCTGGATCGGGTCAAGAAGCCCGCTTCCGACAAAGCTTTTCAGGATCGCCTCAAAGATCCCTTCTCTCATCCGTTTCTTGTTGGCGCTCCCAAATTGGTATTATTTTTTTAACCAGCTTTTTAATTTTTTTTTGATTAATTGATTTTGCATGCAACTGACTGTCACTTGCGTGGGTTCAGTGGGAGTGTTGTTTTTGCCGCCATTTTATCTACCCTGGGGAGGAATTGTTGTGTTCGGTTCGCGGATGCGACGCGCGGTGCCATTCTGAATGTGCAAAAGATTCTGGTGGAGCTACCAGTCTGAAAAAGTACAAGTGTCCACAGCATGTAGGTTTTTAGTGAATGCAGCATTGGTTTTTCTCGTGTGAATTATGGTTTTCTTCTGATTAATGAAATTTGTGGAAGATTAATTGGATGTGTAATTTATCATTTTTCTGATACGTAGTTTAACACTGAGTGAATTTTAGAGTATTTGTTTCTTATGATGAACTCCGGGAGGTATGAACACACGTGGAAATGGAGATTGGTCAGTTCTAAAATGTTGATGTGTGTGTGCTAAACTCTTCCATAAGTACACAGTCAAACTTATGAATAACTCTCATTTAACAAGAGCTTAGTGAATAGTTATTGAATTAAGCTGTTTGCTGAACTGCAACCACAGTCTTTTTCTTTATTTTTGTCTTCCTTGTCTTGCAATTCTCTTACCAAGTTCTTCAATGAATAGGTATGCTTCATTTGCAAGCAAAAAAAGCACTTGAGGTGTGTACGTTGTAAAATTGCGTTCCATAATAAATGTGCACCGTGGCCAGACGCAGTGTTGCCGCTAAAAGATCATCCTGGGCTAGCTGTTTGCTGGAGGCATCCTTCTGATTGGCGCTTGGATAGGAAGGTCAATTTTTTCTTTTCACCAGAATCTTTTACTGTTTCTGCTTATTGTTTATACTGCAAACTGCTGTATCTCTTTCAGCTAGATTCCCGGCCATATTCAAATTCAGTTATTTATTCTGCTTAGGATATCTAATTTTGCGTTTCTTTCTTTACCCACTTGGATATCTCCTTTTATAAATATCTCACCGTGATGGTTAGATATTGCGTATGGTTCCAGTGGCTCTACACAGTCATAAGCTTTCTTGATGTTTAAATTGATTTAGTTGTCACATGTGCAAAAATATACTTTTTAAGGTTTTACTGCTTCTGCTTGGATTAATATATTTGTAGAGCCTCACTTGATTTAGATATATCTTTTCAAAGTTTTATTTTTTTATTGGTATTTTTCATTGATTAGGCTGGCTGACAGGAATGTTGTATTTGTTGGATGAGCAGCCTGATGCTTCAACAAGTGACATTTCGGTAAGGCTTGTGAAAAATATTTTACATCTAATGCACTTATGTACGTGTGTGTCTACTGTTCTGACCTTTTGTGATATTTATGGATGTAAGATGAAAAATATATAGCTTGTTTGAGAAAGAAAGGAATCTATATTACTAAATTAATTAATGCGAAATTATGAAGGATTCTGTATTTTAATTTTAATTTTAATGACTTTGATTGTTCATTATATATGCTGGTTTCTTTTGAATGAGTGAAGCCAGGTACTTGCATAATACCTTTTGTAATGTTGCTAATATAAGTTTTTAAAATTTCCACTCACCTTTTTTCCAGGAAGTATTCTGTCGCTTGCCTCTTCCGTTTATCAGTGAGGAGTTTAAGATTGATTCCACCTGGAAAGACATGGACAGTAAGATGGAGCAGCCACCAGCATATGTACACATAAGACGGAGTATCCTACATGTTTTCTTGTGTGCTATAGTGAAGCAGCTATTGTATTCAATAAAATTAGAATTTGCGTAGTCCTTTTAGAATGTTAAGTCAAACAACTTGATTTTGCTCTTGGTATAATTAATAGTTTTGAAGTTAAGTACTACACTGCTCATCTTGTTGCTAGCCTGAATTAATATCAGATATATACTTAGTAAAGAAGAAACGTAGTAATGTGGATGATGGTGCAGGGTGCACCAGTTGCAGCTCTACATGTTCTGACGATTGTGTGTGCAGGTATATGTATCAGAGTCTTTTTCTTTTGGATGAAACTTCTTTTGTAAATGTGGATTATGTAGAGATAGTGTAGGTCTTTTAATTTTAGTGGACAATGAATTATTTTTCTATTGCTTATTCTGGACATAAATGATTTTTAACAGTTGAAAATTTGTTGATCCTAGACATGAAGGAGAGAAATATTGATGCCTGCTACTCCTATTGAGTTTACAAATTATAGAGAAATATTATTTGTGTGGTCTATAAAATTATGATCACCTTCTCCCTTTTAATGGAAGAGGTTGTAGTGTTGTACACTGACAATTATACACTTAAAATAACGTGGCACATTATATGACATGTCACTGTAATTGGTTGTGAACATGTAAGACTAATATAATAGTTTATTAAGATTTAATCAACAGGGTTATACATTAATTATTGCATATCATCCATCAGGGTTCAATGCATAAGTTGCTCAAAAGCGTGTCGCTGCTCTGAAAATTGCAACAATCGTCCATTTCGCAAGGAGAAAAAGATCAAGATAGTCAAGGTGTGAAATTTTACTGCATCAAGATGGACACAATATATTTTTATTTTGAAGCATGTTTTTATTTTTTTGTGGGTTTCTCTTCTATTAATCTTAAGAATTAAAAAATATTGCTATAAATTATCAAATGTCTTATTTTTTTTATAGACTGAGCATTGTGGATGGGGAGTGGAGGCTGCTGAAACCATTGATAAAGGTGGATTTATAGTTGAGTATATTGGAGAAGGTAGTTTCTATATGGCCTCTAGTTTCATATTGTCAAATATTATTTGTGTCCCCTTTCTTTGGTAACCATAATTGAGTGTGCCCTTTATAAAATATAAAATGTCATTTAATCAGGAAAGTTTTAAAAGCATATGATCTTCTATACCACATGTTTTCTGTAGCTTATGTCTTTATGCTACGTCTTTAATCTATTTAACTAGAAAATTTTATGCTGCAGTAATTGACGATGCTTTATGTGAGAAGAGGCTCTGGGATATGAAATACATGGGTGTACAAAATTTTTACATGTGTGAGATTCGGAAAGACTTCACAATTGATGCAACTTTCAAAGGAAATACTTCACGTTTTTTGAACCATAGCTGTGATCCCAACTGTGTTTTGGAAAAATGGTTAGTGTCAAATACCATCATACTCATCCTAGGCTGCATTTTTTTTTCACTCTTCAGAGACTAATCAACATGTTGAAATATATTGTATTGTATAATGGGCTTTTAGGGCTGGTCCATTGTTCCTTATATAGGACTTTTTTGTGTAATAGAAACTTTAACACAGTAATAATATTTTTACCATCTTTCAAACTTTCACATGGTATCTAGAGCTGGTTAGGGTTCGCCGCTGCTCACTGCCCGCGCCGTCGTTCTCCGTCGCTTTCCGCGCCGCTGCCGCCGTCCGCCACCGCCGTCCGCCGCCGTCCGCCGCCGCCGTCGCTGCCTTTTCTCCGGCGAAGTTAAGGGTTCGGTTCGCCTCGACGAGCGCGACCCATCCCTGGTGGTCGCCGCCTCATTCTTCTCTCGACGCGCCGTCACGCGCCGTTTCTCTCTGACCACTCTCGGGCGCGTGGGCTTCACGCGCCGCCTCTCCCGTGCCGGATCTTCACCGCGCCACTGCCGGTCGTTTCGCCGCCGTCTCCTGAGTGTATTGTGGTCTCTGATTTGCTGTTCCGTTGAGGGTTTCTCCGTTTAGGGTTTCTTCCCACACCTTTTTCCCCTCTTTTCTTGTTTGGCTTTATAATGGCTGGTCTTGGAACACCGTCTCTCTCTGCTACTCCGACCATTACTTCTGCAAAACTCAATTGGAAAAACTATCTATCTTGGTCTTCTTCCGTGGAGTTATGGTTTCTTGGTCAAGGACACCATGATCATCTTGAACAAGATGTTTCCACCGTTCCTGAAGAAGAGAAATCTCAATGGCAAAAACTTGATTTTCAACTATGTGCTGTCCTATGGCAATCTGTTGAACCAGAAGTGTTAGAAATTTTAAGACCTTACAAATCGTGCTCTTCTTTTTGGAGAAAAGCTCAAGATATCTTTGCTAACGATGTGCAACGTCTCTTTGATGCAACTCAAAGAGTGACTTCCCTTAAACAAAACAATCATGATATGGTTACTTACATAGGAACGGCCCGTGCTGCTGTAGAAGAATTGAAGAATTTCTTTGTGGCTGATTCTTTAGAAGGCCTAAACAAGAAGCTTGATAAGTTTTATATGGTCTTAATTTTGAGAGGTCTACATTCAGATTTTGACCATGTTCGTGATCAAATGTTAGCTGGTGATCAAGTTCCATCAATGGACAGCTTAGTTACTCGACTTCTTCGGGTACCTTCATTAGTTAAAGACGAAAGTTCAATTGGTGGTATTGAAACATCAGCTATGGTAGCACCACAAGGAAGAGGAGGAGGCAGAGGCAACCGAGGAGGACGTGGTGGCCGTGGTATGCGTCCTCAGTGCACATATTGTAAGAGGATAGGCCATACTCGAGAGAAATGTTATGCCTTACATGGATATCCTGACAAAGTCGCTCATGTTTCGAAATCTGATGATCTCGAACCCAAAATTTCAAATGAAGAATACCAAGAATTTTTGAAGTATAAGTCTGGAAAATCTTCTCATCCTGACCAATCCTCTTCCATGTCCAATGTGTCAACTGCCTGCATATCTCAATCTATGGAAGGTCACAATCCATGGATCCTTGACTCAGGTGCCTCAGACCATATCTCTGGTACTATTTCTTCATTTTCTTCCATGTCCTCTCAGAAAATTCCTCATTTAATTACTGTTGCCAATGGATCCAAAGTTGCATCTCAGGGAATTGGCAGAGTTTCCTTATCTCCTTCACTAAATTTAAATTCTGTTTTGTATATTCCTCATTGTCCTTACAATTTAATCTCCTTGAGCCAATTGACTCGTTCCTTAAATTGTTCTGTAACCTTTACTGCTAATTCCTTTGTTATACAGGAACATGGTACGGGTCGCCTGATTGGAGAAGGACATGAGTCTCGAGGACTTTATTTTTTGAAACATAGCTCTTCAGTTTCCTGTTTTACCACTTCATCTCCAAAACTTTTGCATGATCGGTTGGGCCATCCAAGTTTATCCAAGTTGAAGATGATGGTTCCAAGTCTCAAGAACATTCAAGTCTTAGATTGTGAGTCGTGTCAATTAGGAAAACATGTTAGATCTTCTCATCCTAAAAAGTCTGAGACACTATGTAATTCTCCTTTCTCAACTATTCACTCTGATATTTGGGGACCAAGTCGTGTTACTTCTTTTGGTTTTAATTATTTTGTAACCTTCATTGATGAATTCTCTCGATGTACTTGGGTTTATTTAATGAAAGAGAGATCTGAACTTTTGTCCATATTTGTGTCTTTTATTAATGAAATTAAGAACCAATTTGGGAAGACAATTAAAATCCTTCGTAGTGATAATGCTAAGGAATATTTTTCTTTAGCGTTTTCTTCATTTTTATCTTCCCAAGGAATTTTACATCAGTCAACATGTCCTCACACTCCACAACAAAATGGTATTGCAGAGAGGAAGAATAGACATCTCATTGAAACTGCACGCTCCTTGATGTTGAATACTAATATCCCTGTACATCACTGGGGCGATGCAGTCCTCACTGCCTGTTTTCTAATCAATAGGATGCCTTCTTCCTCTCTTGAAAATAAAATTCCTCATTCTGTCATTTTTCCAAATGACACTCTATATCATATCTCCCCACGTGTATTTGGGTGTACATGTTTTGTCCATAATGTTTCTCCAGGTCTTGATAAGCTATCCGCAAAGGCTATTAAGTGTGTCTTCTTGGGATATTCTCGTCTTCAGAAAGGGTATAAATGTTATTCTCCCTCCACCAAGAGATATTATATGTCTGCTGATGTCACATTCTTTGAGGATACACCGTTTTTCTCGTCCTCTGTGGAGGATCGTTCATCTGTTCAACAAATGTTTCCTCTACCATCGTGTGATCCCTTGGTTATTCCTGCTTCTATACCTCAAACTCAAAATGTGAATGACATTGTTCCTCCACCTCTTATCACATATCAGCGTCGGAGACAATCTCAAGCTCAGAACAATGAAGATCCTCTAGACTCATCTCCTCCTCCCTCAGCTCACCAGACCATGGATCCTTCATCCTCCTCGTCTTCTACTGACTCAGATGATAATTTGCCCATTGCCCTTCGAAAAGGTATTCGTTCTACTCGTAATCCATATCCTGTTTATAATTTTTTGAGTTATCATCGTTTGTCTTCTACCTATTTCTCTTTTGTTTCTTCCTTATCCTCCCTTAAGACTCCTAATAATATTTATGAGGCACTTGATCATCCTGGATGGCGTCAAGCCATGATTGATGAAATACAGGCCCTTGACCACAATGGTACTTGGGACCTTGTTCCTCTTCCTCCTGGTAAGAAGCCTGTTGGCTGCCGATGGGTTTATGCTATTAAGGTTGGTCCTACTGGTGAAATTGATCGTCTAAAAGCTCGTCTAGTAGCTAAGGGATATACTCAAGTTTATGGCATTGATTATTGTGATACTTTTTCTCCTGTGGCTAAAACCAGTACAGTTCGTATTTTACTTGCTATGGCTGCCATTCGTCATTGGCCACTTTACCAGTTGGACATTAAAAATGCCTTTCTTCATGGTGATCTGGAAGAGGAGATATACATGGAGCAACCTCCTGGGTTTGTTGCTCAGGGGGAGTCTGGGTTAGTTTGTAAATTACGTCGTTCCCTCTATGGCTTGAAACAATCACCCCGTGCTTGGTTTGGTAAATTTAGTCGGGTTGTGCAAAATTTTGGATTGAAACGATGTGAGGCGGATCACTCAGTGTTTTATGGTCATTTTTCTCCTGACAAATGTGTTTATCTCATGGTGTATGTTGATGATATTGTTATTACAGGGAATGACAACACTAAAATTACTCAATTAAAGAATCATTTGTTCAACCACTTTCAGACTAAAGATCTGGGTCGTCTAAAATACTTCCTTGGTATTGAAGTAGCACAGTCAAAAGAAGGTGTCATCATTTCACAAAGGAAATATGCTCTTGATATTTTAGAGGAAACAGGCTTGACAAATTGCAAGCCTATTGATAGTCCTATGGACTCAAATCAAAAGCTAATGAGAGATCAAGGTGAACCTTTCTCAGATCCAGAGAGATATAGAAGGCTGGTTGGAAAACTCATATATCTTACAATAACAAGACCTGATCTTTCTTATCCAGTGGGAGTTGTGAGTCAATTTATGCAAAATCCACATGTTGACCATTGGAATGCAGTGATTCGAATTCTCAGATACATAAAAGGAAATCCAGGACAGGGATTGTTGTATGAGGACAAGGGAAGCACTCAGATTGAAGGATATTGTGATGCAGATTGGGCTGGTTCTCCAATTGATCGAAGATCTACTACAGGATATTGTGTTCTACTTGGAGGGAACCTTATATCTTGGAGAAGTAAGAAACAAAGTGTTGTTGCTAGATCTAGTGCTGAAGCTGAATACCGATCTATGGCTTTGACTACATGCGAACTTGTGTGGATCAAGCAACTTCTCCAAGAGTTGAAATTTTGTGGAAATGAGTCTTTGAAACTGTACTGTGACAACCAAGCAGCCCTTCATATTGCCTCCAATCCAGTGTTTCATGAGAGAACAAAACATATAGAAATTGATTGTCATTTTATTAGAGAGAAGTTGTTGACTAAGGAACTTGTTACTGAGTTTGTCAATTCTAATGAACAACTCGGAGACATTATGACCAAATCTCTAAGGGGGCCTAGGATTCAATGTATATGTTCCAAGCTTGGTGCATATGATCTATATGCTCCAGCTTGAGGGGGAGTGTTGAAATATATTGTATTGTATAATGGGCTTTTAGGGCTGGTCCATTGTTCCTTATATAGGACTTTTTTGTGTAATAGAAACTTTAACACAGTAATAATATTTTTACCATCTTTCAAACTTTCACACAACATATTCGATATTTCCTACTAGACCAAATTATTATTAAAAACTTGTGAGAAGTATGACCTGATATTATGTACTTTGATTTCCTTGATGTAATCAAATATTATTTTACAGGCAAACTGAATATTAATAGAAACTCAACCCTTGGCATAGATGTTCCGATATCTGAAAAAGAAGGTTCATTATAATGGTGTGCTTATTGCCTTATTGCCTCCGAAAGAAAGCCCTAAACAATCCCAGATTACAACTTGTACTCAAATAAGATATGCTTACTATGCATGCTTTTAGATCAGATACTGAATTACTGTTTTTTTTTTTCATTTCAACTTGTTAGAAAGTGACTGGTATAGATAGCATTTATGCTGCCAATCGTGTATCTCTGTTAATCAAGACAAAAGGACATGGGATGCGTTTCTTAGATTATTAGATTTCTTTTGAATTCTTCAGTATGCCATAAGCTATCTTGAGTCCGGATGTGTTTCTAAAATAGCCAATATGCTCTTTGGTCCTTTTTATAAGAACCAAATATAGTGTTTGATTTGGTCCTTTATATAAAACCAATCTGGTATGTCTTCCACATTAATTGTTTTTCATAAAAATATCCTTAATTACGAGTCATTTTCTGAGTTCAAGTAATAGAAAGTAAAGTATGTTAATGTATTAGGCTGTGTGGGAGTTTAACTTCGTTTTGTGTACAGAGCATTTTTTTTTTTAAATTTACTTTGATTATTCACATGCATAGCTAGCAAAAATTAAAGAAATATATATATATTGTGTGTGTGTGTGTGTATACATGATGTGAGATTAAAAAAGTTAAAACAATTGTTTTGAAAAAAATGTGTTGTTAATGTTGGGGATAAATTCACGATAGTAACCAAATTAATTCATTTTTTAATTCCTAATGAATTAGTTAAGTAAGTCTATAAAAAGGATCGTGGGAGTCTTGTTATACATTGAGAAAAACAATCCTACAATTACCATTTCCCCATCTTCATTACACTGTTATTTTTAGTTTGTAGATAGAGCATTCTCTGTAGCGTAGCTTGTATATTGCTATATGGTGTGATTTGTGTTCAATATTATGCTTTGTTGATTAATTGGTCTTCTATAAAGCTATGCTGCTATATTCTAAATGAGATTGAAGATGTATTTGACCCTTTAAGACCATTAAGACTAATTTGCTTCACAATTTGTAAGATGTAAATTCGCTTAAGTCTTATTCAAAACATGGGCTAATTGGATTCTGAAGTTCCAATTAATTAGATTATTTTTGAAGTTTGTTTGTGTTATTAAACAAAACTGATTTTAGAGAACAATGAATAGAAAAATTTGAGTCTCTTTATTTCTGCAAATTTATAACAAAAGATACAAAGGAGCACTCTCCTTTCTATTGGATTATTCCAGTTACAAAACTCTTAAAACTTCCAAACTGATTCCTTTTCCCTATAAGCTTCCTCTAAAAGAGATCCTAGCTACTAACAAACTATAGTGGTACAAGCTACCGTACATGTTACATATCCGAATAGGAGACATAATTAAACACGATCACAATAGGTAGAAAAGACAATGAACGAATGATAATGGATGAATGAATCTCTTTTATTGATGGTAATATTTGAATAAACAAAAGTAAACAATAATTGGGAGCATAACCTCTCTCATAGGAGCATAGTCGCCTGTCAACAAACTCAATAATCAAAAGCATAGCCCTAACAATAGACTCTCCCTCTATTTATACTAATTGTTTCCCGCCCATCTTGTGCTAAATCTGTCCCTGGAATATTGTTCTAAATAAAATATTTTCCAAGAATATATTTCCCTAAATAAAATATTTTCCTAGAATATCGCTCTAAATATTTCTCTAGAATATTACTCTAAATATACTAAATATTTTCCTAGAATATCGCTCTAAATATTTCTCTAGAATATTACTCTAAATATACTAAATATTTCCCGCCTATCCTAACTGCTACAACAGTTAGGATAGTTGCTCCTCAACCGGTCGGCTCAGGTTCTTTGATGCTTCTCACTGTTTGGCTCGAGCTCTCACCGCCTTCAGCCGTTCGGCTTGACTCCTCACCGCCTTCCACCGTTCGGCCTGACCCCTCCTCACCTTCCATCGTTCGGCTTGACCTCTCTCCGCATTCCACCGTTCGGCCTTACCTCTCCCCGCCTTCCACCGTTCGGCTTGACCTCTCTCTGCCTTCCACCGTTCGGTTGGCCTGACCTTTCTCCGCCTTCCATCGTTCGGCCTGACTTCTCTCCGCTTCCACCGTTCGGCCTTCTCCTTCTCTCCTATACCTTCTTCTCTCATATACCTTGTATCCTAACAGTACATCTGTATTCTTAGTTATTGTTTTAAAACCTCCTCTTGTAATAAACATGTAATCCTGTCTTATTGTTAACATGTTGCATTTGTTTTTTCCTAACAATGCCACCCTCCTTAGAATTAACCTTGTCCTCAGGGTTAAAATCAAGAAATTGATTTTGAATAGTAGATAAATCTTCCCACGTGAATCCCTCAATTGTTTTCCTTTCCATTGCACTAACACAAGAAATTGATTTTGAATAGTAGATAAATCTTCCCACGTGAATCCCTCAATTGTTTTCCTTTCCATTGCACTAACACATGTTGTACTGGAGTAACATTTTTAGTGATCTTGCGTCTTCCTTGGATGTAAGCTTGAATGAACAATTTGATAGTTCCATGCAATTTTAGAGCAACTTCCTCTAAATGTTTCCCTTTGGCCTTCTTAAGCCAAGATACTTGAAACACAAGATGAATTCAAGCTTGTTGTGGTAATTCTAATTTGAAAGCCACTTCACTGAGTTGCTAAAGTACCAAATATGATCCATAGTAATGTGGTAACAGTTTGGGAAGAAGTTGATTAGATATAGAGGTTTGTCTATGTGGTCAAAGTTTTAAATATACCAAATCATCTAGTTTAATCTTGGCAGGTTTATATGTCTTGGTGTGAGAGAGGTGTGTTAGAAGTTCCATATTGACTAGAGATAATACCAATTTACATTATATAAATGTGTGTAAATCTCATTTTACAAGCCAGTTTGTAAGGTTGATTTAGACTCAAAGTCCCCTTAACATTTATGTTTTCTTTTACCAAAGACATGTTTGTTCTTAGGTCTCCTTCCACTATTTGTTGGCCTATTTCTCCAAAGTATCCACTACGTTTTCCATTATGCACTCAGATCTTGAAGGTTAGTTTAAATTGTTAGGAAACATCACGTTTTGAGAAAAACAATGAATAGTAAATTTGATTCACCACACGTACAACAAAAGATACAAAGAAGCACTCTCCTTTTCACTAAGATTATTCCAGTTACAAAACTCTTTAAACTCCCAAAAGTAATTCCTTTTCCCTCTAAGCTTCCCATAAAAGGGAACCTATTTGCCAACAAAATATTGCTGTCAAAGCTATCTTACAACTGTATTCTTAGTTATTATTTTTAAACCTTCTTCTATCCTATAATAAACCTGTAATCTTGTGTTATTGTCAACTTGTTGTATTTGGTTGTGCCTAACAGTTTGCCTAGGAGGTAGGAAATTTGTTTAGGGAGGAAGGTTGGCCAAAGTTTGTTATATATGCAACATGGGAGGATTTGGCATGTTAGTGCACAGGCAACTTAAATTAGTAGCTTGACAACCTGTAATATAGTGAAATAGTTTCTTTATGCTTTTAGCAGGAAGTATAGAGAGCATGAGGCAGTCAATTTCCTGCACAAGTGAATTGTATGTTCCATATTGTTCTACAGGAGTTTGTTAATGCTCATGTATGAAACATATCTTTCTTTTCTTATACTGTGTTCTTAATTTTGTATGTTCTCAGCTTAGAATTTGTATTCTAATATAGAATTCCTGACTTAGGTGTCCATTAAATTTTTAGTACTAAGTACCATGTTCCCCTAAAATAATGTTTTTATTATAAGCCATATACTGCTATTGATGAAGTGGTTTATATTTTTGTGCTTAAGTTATTGACATTTAACTTGTTAATTGGTAGGTTTTCTACTTTATGATAGTCTTCTTTGCAGCTGATTGATATGTTGTATAACTAGAATAATTTGGCATATTCACTGCCATTTAACAAAATGAATCTATTTATGCATTTCGTCGCAACATCTGTTTTATATTTAGGTCTAAATTTATCTGGTTTCTTCTAGGCAAGTAGATGGTGAAACACGTGTGGGTGTATTTGCTGCTCGTTCAATAGAATCTGGAGAGCCATTAACATATGATTACAGGTAAATTTGATCCTACCTTTTATGCTATGGTTGAGAGAGAGTTGACAATTCTCTAGAAGTGGACTAGAAAATGGTGACATGTCAAATTTGACTGAATGGCTCATTACTAAGAGAATCTTATTTAATAATATTAATCTTTAATGTTATACAAGGAAACTTTACCTAGTGCATAACTAATTTAGTGCCATTTAAATATGTCAATCAATGAAATAAAGCAATTAAACCAACTTCTCTAATTTGTGCAATTTTCTTTGAGTAAATATTGCTGGTGGATCTTGAAGCATCAATTTGCTTACCAGAAGTTGATGGCGAGGTGAGACATGGCCTTAGTAAAAGACATCAACAATCTTCAGATTGTTGGAGACATGAGGAAGACACATAAGGTGGGCATCATAGGCTTCATGAATATAGTGACAGGCTACTTTGAGTAAAATACCTTGAGCAAGAGTACTTAGTGAGTACCTAATTTATTCAGTGAGCGTCAACCAAGTTTAAAAGAGGAGAGTGCATTAATTGACTAGTTGAACAAAAAAGCAAGGTTGAGATGAGTAATAATTAAATAATTGATGTTGCTAACCCATTGACTATATAGGGAAGGATTAGACATGGGTTTTCCTTCATCTTTATAATGCTTTCACATTCACTTCCACGGGAGTCTGGGTAAAATTGGCATTTTACAATCTAGCCTAAGTGATTAACTCCTAAAAGTTGTGAAAAAATGTGTAGGTAGTAAGCAGTAATATGGAATTACTTTTCTTGATATAAAAGAGAAACAATGCATTGGTGTTTTGAAAAAAGGAAATAAATCTGCTAAAATAAAGGAAAGAAATCTCCAGATGTAAAGACTCTGAATCTTGAGCAAATCTACAAATCCCAATCCCTTATTTTAGGGATTTCTTACAAACAAATCTATCTATATTTATTGTACAGTAAATGTGCAATATTTACATCCATTTTTCAACCTAAGTATATGCCATAATTGCTTATGTAAAAGAGTTAACTTGTTAGAATAGGTCTTGTATTACCTATGTGTAGATCATCATATTATATTTATTTCTCTATTGATGTAAGAATCCATATAAATGAATGAATTAGCTTAGAGATCACTGAACTCTCTGTCATTTTTCATATTTTCCAGTCTTAAGTTTGTATCAAAGCAGGTTGAGTTTGCTCAATTTGTCATAATCTGGTGCATTCTTCACTTTCTGTTGCTGTCCACCATCAATAGCTGCATTGCCTTGCTGCTTTTGAGCAGTTGTGTCTATCTTGTCTAGAAACACAAAACCCATTACATGTTATTGTCTGTTGCTATTGCCCACTGACTTTTTTTCAAAAAAGAGTTGGATCTGAAGTGCCCATCTGAGCAATGGAGGATCCTACCAGTCTTGGAGGCCATCTCTTCCCCGTGCAACAGTGTGTATTGTCCATGCACAACCTTTTGACCACTACAACAATTTCACACCACCCTTTTTGCTCTCACTAACTGCTTTTCTTCCAACTTGTCTTCATTTTGTATTGGTTCACGCATAATCATAGTTGAATACCTTGCAGATTCCTTTCTTTTTACCTGCCTTTTTTTTTTAAATGGCTATTGGCAGACCTGCCCACTTTTTTTTTTGTTCTCGAATAATTTCTTCAGATCTTATGTTGAAAATTACTTGTCTTGGTCTTCATCAGTTGAGCTCTTGTTTCCTGGCCAAGGCTTCCATAATCATTACCATTTGACAAGGTGGAACAGTGGAAGAAGATGGATTTTCAGCTTTGTATCCTACTATGACAGCCTGTGCTACCCAATATATTGGGAACTCTTGGAGCAATTAAAATTTGTAACTCCTTCTGGAAGAAGGCTGAGTTTTTTCTTGCAAATGATTTCAACACCTTTATGATTATGCTCATAAACTCGAATCTTTGAAACAAATACATGATGACATGACCTCCTTATTGCTAAAGCCCAATAAACTATTGAGGAATTGAAGATATTTTTAGAAGTTGATTCTTTAGAAGAGATTAAGAAGTTGGATAAGTTCTACATGGTTATAATTCTTCATGCTACACACCCAAATTTTTATCTTGTACAAGACCAAGTCTTGACTGGTCAAGAAATTCCATCAATGGAAAGTCTCATAACATGAATGCTTCGTGTTCTCACTCTCATTACCTTAAATTTGCATGATTTTTTGAATCATTTGTCATGGTGTGTACTCGCAGAAGGGTGGCTACACATATAGAAGAGGATGAAGTGGTTGTGGTCATCCTTAATGCTCTTATTGTAAGAGGATTGGAGACAACCAATGTCTCCAAATCTAATATGGTGGATCCTAAGTTTTCTTATGAAGAATATTAGGAATATCTTTGGGTAAAACCAAAGTTTGTGTATTCTTGATTTAGATGCTTTTGATCATGTTTTCGGTAATACTTCTAAGCTTTCTTCTCTTGTAGAGTTTTTCTTTTTATTACTTTAGCCAACAGGTCCAAACATGATTCTTAAGGAGTTGGTCAATTCTCCTTCTCTCCTTCCTTGAACATAAATTACATTCATCTTGTCAATGCTTGTCCTTGTAACCTCATTTCTTAGTCAATAGTATTGAATGTCTTGTACTTTTCATGAGCATGGTATACGATCTAAAGGGCACAATCATTGATTTAATCATTGTTTCCAAATGATTATGTTCTTTATAAGCCTTCATGTGAAGGGGCATATAATCAAATTGAGGAAGCAACACTTGATCAAAGTGAGGTGAAATATGTTTTTGAAAGAAGTACTGTTCTTTAAAGAAATACAAATTTGATTAACCATATCATCATAACCTACATAAACTTTTTCACATGAACTATTCCAAAAAAACACATTGAGCAGGTTGTTCAATGAGTGTAAGACATTCAAAAGACGATAGATGAACGAAACAACTAATAGATGTAAATTATGATAACTCAAATCTTGACCAAATAGCTAATAATATAGGTGTTTTTGGAAGATAACAAAAATAATAAATAAAAAGCAGAAGCAAAAAGCCAGATCAAATCTACCCTTAATAAATAATGTGTAACGATAAGATGCACAAAACAGAGAAGGGAGAGATCAATTGACACTAAAATTTTTAATGTGAGAAAACCTTAATGTGGAGTAAAAATGCATGGGACCTAGTCTAGAAAAATCTTCCATTATTAATAATTAATCAATATACTTCACTCCTCTTGGAACTTTCAAGGATCAATAAAAAAAATATTCTCTTCACCAATTAGGCGGATAACAACACAAAATAATACCCTATTAGGTACTTAATTAAACAATAGAGAACCACTCTCTAGTGGCTTCTTTTTCACTCTTTGGTCTCACCAAAGGCACTCTTTGGTGGCTTCTCCTTTTTCTTTTCTCAACACTCAAATTTGAAGGAGTGGAGGATGAATTACACACCCTATTGAATCTATCTTGGCTTTTGGGTATTTATAAAAACAATCGAACTAAGGAAAGGAAAAAGAGTCAAGCTTTTGGTTGGTGTGCAAAGTAAGTTAATGCACTCATGGATTGTATGAAGGGACAAACTTTTGTTGATATTGCGGTAGTTAGTTTGCTTTCTTTGGAAAAATTTCACTTGCAAACAAAATTTTCTTCTTAAAGTTAGTATGGGTCAAATAATTGGTGACCCATTTGACAAATCTTCCCCTTGCCAATTAATTGGGGACATAGTCAACCAAACTAACTTCCTCCTTTCAAATTGCAAATTTTTGTAAAAATAAGATCTTTCTCATTATGTCTGACCCATTCTTGTCAATATTGATTTTCCTACAATCTTCCACCAAGTGTGAGCCCTTTCACATTGGCACTTCCCCCTTGAACTAACCATTAGTACCTTTATTTGTATCGTCCTTCATTATAATGGGGCACACATGCTTGACCTTCCATCATAAAGACTTTTGATACAAGAATTTGTCTAAGTCAGTCACCAACACTAACCATCGACATCGATACTTGTTGTTTGGATGATAACAAAATAACAAGCCAAAGAAAAAACCTAGATGAAATCTTCCCTTAATAAATAATATGTGTAATGATAAGATGCACAAAATAGAGAAGGGAGAATTCAACAGGCACCAAAACTTTTAATGAGGGAAAGCCTGAATATTGAGCAAAAACCCACGGGACCGAGTCTGGAAAAGTCTTCCACTAATAATAATTAATGAGTCCACCAAAACTCCTTTTGGAACTTTCAAGGATCGACAAGGAAGAATATTCTCTTCTCAACAATTGGTAT
Source organism: Vigna umbellata (assembly GCF_029865625.1). Classification (NCBI taxonomy): domain Eukaryota; kingdom Viridiplantae; phylum Streptophyta; class Magnoliopsida; order Fabales; family Fabaceae; genus Vigna; species Vigna umbellata. The sequence continues at coordinate 10,649,136 of NC_142166.1, forward strand.
CAAAGTCTATGGTTAGTGTTGGTGATCGGTTTAGATGAGTCCCTCTATCAAAAGTCTTCTTGACAAGAGTCAGACAAGCGTGTCTCATTATAATAAACGACAATAGAATTAGTGGTACTCATGGTTAGTTCAAGAGGGAAGTGCCAATGAGAAGAAATTGACACTTGAAGGCGGTGATTGTTGGGAAATCCATACTAACAAGAATGGGTCAATATGATGACTAAGATTTTACATGCAGAAAAATTGCAAACGCTAGGGAAGAAGACAGTTTGGTTGACTATAGCTTCAATTAATTGGTGAAGGGAGATTTGTTAGGTGGGTCACCAATTATGGGCCCACACTAATTTTAAGAAGAAGAAAGTTTTGTTTGCACGTTAAATTTTTCCATAAAAAGCAAACCAACTACTTCAACATCAACTAAAGTTTGTTCCTTCTTACAACTTGTGAGTGCATTAGCTTACTTTGCACACCAACCAAAAGCTTGTCTTTCTGGTTTTCCTTCGTTCAGTGTATTTGTGTAAATACTCAAAAGCCAAGCCAAATTCAATAGGGTGTGCAATTGATCCTCCACTCCTTTAGCTTTGAGTGTTGAGAAAAGAAAAAGGAGATGTCACTAGAGAGTGCCTTTGGTGAGATTAGAGAGTGGTTCTCTCTATTGTTTAATTAAGTACCCATTGGGGTACTTTCTTGCATTATCCACCTTGTTTGTGAAAAGAATGTTTTTTCTGTTGATCCTTGGAAGTTCCAAGATTTGTAAGTATTAATTATTATTAGTGGAAGATTTTTTTGGACTAGGTTCCTTGGGTTTTTCCTCTATATTCAAGTTTTTCCATGTTAAAAGTTTTGGTGCTTGTTGATTTCTTCCTTCTCTTTTTTGTGCATCTTACCATTACAATTATTTATTGAGGCAAGATTTGATCCGAGTTTTGGTTTCCGCTTGCTTTTTGTTATCTTCCCAACAATGGGGACACATTCAGATGGTAACGTAAGATAAACAACAATTTATAAAGTTTCTACCCAAAATTTAAAAGGCATCAAGGACTGTAGATGCAAAGTGCATACATAACAATAAAAATGACGATTCTTGTTAGAATCTGTTTTATTAGCTTGTATTATTTCTATCAGAATCTGTGTTTTATTAGTTGTATTGTTTCCTTATTTAGCAGATTACAATTATAGTGTATGATGGGAATATCCCTTAATCCTAGGGATCTAGTTGTCTAGGTGCTATTATTATACTTCCTAAAATAGCTTTCTAGTCTTGTATATATAATTCTATTCTCATCATAATTTAATACATCAATTATTCTACCCTAAATTGTGAGAGATCTATTTCAGCCATTCCAATATGTTGATGTCTACAAGGACGTGAAATGTTGAAAATTTCATGGGAATTTAGGATCATAAGTTTGGTCTTTATTTCAAAGAAAGGCATGTTGAAACAAATATCTTAAAATTTGAGTGTTAGGGTGGTCTATCTCTTATGCTGCACCTCAATCCAATTAGCAATCGTTTTACAAGCCAAAAACAAGGTTATAGGACGAGGAAATAGTCCTCACGCTTTAGCTCCCTTCATGATCAGTTTCTGTGACACTCGATGTTGTACAGGATAAGCATTTCTTAGAGAAAAAGATATTGTAGTTATCATGTACTAGGTATCCAACTGAAATCAAATTAGTAGATGATCAAAGTGACAAACACATTCTGAAGCTTTGGTACCATATCAAATCTGATTGATTACCTCGCGTCATTGAGAGACCCCATTTAATGAGAATCTTTAATGTTATGCATAGAAACTGTGTATAACTGTACAAGGAAACTTTGCCTAGTTTACAACTATGCAAATCCGTCAATGAAATAAAACAGCCAGTAAATCAGCTGTTCAAATGTACGCAAATCTGTCCAGGCCATCAATAAGAAAGAAATAAATTAGGGGTCTAGCTAATCCTGTTTACAAGACTTGGCAAATATTAAAAGTGACATACTAGAGTTCCTTTCAATTATGTTATGTTTAACTTTTCCTTTTAAAAAGCTTGAAAAAGTTAGGCTAAATACCATCTGTGGGTCAAAGTTTATATACTGTGTTTTAACATGTCTGGTTAAAAATAGTGAATGGATTTTGGGTTGTTTGGATTAGGAATGAACAGTCAAAATAAATATGAAGGAAAATTTGATAGAAATAAAGAAAAGTGTTGTTCGGATGGATAGAAGTAAAACTAAACGTAGTGAAATTTGTATACCCTTATATAGATGGTTGAAAGAGTAAGGAAATAAAGAAATTATACTGAAATTATTTGTAGATATGAAGTCTATTGGTGTGGCATAAGTGGAAGTTAATGTTTTTGTTAGGGCGCGACATTTGTCAACAATGGAAATACCAAACTCAATCCACATCGAAGTTACTACAACCTCTAGATCTATCGGAACTGATTGATTTTATCACTACACTTTCCAAGTTTAAATATTGGTGATGGTTGATAGACTGATGCCCATCTTCTTCCCCTTAAGCATGCCTTTCTTAGGTAATGACTGATTTTGACTGTTAAATTGAAAGGGACAACCTGTATTAAAATATATAAGATCGAATATCTATAATATTCTTTAAAAAAAATCAAAATATAAAAAGGTTTCAATTATTACTCTATTTTTTTTTCGAGATTGTGATGAATCTATCACAATTATAATCATGATTGTTTTTATCACCACTGTTCTTGTTAGTGTCACCATTCCCATATTTGCCGCCAATGCAATGACTGCCACAGCTATCACTGTATGAACGTTGGTGGTGGTTGCAATAGTTATCATGACATTGATGTTAGCAGTAGTTGTTGCAGTGGTTTTTGCAAAAGTGACACTGATCATCATGACATTAATGATGATTGTAATGAGAATAATAACAATGACAATAATAATAATCTTGTAATAATCAATGTGGATAGACAATAATAATCCGTGGATGTTGAACATGTTTGTGGTGGTTTTACAAAAATTTTGAAAGAGTGATGAGATGATCGAGTTCTTTTAGAGTTTGATATTTTTGTTTGATTACTTTTTTAGAAAATTTATTGTATGTATTTTGATCCAGTCTTTCTATTTAATTTATCAGTTTAGATTATTAAACTTCTTTTTACATAAAAAAAATATATTCTAATATGATGATAATATATATCTTTAAAAGAATTCTTCCTCATCCTATATACATGAAAGAAAGAATATAGAATAATGTACTGACCCTTCTTAGACATGAATAGAACACATCACAAAGGATGAGGACCTATAAGCTTAAACTATTAATTGAAAATACAGGACACCGGACACTATTAATGTTTAAATTATAGGGGACGAGAGTTGCATATACAATTGGAAAAATTCTAATGAAATGAGTAGAATAACAAAATAAGATGATGAACTCAAATTTTTTTAATGTTTTTTGTGATTGCATACCTAAAAAGTGAGACATTATTTTATTTTATATTGTACTTCCTCTTCTGCTAGTTAAAAGACTAATAAGCATTTAATAATACCAATGTACCTCATCTATTGTCTGCATTGTTAAAGTTTCAAAAAGGTGTTGACGTGTAAATGCAACAAAAAAATAGGTTTTTAAATTTTAATTAAAAAAGGGTTAGACAAGTTAAACAGTGTTTGTACAAATAAAATGTGGACGTTAAGAGACCAGAGAATAAAGTTTCTTACTTTCAGTGAGAGCGCAGTTGGAGACTCCATTAGAGTGGTATGGGTTGGTAAAATACTGCACTGAAGTGCAATGTTGGCTTAAACTCCTTTCGAATGCCCTGCCTGGGCATGAAACTAAGCCAGAGTGCAATAGATTGGGCAGAAACTCAAATGCTCTAGGTTAGAAAGCTTGCTTGAAGAGAGAATATACCAATGTCTTTGAATACTACTTGAGTGAAAAATGGAGCAAAGACTGTCCCCACTTAACTTTTAGCTAGTAGGAGTCGTGAATTAGCTGCAGCCCCATTCTCCTTTCTAACATATGTCTTGTATTTCTTTGACTAACTAAACTAGTAACATAGCTACCTAATAACTAAAGGATCTATCAGATAATTTTAATTTTGTTTACTCTGCAGTAGCTTTTCTCTGAAACTTCCACAATAGAGATTTAATGTTATGTGGTTATTGGCTTTGTAGATTTGTGCAATTTGGTCCAGAGGTTAAATGCAACTGTGGTGCAGCAAATTGTCAAGGCTTTCTAGGGACCAAAAAGAAGATTGGCAAGCTAGATTTCTGTTGGGGCTCTAAACGCAAGCGAACATCATCAAATGCTTGCATTACGCTGGTAACAACTGTATGATATGCCAATATATTAAGTGTATCCATCACTGTTGTAATGTAGACAGAAAAGTGAAAAGGGATGGTCGGATGGAGAGGTCTGGGTGTAAGAAAAGATGGGAAAAAGAATATCTCAAATATTCTGTTCCATTGTTGTAGAGGGAAATGCCAATTTATTGATTCAAGATTTTGACAGCGTTGTCACTCAAATTTTCATCCCAGGAATTAAAACATGTAAATTGATATTTCTGAGATAGCACACATCAGTGTTGAATAATGACCAGTATCAAATTTGTGTTTGATTAAAATTTGAAGTATTCTTATTTCTAAATCGTGAAGGATGGTGAAATCAATTTTACCAATTAATCGAAATGTATTGTTAGGCTGGAAACTGAAGTACTTCCTAAAAATGGATGAAGAAGATCAACAATGTTACATAAGATCTGCTTTAACTGATCGGAGTAGTAGATACTACAACTTTTTGGTTTACTAACAAATTCCTAACCTAATATATTTTTTAAAAGCACATAACAATTTGATTTTTTTTCAAATAGTCTTTTAATCTTGTAAGATTATACATTTAGCATACTTAAGTTCTTTACATGGTTCTAGCCATTGATTGGTAGGGAATATAAAACAATAATCTTTATCAATACTGTTATGTGCATGTATGTTTAATTCTTTTAACTATAATAAAAAATAAAAGGGTCATTATTATAATTATGAAAATGAATTTAAATAATACTAATAATTTTGTCGTAGATAGTTTTTATTTATTTTTTAGATGTTTTTTAATCACAGATGGTTATTTTAATTTTAAAAAATAACCAAATTAAGAAAAACAGTTAAATTTTAAAAAAATGGTCAGAATAAAATTAGTAAGAAAATTATTTTAGTTTAGAAAATAGTTACTTAAAAGAATAAACTTGGAAAAAATATGTACTTAATAGTTACAAAAACAATTGTTTATTAATATTTAAGTTATGACTACTGTTTACAGCACAATTTCTTATATGAAGTAAGGATTAAAATATGGATTTTTTTACATGTTTATTGTCTCTTAAGATGAAATTCTATAAATTGTTTTTTAGTTCTTTCAACCTGATTTTAATAAAATCATCTACTTGCATAAAAATATTTGCAAGTAAAAATTTGTTATTACATCTAAGAATTTTATTGCAATCTGTAGTTCTTAAGTGGCGAATGATAGTTTATTCAATGAAAAAGGAGGGTCAAAACGTACAAGTTTCACCGTAGTATTGGCTTTTTTTGTTCAGTTCTAGTCACTTTTTCTTCCATTTTTTACACAACAATTAGAGTTATATCTTGTTCAAGAACACTTTTTTTCTGCAATTATTTTTTTAGGTTGATATATGCTTTTCAAATTAGTCAAACAAGACTTTCATGAGGGTGTCTAAAATGATGAAGTATATGACGCTGATTATAATATAATAGTATTATGACAATTAATTTATTGTTTAAATATTGGAAGACATATTAGTTTTTGAAATGATTTCTATGTATAGTTTAATTTTATGCATGTTGAACAAATCTATTATCTTTCAATTAAACTAAACTAATTAACTTTTTATTCATTTTCTTACTTTTAAATAAATCATTCATTCAGCTCACAGGTTCCTTACTCAAATGCTGTTTGAAGAAGGTGCGATAAAATAAAACAAACGGCGTTAACAAATACCGTGAAATGGAATAGAAGATGAGCAGGTCCAAAAGACAAACATCGAACGCGGGCAAACGGTTAATAACAGTGCAGACAACCTCCGTTTCCAAGTCGCAGCAAAACCCGACAACCCACCTGAAAGAGAGAGAAAGAGAGTGGTCAATAGCAGTCAACACATCTTGTTTTCTTTCACTCGGCTGTTCGCTAATCAACAAAACAAGATCAAATCAAAACCAGAAAATGAAAATTCGTGATCGAATCGTAAACTGAACAAACCAAAAATTGTCGTGCACTGTCATGGAAAAGGAAGAACCGATGCAGCAACCGCTCACAGACTCGTCGCTAACCACCCATTCATCAACTTCCACTGCTTCCGATGAAGAGCAACTCCACTCAGAAACCCTATCTCTGCATTCTTCTGCTCGTAAGTTGCGTTTCAATAACACTTTTTTCTTCTCTGTTATATTGTATTGATAGTAGTAAATACTGAATAATGGTGTGTTCATGCGGCAGATATGCAAAGAAGCTCTACCGCAAGTAAGCTTGGTCAAGTTGAGAGTAAGGTTAGAGCATCTGTGTTAAATTATTAATTTTAAAAAAATTAAAACATTGAGATTGTGAATTTCAAAGGTGTGATTTTTATTTTTATTTTTTTAATTTTGAAATGTTCTGCTTGGTCTCAGTCACCTTATAAAGGGATTCTGGACGTGGTTTATGAGCCGTTGTTGTTGCTTCTTGTTCTTATGAGTGCTGAAGATATAGGTTTAGAATGACTATGGCTATGGCTTCCCAGCTTTATTAAGTGCTTTTTAAATTAGTGTTTGTGTATAAGATATTTCTAGAATCCAAGACGAAATGAGGTTTAGTATTATTGAAATAAGCTTAAATGTATCATAAGCTATGTTGTAATCTCTTCCGAATGAGTGTTCATGTCATTAGATAACCCCAATTAAGCTATGATTAAGCTCTTTAAACACACCCTCAGTGTATTTTTCTGTCACTGTTTGAAAGTTTCGTGACTTCTTGGCCTTTAAAGGTATTTGTGAGGCTTAGAAACCTGAGGTTACATGAAGCTTATAAAAGAAAACAAGAAGCAAATAGTCTCGAATTATAGAATTATTCCTTGACAGTAACAATTAATTTGACCAAAACTGCCATGAATCCAGCTGCAAAATCCAGTTTTTGATGTTTGGTATTAGATCTTCCATGAATAAATGGATCGGAGTTTGATACTTTGATTCATGCTCTCCCTTCTCTGCTTCCCATTTATTGATTTCTCAGCACTGAAATGCACCATTTTATGTACAGCAGTCAGCACAGCATTCTGATGAGGAAACTATTGTAAAGGAGACAGTAGAGGCACCTCAAAAACAGACAAAATCAACTTCAGATGTCTGTTTGTTCAACTTCATCGTCTAAACTATCACCAACTTCTGTATCAATGTATTTATCATCTGCCCCTAGTTCAACTGTACCACAACAGAGACCATCTCCCAAAGCTGTAAAAGTGCAAAAAATGGACAAAGGAACTCCTTCTGGTGATACAACCTTGTCTTCAGTTTCTGTTTCAAGGACATCTGCATCTGATGGATACAACTGGCGGAAGTATGGTCAGAAGCAAGTGAAGAGTCCTACAGGTTCTCGAAGTTATTACAGGTGTACCCATTCAAATTGTTGTGCAAAGAAGATTAAATTTTGTGACCATTCAGGATATGTGATAGAGATTGTTTACAAAAGTCAACATAGTCATGATCCCCCACACATAGTTGATTCTACTAAGGAAAGTAAATTCCTGCCTTACAGTGAACCTAAAATAAAATGCAGTATTCCAAAGCAGTCTAGCAGAGTTCAAATTGATTCTGATCCATCTTCTCCAAGAAAACCTTTATATGAATCACCTTGCAGTGCCAATAAAAATCAAGAAAACTCATCCCATGATGAGAATGACAAAGTTTTGTTGAAAAAAGAGCATGTTAATGACCCTGAGCCAAAAAGAAGGCAAGTTGCATATGAATTAATTTTTTTCATAGGAAATTTTTGAGGAATTTACTCTTTTTCTTGTACATGTGGCTGGATGTAATGTCTAATGCTCTTGTCCTTAATATGATAACTAGACTGAACAAAGGTGATTTAACATGCTTGGATTCAGCAATAAAACCTGGAAAGAAACCAAAGTTTGTTGTACATGCAGCAGAGGATATGGGGATATCAAGTGATGGATACCGATGGCGCAAATATGGACAAAAATTGGTGAAGGGAAACCCACATTTCAGGTTCATGGTTATATCTTGCTTTCTTTTTGTATTTAAATAATACCCCTACTCGTAGTTCTGTTCTTCTATGGAAGTCGTAGCTGCAGTGTGGAATTTTATAAATAAATTTCCTGTTTGATTTGTTGGGTCAAATCAATTGAAGATATTGGTTTCACAAAAAATCTCTCGTGCTTATGTTCATAGATGCCATTGTTTTGGTTAATCAATAAATGGAATGCTAAGAAGTGTTTGAGTGTTTTGTTTTAAATCAAGGGTTGCATGTCTCCTTTTAATATTCCAAGATATAGCTAGTCTGATATGCTTGGTATGCACAGGTCCATTAAAATTGTACTTTTTTTTTATAATTGTATTTTATATTTATTTAAAAATAAAAACAAGTTTTAAAACATATATATTAAAATTGAAGATGATTAATTATATTTTTAATTGAACACATGTTACCCTAAAATATTATTATCTGATCTTTCTTCAAGTAATAATAGTGATACTATATGTATACAATAATTAAAAATCAATTGTAATAGATATAAACTTATAATTAATTAAATTTTAGTATTCATTCTCTTTTACTTCAAATACTGTGTTTACATGTTGAATTTAATTTTTGTGACATAAAGGATTACATAAGTGTGACATAAGTTCAATCAGGATTTACATCACTTTTAACCCAAAAAATTTGTCTTTTTTCTTGTACAGTGTTAACTTAAAAACACTTAAAAACCCACTGTGAGATGTTAACTTCCCTTTTGTTTTATTTAATACGACTGTTGAAATCTTACTTCTGTGCTTATCAATGTGAATTTCCAGAAACTACTACAGATGCACTTCTGCTGGATGTCCTGTTCGAAAGCACATTGAGACTGCTGTGGATAACGCAAAAACTGTGATTATAACATACAAGGGAGTGCATGATCATGACATGCCTGTGGCCAAGAAACGACAGGGTCCACCAAGGGCTTCCCTTGTGGCTGCTGCAGCTCCTGCTTCAATGAAAAATTTGCACTTCAAAAAAGGTGGTTTGGTACAAAACCAGGAAACTTCTTCTGCTCAATGCTCAGAGGACACAGAAGATGAAGCATTGGACCTTGGTGGTGAGAAAGCAATCGAATCAGCTCGAACTCTTTTAAGTATTGGCTTTGAAATTTAACCCTGTTGAATGTATCTTTCAGAAATCATGCAACTTTTATCCATGTATAAATTAATTGGTCGGTCTCATGTAATTTTTGTGCTGTTCAATGTTTCTCTTTGTTGTGTTTTTACCCGTTTAGCTTTTTGGTTCAGAAGTTATGTTTAATTGAACACATGTTCAGCTTGTTTAGGAATTCACTACTATCTTATTCTCTCGTGGAGAATGAGAATAGGTGAAGATCTTTTTATCATTCAATTTCTGACACATTGATAGTTTTGAGTGTAAATAAGAAGGAATGCAAGAGTAGAAAGTAGATATGATATTTTAAAATTCTGCTTTTTTAGTTAAGGGATAAAAAAAGAAATGCTTTTGGGCCAAAATACTTTAATTTAAGTTGGGCTTTTTCTTCCTGCACCTTCATATATTTCTGAGAATTTCTTCCTTCATCCCATGTTTTCTTCCTGTACCCCTATAATTACTAACTATACTCTCATACTAGAAAAAAGGATTAAAATATTTCTTCCACTGCTGCAGTCATCATTGTTGCCATTATAAAAGAAGAAAAAGAGAAGAAAAATAATCATCAGAGAGAACATGGAAGAAAACTCGTTCCAAAATATATATACGTTTCCAAAAGTTTGTTCTGAGAAGTATTCCAAAATGCATTTTATATTTCAGAAGTCTTATTTTAAAAATTAGAGGATGGTGAAAAGAAATTTTGGGGGTGCAGGAACGAAAGCCGAATCCTAGTTTGAAACCCGCAGAGTAAAAAGCAGACTCCACGAAGCTGAGAGGCTACTGTCTGAAATTTGTGAAATGAAGGAATAATAAATTACTTTGGAAATGAATAATACTTAAAAAAGATAAACTTCAATAGCAAATTAGCAAACTGTACTTTGTGTTTTTAATTAAATGGTCCAGAGATTTAGTATCACTTTGAGTATGAAATAATGTTGAAAAGATATTACTCACCCTATATGCTCAAAATTTTGGACAATATTATTTATTAATTTAAAAGTAGATAATATGTAATGTTATCATTCAATAAAACAAAAACATGTAATATAAGTTGTTATTGTTCTTTTACTTTAATGATTCCCACAAATTTAAATATGAAAATTATTAACAAAACTCTTACAAGACTTTTTAAATACATTTTGTCAATGTTTTCTGTTTAAAATGCATTTTTTTTGTCATTACTTAATATTTCAAACACAATTTTTGGTTATTACTTGATATTGCTAATACAATTTTGTCATTACATGATATTGAAGAGTGACGTGAACACCTTATCATATTTCTTCTAATAAACGTATTACTTAACACATTTCTTCTAATACACGTGAGGCTCTGATTTATAATTTTTCACATTTCTTTCACTAATGATAAACATTTCTGGGGAAATATGATAATGACATTTTTCATTAAAATCTATTTTAATGAAGTTTATTTGGTGCTTAATACAATTTAATATTTTATAAACACGTCATTATGCTTCCTACGGTTCTCATCCAATGTGATTATATCGACTAAGGTTGGTTTTAAAAATTCTTTAGACAGGTGATCATGCACTGAAAGGAGTTCATCCATATTTGCAACATGCCCACGTTATAATAATATAATAAATATATAAATAAATAATCATTCAATACAATAACTTTTAACATATTTTATATTTAATACAATAAAAAATTACAATTTTAATATAGAATTTTAATTTTATTAATTTTATTTAAGCTGTTAAAATTTAAGATAATTGCACATATGTTTAAAATTGAACTATTGTAACATATGTTTATGAAAAGAAATATTAATGGTAATATATAATTTGTATATTTAACTTTAAGTTTTACATAACAAACAATTACTAAAATCAAACACACATACAATTAGTTTAATCATTTACTCAATTCAAACAAAATTAATAAAACTAAATTTTTTTATATTAAGGTTATTTTTTTTTTCTTATTGTACTATAAGTAAAACATATAAATAGTCATTGTAAAAAACTAAGTATTTACGAAAAAGAAAATTTCTGATTCAAGAATCTAAAATTGGACAAATTTCCTATTTCGTTAATAGGCTAACTTCTAATTGATGTTATGGTTACCATTTCGTATCATTCCATACTTTTTTTCTGTACTCCCATAAATATGAAATTTTTCACCTTGTTCTTAGAAAGTATTTATGGATTATACATCATACGTCATTTTTTGGCATAAATTTTTGTCCCAAAAATGAGTTTCAAATTGTAAAATCCACAAACATTTATAACTTCCAAATTGTAAAATCTAAAAAAAAAAATTATTTCAAAATTTTACAATATAAAAATATTTTTTGTATAACTTTTATTACTTCAAGATCATACAATCTAATTTTCTTTTTTCACGAAATAAAACTTTTGAATGTTGAAAGAAGGAGATTATTGATCATGTTGGAACTCAACAACTAACGACCAGTCCGAACACTAACAGTGTCCCTAGCTACTAGACCGACAACATAACAACCCGGCAGTTCAAGGGTCAAAATTGATTGTAACTCATGTTTGAATTCTCTATAATCAAAGTATAACTAATTAACAGCATTTTTAACACAAAAAGAATGATTTGAAATACATAATTGTCATCTCAATTCTTTTAATCAATTAACATACTTAAATAATAGATTAAAACATAACTAATCTTTTAGAATTCAAATCTAACTTATATTAATTGATTAGATTATTTTTATAATCGATTAATAATATCATGAAGATGGTTTTCTTTTAAAGACAAGTTTTCTTCTCATTTCAACAACACAATTTTCTAAATCTTATAAGAAAGTGGTTTTAAGTTCTTGAAGAGAGTAAGAGCTAGGTCTTTGAGAAATTCATAAACAAAAAGATGAGTTTAATTTTATGGATTCTTGTTTGATTGTAATGCTTACACTTCATGTATATACATTTCTTTTATTTTATGTATTTTTCATTCTTTACACTCTTTTTACTAGGTAGGAATATTGTTTTAATAATTGACACTAGAACTAATAATAAAAAATTAATCAATTAAAAAATCCTACTATAGCTAATATCTCTCAAACATTTGTTGAAGGACCATTTATTAATAGACCACCTCTATTTGAAGAAAAAAACTACCTATTTTAAAAATTCATAATGAAAATCTTCTTAGAATTAACCAAGAAAGATATATGAGATGTTGTGATAAATGGAACCTTTCAACCGACAAAGATTGAAAATGATAAAAATATACCTAAAGAATTTTCTTCATGAACACATGATGAAAACAAGAGAACACATTATGATGTTAGAGTCAAAGATATCATATCTTCTACACTAACATTGGATGAATTTTACATTATCTCAGCTTGTGAAATAGCCAAATAAATGTGGAATTTCTTGGAGATGACATAGAAGGCATAGGTGAAGCCAATAGGTCAAGAAAAAACAACATCTTCTAAGAATACGAAATGTTTATAATGAAGGTTGGAGAGAACATATTTGATGTTTAGAAAAGGTTTATTCAAGGTAACATCAAGATCCTACCGAGTTTAAACAGAACATGGTAGCTCAAGGTTACAACAATATCTCAATCAAAAGATCTTACAACTCTAAATATGGTCATCCTCTTTGGAAAATTGAGAGAACAGGAATTAGAACTGGAAAAACTTAAAGAGGAAAAAAGAGGAGAAAAAAAAGCATACCATAGCCTTGAAAATTGTTGCCAAGGTTGTGCAAAATATACTACCAGAAAGATTGAATCTAACCGAATATATTTAAAAGATGAAGCATTAAATCTTATGATAAAAGAGGTTTCCAAAATTTATGAAATACAAGAATAAATCTAACAATACTTCTGAAGGAACTAAGAGACCATTCTAAAAGCAAGAATAATCTATTGTCCCAACATGCTTTGAATATCATAAAACTAGCCACGTGAAGCCTGATTGTCTTGTTTCAAGTGAAAGCAAAAACTAGCCACTTGAAGCCTAATTGGTCAAATAATCAAAATATTAAGAAGTGGTAATGCAAAAGAGTATTTCTCATCCTCTTTTTTTGCTATCTTGAGTTCCCATGGTATTTTTCATCAGTCTACGTATCCTCATACACCGCAACAAAATGATATATCAGAACGAAAAAATAAACATTGGTTGAAACTGTCCATACCCTTTTGCTTGGTGCCCATATTCCTGTCCATCACTGTGGGAATGCCTTATTAATAAAATGTCCTCCTCCTCTCTTGATAATAAAGTCTCTTTCCTCATTTTGTTTCCTAATGATCCTCTCTTTCATACATCTCCTCGAGTGTTTGGTTATGTATGTTTTGTTCATGACATGTCTTTAGGTCTAGACAAACTCTCTGCTCCCGCTCTCAAATGTGTCTTCTTAAGTTATTCTCGACTTAAAAAAGAATATCGATGTTACTCTCCTGAAACTAAGTATTACATGTTTGTCAATGTCACATTCTTTGAACAAACTCCTTACTTATCTCCATCTGTTTAAGATGTTTATATCCTCCAACAGGTCCTTCTTATTCCAATGGCTGAGTTAAATAATTTCACTGTCTCTATCATTCCAAGTCTTGATCATAATCCTCCTGAACCCATTTCTCCACATACTGAGATCATGTCACACAGGGCCCCAATGGATAATCCACCTCCCCAAGATAATGGTGAATCTCCTACTTCAGATTTTTCTCCCTCGTCACCTCCTCCCATACCTCCTGGTGCAAATGATTCAGCATGGACTATTGCTCTCAGAAAAGGTACTCGTTCCACTCGAAACCCTCATCCCATTTATAATTTTCTTAACTATGATCGATTGTCACCCTCCTATTTTTCTCTTTTATCCTCAGTGTCTTTTGTTGTTATACCCAAGAATGTGAAAGAAACATTTGATCATCCTAAATGACGACAAACTATGATTGCAGAAATGTAGGCTCTTAACCACAATAATACTTGGGAGCCAATGCCCTTTCCCCCGAGCAAAAAAGGCGGTTGGTTGCCAAGGAGTGTATGCAGTTAAAGTTGACCCTGATGGTGAAATTGATCGGCTCAAAACCCAACTTGTTGCAAAAGATTACACTTAGGTTTACGATCTTGATTATTGTGACACTTTCCCTCCTATAGCTAAGATGACTCTATTATTCACCTCTTTTTTGCCATGATAGTCATCCGTCATTGGCCACTTCATCAATTGGATATTAGAAATGTCTTCCTACATGGTGACGTTGAGGAAGAAATATGGAGCAACCTCCTAGGTTTGTTGCTCAAGAGGAATCTGATATGGTATGCAAACTACATCAATCTCTATATGGCCTTAAGCAATCACCACATGCTTGGTTTGGAAAGTTTAGCTCCATTGTTCAAAAATTTGAGCTAAAACAAAATGAAACAAATCTTTTTTACTATCGTTCTTCTCTTGGGTAATGTGTTTACTTAATAATATATGTTGGTGATATTGTCATTATAGGAAATGATGTTGGTTGAATATCTCAACTGAAAGAGTACTTGTGTAGACATTTTCAAACCAAGGATCCTGGAAGTTTCAAATACTTCTTAGGCATTGAAGTAGTGCAATCAAAAGATGGAGTTATAATATCCCAAAGGAAGTATGCTCTTGATATATTACAAAAAACAAACATGATTGATTGCAGATCGGTAGACAATCTCATAGACCCAAACCAAAAATTAAAGACAAAAGAAGTGAGTTATTCTCCGATCCAGAGGTATAGGAGACTGATTGGAAAACTGATTTATCTCACTATTACAAGGTCAGATCTATCCTTTGTAGTTGAAGTGGTTAGTTAGTTCATGCAGACTCCATGTGTTGACCATTGAAATACTCTCATTTACATTCTAAGGTATGTCAGGACAAAGATTGTTATATGAAGATAAAGGAAACATCCAGGTCTCTCGGTATTGTGATGCAGATTAGGCAAGTTCACATATTGATAAACAGTCTACTCCAGGATAGTGTGTTTTTCTAGGATGAAATATTATTTCATGGAAAAGTTAGAAACAAAATGTAGTAGCTTGATCAATCATTAAATGTGGGGTGAAACAATTCCTTCAATAGCTTAAATTTTGTGACACTCATACTATGAAGATGTATTACAACAATTACATTGTTCTCTACATTGCATCAAATCCATTGTTTCACAAGAGGATTAAACATATAGAAATTGATTGTCATTTTGTTCGTGAAAAGTTATTGACTAAAAAAATATGTAATGAGTTGATTGGGTCAAATGATCAACTCGTAAATGTATTGACCGTCATTAAGAGATCATCGAATTGAGTTTATTTGTTCCAAGCTCGATACATACAATTTGTATGATGAAACTTAAAAATGAGTTTAAGATATTTATCCTATTTTATCATCATTATATTGTGTCAACGATGACCTTATTTATCATGATTATATTATATTTAAGATTATCCTATTTATCATGATTATATTGTGTCCAGGATTAATCTATTTATCATATTGTGTATAGGATTACCTTATTCATCATATATTCTTGATCAATTTATTCTTATAAGTAGAAGATTATAAGAAAGATCAATTAAACCTTCTAGAATTATTTTACAGTTAATATCCATCCTGACTTAGAATAGTTCTGAATTCCTAAATTTTCCTTAATTACCAGTCCATTATAAGTGCTTAACAATTGTAATAATTATTAATTTTGAAGAACACGTTAGTCTATAATTTGTAAGACTCCCAAAAAGTTGTTACTTAAAGCCTCAAGTGGAGTGAATACTCAACTGGGTGTTAGGTCGTATTAGCGTTATATATTTCTCTACACATGATTATTACTTATAGTTTATAATTTGTAGTACTCCTAGAAAGCTATTACTTATAGTCTCCATAATCAAAGGGTGTTGGGCTGTGTTAGTGTTATATATTTCTCTCGTATGACTTTTTCTGAGAATGAATTCCCTAATGCTGAATTTTTAGATGATCATGGTGAAAATTTTGCTTCATCTCTCCTGACAAATTCTAACAACTTCCGCTTAATCTCTGTATGAAATGAGAGTTCTAACAAGACAAGTCACATGAAGGATATGATCCATTCCCAGTGTGAGCCCAGGCTCATTATTTTCTGTCAGGAGACAGTTGCAAAAGCGTATGATGGTGATCTAAAATTAATTTGGATCCAAAAGAAAGATAATAAAAAAAGTGTAACTAGGTATTGAGTATGAGAAATGCACCATAACAAATTGTACAATAGATAGTCTTGCCAAGACAAATATGATAAAGGAATGAAATCCATATGGGAAAAGAAACAACCGTCACCACCGTCATGAGAAGAATAAGTATGACACCTACAAGATCCGAAAATGACATCTGCCAACATACAACATAGAAAACATGTTAGCAATAAATATGAACATATAGCTAGTAACAAAGGAATTACATTTCATATTGGGTAACAATAAATTTTAAGAATATAACCCCATTGTCAGTAGTTGTCTCGAGAAGCTTATTAAAAAAAACAATTATTTCAACAAAATAAATTAAATTAATGTCAGGGGTAAGAGAAAATTTTCTCTACATGATCAGTTGACCATACTTCATATGGAACATTGAATAATTTTAACAATTGCTAGTCAAGTAACATTATTCCACCCGCACTAACTTTTAAGACGTAGATGTTATGATAAGTAGATAAAAAATCTACCATAAACAGTTTAGTTTCATCAATCAATATGGTCTTGTTAAGACTACCCATGATTTCGATCATATAATAAATAGTAAGATCTTAATTAAATGCACAAAAAAACAAAATAAATCAAATTTTTACTCTTAAAGAAAAAACAAAATGAACCTTCACAAAGATCGTCAAACCCTTCAAAGCAAGAAAGTCTAGACCACGTTTAATGATTAGACTACAACCATCACAAGATGTTGACGACAATGTAGACACTGAAAACCCATGTGTAACACAAGACTCAAATTTGATTTACTAGACCGTCTACTCTTAACCAAACTGGACACACAGGTTCCCAAGTTTATTCTAACATAGTATATCAACTCATCTTGAGATCGTATGCTTAATTTGGTATTGTCAGTATTATGAAGGGATGTTCAAAGAAAAAGTTGCCATCAGCATTGCGAGTTGAGCACATGTCAACTAAAAGGCTGGCTACCAACCTCTAATAAAGCATTGAAACAAAGATAGAAGATCTGCAAGCAAGCTCTTACGGTCTTATTCAATATATCTATATATACAAGTTCTCCCATGCAGCAGAAAAAGAATAATGATTCAAGCGATTCTAAATGACTCTATGTGAGTTAAAGCTCTTTGCATGCAATAATGTCATAAGGCTTCTCTTAGTGCAAGACCTTAGGAGCATCTAGCACGACAATAGAGAATGCTTCTTATTTCTAAAGCCTTCACTTTGTGAATTTACTAAGTCCGTATCCTCTCTATTGGGTGTTATCTTAGTAATCTTTTCAAACAACTCTTCTGTTGTAGCAAGAAGTCACACTTAAAGAATACTCGGGAAAGTCAAAAGTGGCTACATGAACAAAAAAAAAAAAGACTTGTTCTTTAGCTTGGGAAGATAAAGGAGATAGTCAAGAATGATTTTATACATTTGTTATAAGCCAGAAGTGATAGTTAGAATAATTGTAACCAATTATTGATTAGTGAAATTCTTTACAATAGGAGAAACTATACGTAGCCCAGTACTGAGGTAAATCGTTATAAAATTCATAGGTATGCCACTGCCTCAAGTAGTGCACCTGTAACAGCTTTTTGCTGTCTTTTACAAGCAGCTTGCAAAAACCCTCTTAAAACATTATTTGACTGTCAAACGATCACTCATAGACATCTAATCATCATAGTCTGACAATACATTTGTTAAAATCTTTTAAGCTCTATTCAATCATTCCTTATACTTGTATTGAGATCAATTAAGAATTTTTCATAAATTAACATTTTCCTCCTCGAGTAATATAGTTTGTTCACCTAGAAAAGTTAATTTATAATTGAGGAAAAGTTAACCACCACTGCCTCAAGTATTGCACCTGTAACAGCTTTTTGCTGTCTTTTACAAGCAGCTTGCAAAAACCCTCTTAAAACATTATTTGACTGTCAAACGATCACTCATAGACATCTAATCATCATAGTCTAACAATACATTTGTTAAAATCTTTTAAGCTCTATTCAATCATTCCTTATACTTGTATTGAGATCAATTAAGAATTATTCATAAATTAACATTTTCCTCCTGGAGTAATATAGTTTGTTCACCTAGAAAAGTTAATTTATAATTGAGGAAAAGTTAACCACCACCTTATATGAGCAAACTATCAGCCCAGGTACAGAGAATCGGATGATAGAATATCAACACAAAAATACTTAGACTTTAAATATCATGGTAACTATTGGAAACTATTCGATCCCATTGTCTCTTAACTTGTGCACATTATATTCTATTACTCTCCCTTCCATTTATGTCAATAATCTCCTTTAGTAACCAAAAATAAAAAATGATACTAAGAAGATCAAGTATACATCCAATTGTATGATTACTGTGGTTGGAGAAACATGTAGAATTTAAGGGAAAAAAGTCAAGAAATAGTATGTATCTAGATCAATTGAAGAGAAATAATAACCTAATAACATGAAAAAAAGTGCATTAATTTATTTTTAGTCCCTGTATTACATCGATCTTATCGTTTTGGCCTTTGTTGACCATTTAATCCCTATAACATAAAATTTTACTATTTTTATCTCGTTGTCAATATCTTCTGTTCAAATGATGAGATGATAATCAAAATACTACATCACCATGACACTAACGAGGTGGAACAAAACAATAAAATTTTATGTTACAAAGACAAAAAATGTTAAAAGTGGGTATATTATAGGAATCATTTATATATTCAAGATTTAATTTATTTATAATTTTTTTTAAGATTATTTTTTTAAAATCTCACTTATCCACACAAAAAAACATAATTTTATAATTTTTTTTTATTTAAAGAAATGCTGATTCGTTTTATTTTTCTAAGATTAAATTTAAAAAGAAATGCATTTTTTCAAATTTAAAATACTATGAATGAATCATAAATTCAATATATAAAAAGCATTTTAAAAATTTAAAGAATTAAAAACCAAATATATATACAGAGACACACTCAACCTCTAGACTTAAATATAAGAAAAATGATCAAATTTCACACAGATTAAAAAGCTAGTTATATCCATTTAATGTTATTGATTTCATAAAATAAAGGAGCGTAATTTCTAAATTACTCAACATGTTTATTGGTATTGTGCCAAGGTTTAAACTTGAGTATAAGATAAATATTAAGGTTTAAAGATAAATTTTATAAATAAATATGCTCTTTTAAAATGTATAAGGAAAGGTAGTTTACGTTCCGTTATTTTTATCACCTTTCTTAAAGGAAACCTTTATTGATACTAACTAGGCAGACTAAACAAAAGCAAAAAAAAATAAAAAAATAGAGGGAGAACAGGCATACCCCAGTAGTCCTCTGCCTTGCCAAGATCTAGGTGTAACAGTTAAGTTTATCACTATGCCTTGCCTCACAATAACAACAGGTACTGCACGACCCATATTTGACTGAGCCTCCGAAGAAAGCCTTTGCAGCAAATTATCACCTGCTTCCACATCACCAAATTTAAGAATTTGATCTCCAAGTTGTAAACCATCCTCCACTGCTGGAGACGAATCTGCTATCTCGTCTACCATTGCAAAGGGTCTACTAATCAACACATCCACATCCATTGAATTGGGGGAATGTCTCATAAGGACATTTTGTGATGTCATCAATGAAACAGCGTCTGTAGTTGATGAGGTCTGACTATCCGAACCATCAACATTACCTTAGCATGAAGTCAAACATTGTCATAATAAATATCATTTATTATTCATAGAGAGAGTAATCTTAATCAAACTAAAGAAGAAGGGAGAAAGACTAATACAAGAATTCATACCAATACTAATTGTTGAAATGTAATGTTTTATTTTGTTTTATTATTCATGTAATGGAGTGCCTTGCCCCTTTGTGTTCTATAAATACAGTAGTAAAGTTGTAACAGTGTAAGAAATATACACTATTTTATTTCATTACATTTATTCAAGTTGGTATCACACTCAGACCATCTTTTTTGGTTCATTTTCATGTCTGTCATCAGCACCATAGTCTTTCATCCGCCGTTCGCAATTGTTGTCCGTCATCCACCATCGTATCTCCTTTGACAAAGTTAGGGTTAGGTGTGCCTCGAGAAGCGCAACCCATCCATAGTGGTCGCCACCTCAAAATCTGTCAGACACGCCGCCACGTGCCATCTTTCGTGGTAACCCATCCTTCTGGACGTGTTTTTGTCCTTGTTCTTCTTTTTTGGTGGCAATAGCTTTCACCTAGGGTTTTCCTCTCAAAGTTAAGGTTTTTTGGAATCCTAGGGTTTTCTCTCCAAGCTATGTTCTTTTTTATTTTGGAATGACTTCCTCTCTATCTATACTCCTATATTACCACTACAAAGCGCAATTGGAAAAATTACTTATCTTGATTCGCATTTGTGGAGTTATGGTTTCTTGGTCAAGGATACCATAATCATCTAAAACAATGTCTCTACTGTTCAGATGAAGAAAAACCTTAGTGGCAAAAACTGGATTTTGAGTTGTGTTGTTTTGTGGAAATCCATTGTCACTACAAGATATTTTGAGACCTTATAAGACATGCTTGAATGGAAATTCAACGTTTTATAGTCATACTTCTCCTGACAAATGTTTTTATCTTATGGTTTATGTTGATAATATTGTTATTACAGGAAATGATGTCACTAAAATTGCTGAAGTAAAGAACCATTTGTTCGCCACTTTTAGACCAAAGATCTGGGTGGTCTAAAATATTTTCTTGGTATTGAAGTGATACAATAAAAAGAATGTGTCATCATTTCACAAAGAAAATAGCTCTTGATATTTGGGAGGAGATAGACCTTTCAAATTGCAAGCCCATTGAAAGAGCAAGGTGAACTTTTTTAAGACCCAAAGAGATGTAGAAGGTTGGTTGGAAAACTCGTCTATCTTGTTATAACAAGACCTGATCTTTCTTATGCACTGGGAGTTGTGAGTCAATTTATGCAAAATCCCCACATTGATCATTGGAATGTTGTGATTTGCATTCTCATATATGTAAAAGGGAACCCAGGACAGGAACTGTTGTACGAGAACAAGGGAAGTACTCAAATTGAAGGGTATTGTGATGCGGATTGGGCTGGTTGTCCATTTGACAGAAGATCTATCACAAGATACTTTGTATTCCTTAAAAGGGAACCTTGTATCTTGGAAAAGTAAGAAACAAAGTGTTATTGCTCGATCTAACACAAAAGTTGAATATAAATCTATGGCTCTAGCTACATGTGAACTTGTGTGGATTAAACAACTCCTTTAAGAGTTGAAATTTTGTGAAAATGAGCAGATAAAGTTGTATTGTGCCAACCAGGCAACTCTTCATATTGCCTCTAATCCAGTGTTTCATGAGAGAACAAAACATATAGAAATTGATTGTCATTTATTTAGAGAGAAGCTATTGTGCAAGGATGTTATATTAAGTTTGTCAGCTCTAATGAACAACTTGCAAACATTTGACTAAATCTCTAAGGAGGCCTAGAATTTAATTTATATGTTCCAAGCTTGGTGCATATAATCTATATACTCCAGCTTGAGTAGAGTGCTGAAATGTAACGTTTTACTTTGTTTTATTATTCATGTATGGGAACCCAACTTTAGGGTCAGGGTTTTAAGGCAGTGTCTTGCCCCTTTGTATTATGCCCTTTGCATTCTATAAATACAGTAGTAAAGCTGTAACAGTGTAAGAAATATACACTGTTTTACTTCATTACATTTATTCAAGTCTAACAAAAACAATAGCTTTGCACAAACAAAGATTAGTCACTTTAACAACAAAACACAATAACAAACAATCATCTTTTCCTACATCAGGTTTACAGGCAACTTTGCAATGGGATTTTTTGCATCTTCAAGGAAGAGTGGCTTTGTTAAGCCTCTTTGGACCAATATTTTACACGCATGCCCATGACTTTGAAAGAAAGATTTTGCAGTGGGTGGGTTCTGCAGGGTTGATGTGCTTGTAATTGTAGGACATGCTGGAACTTCTCATGAGATAGAGTGGTAGCTTGGCTTCTTTATGAGTGTGTTAAAGTTTTGATGCTGATGGAATTGGCAGCAGGGGAAAGAAGGGTGCTATCATGGATAATAACATATAGACGTAAAATTTTCAAGTTGGTCAGATTCAACAACAAAAATACTACAGTGGTTTAGACTTTATATTTTAGTAACATTTCAACATGATTAGTATTATACCTAAAACAATAAACAGACCAAGTAATTATTTGCACAACAATTTATGCCCCATAAGCTAATGACAAAGAAATAGACTATAAAAAGTTGTCATAATTTGAGATTAAAAAGAAAATTACGGCATTGGCACGGGAATCAGGGTAAGGAGGACCCAACATCAAATTTGACAGAGCGCAAGGTTGCTCCAGAAAAAAAATTGACCCTAACACGTGCATTCGGTGACTAAGCAGAAGAAAGCTACAAGGCAAGACACATACATACACAAGGAAAAAATCATACATAAAAAAAGACAACCTTAAAACAAGAAGAATCATGAATTCATGCTATAATAATTCATAAAGAATAAATGCACTGCTAGCAATACCCAAAACCCATAAAAGATAGACATAGAAACAGAATTTCAAAATCCCAAATTCCATGGTAAAAGGAGCAGCTAGACCACTATGAATCACCTTATTGACAAACAAAACCTAAGTTCATAGTAGCATATAAAATCAAAGTTCCAACATGCAAATCTATATGCACAAGAACACCAACTCTTTGGTGATACCTGGATTCTTGTAGACCGATGACCTACTTTCAAGTCTTGCAGAATGCAGAATTTGAATATTTTTGTTTATTTTCTCAGTTATCTCCTTGTGGTCATTGCGCAACTCTACAAAGAGAACGGAAATCATAAAACATCAGCATGTTGACGCTTGTAAAAAAGCCATCGAACACAAATAAAAGTAGTTCGAAGCCAAATCTGCGAACCTGCAAGGCGACGTCGTTCGGCTCGAACAACGGGGATGTCGATATCGGAACGAGGAAAACCCTAAAAAATGTAGCAGCGGCGTCTCGTAAAGAACGAATGAATAAAAGCTTATGCAAAACTTTGGAATGAATAGATGGTTGGAATTAGTGGTGTGAGAAAAGAAAGAGAAGGGAAAACCTCAGAATCGACGAGACCACCAGACACACCAGGAGCTCCGGGCCGGGAGAGGCGAGCGATGACGGCGTTCATCTCCGCCTCCAGCGCGCTACGCTTGTCCATGAGAGACATGGTTTCCGCCTTCACGTTCGTCGCCACCATAGCCACCTTCGAGAGAAACGATTTTTGGTTGTTCTTCTAATAAAATAACGATGAACTGGTGTATTTATTTATCTAGGGTTTTTTTTTTCCTATGCGCGAGCAGGGTTTCTAATGTCTTTAACTTGGAAAGGAAAACTATATAATTATTTTATTTGTAACCATCACTTTAATTGTTGTTATATCAGTTAATAATTATTTTTTAAAAATAAACAAATAAATATATACTAGATTGAATAGAAAAATTTAAAGATTCGTTTTCCGATGACTATCTTACATACTGAAGATACTTATTTACAATTGTCTTGAAATATCTTATGAAAAAATTCTTTTGTGAGCAAATGTACAGATATATAGATTCAAATTTGCATAAGCATTATCTTCATTACGTGTGTTTGTCAATTTCAATAGGTTTAACTTTATTATATTTTGCATAGTTGACGCGTTATTACATCACAATTGACATGGGTATTATCAACTTTTTATTTTAAAGTCCTATTGTATGATTCGTATAAGATGGTGTCATCAAGAAGAAAATTAATATCATTATCTTTAAAGCTTGCCACTCCAGCTCAACCCAACTAATATACTCAAAGTGGAATAAGAACATGAATAAGAGTCATCAAACTCACATTAAAATGCATTATCTTTCATCTCATACAAAATTCCCAAAATGTGAAATAAATTAGGTCACATCAAAGATGGTAGTCTAAGACAAAAGCCAAGATAAAAAGAAAAAGACAATCCTCCAAAAAGCTACGAGTGCATGGATAAGAATGGTTTTGAATATCTTTAAATAAGCAAAATCTTGTATAATAAATCAAAGTTCAACCAATTTTTTTGTTTGATTTCGACTATGTACTTAAAAATCAATAAACTATAAATACATATTTTTAAAAACATCGCGTCTCATCAAATGTTTACTAGACACAAGTGGTTTATTTATATACTTTTTCTAACCTTTAATATTTCTTATACACAATGAAAATTTATAAATACTTATTCATTACACAAAGAAGATTAGTGACATGTCCTTAACCTCTGTCAAATATGGAGATAAATGTTTAAGATGTTGTATAGTGTATGTAACTTGTGATCTTTTAAATAATCAAAGTGTTTTAGCTACTGAGTGATTTTGTCTAGATAATACTTGTACTTAATCAAATGTAATTGTCTTCAAGTATTTCTTGTAACTTATTTAGGAGTGGTTGTATGTAAAAAATATTTGTAACTTAGCAATTGGCTGTGTCCAAAGAATACATATAGTGCTCAATCGATACTCATTATATATAAATAATACTTATTTTTTTAGTTAGAACTAGAGATTAAATAATATTTGTATTTTGCAGTGATAGTGGTGAAACTTGATCAAGTTAATAAAAAATTAAATGTTTTATGTTTCTTCAAAACAAACCAATATGAAAACATAATGCATAAAACTATATATTCATGTCATTTATCTTCAACTAACTTAAAGATGAGAACTTTTTGAAATTTTAAATAAGTTGCTATAATACAATTGTCATATTGAAATTGAATATGATAAATTTTGTCAAATACATCTCTTACACGACATTAAACTTCGTTTGTGTTTATCAAGTTAAAGATTTGCAAAATTGTTTTTTAAAATTCCCAAAACACAATTTAACCCCATTTGTGTTTTTGGCCTATTTTCACAATTTAGTTTATTTTGATTGTAACTTTACTGTTATGTAGTAAGATATTTATTACATAAAATATCTTAGATATTATATTTATTACATAAAATATCTTAGATATTTTAAACAGTTAAGTAACTAACCACATTTTTAGGTAAGGTGGTTATTTTTATTTTGCTTATAAATACAGTAACAGGGCAAAGGTCCAGGTACGTTCTCTTTATGTTCTAGAGACCCTGAATAATATTTCAGAGCAGTATCATAATCACTCCCTTGAGAGCTGAGGCTCCATAACTCACATCTGACTTGAGCGTCGGAGTATCTTTGCAGGTACCGCCCCCTCCTTTGGCAAGCATGAACAACAACAATTGGAGAAGAGCAAGCGTCCCAGACAGCCAGGAGCAACAAAGACACACCGGACAACATTTATACCGAAACATTTTGGCGCCCACCGTGGGGCCGAGTGTCATCTCACAAAAACCGCAAGAGGAGCACTCAGCCTCGATGAATCACTTCTTCGGATAAAGCTACTCCATCAAATCGCTGCATCGCCGCCAAGATTCTCCTCCGCGAACCATTGACGCCACTGTCATTACCAGATCAAACGACGCCTCCAGCGAGTTTCTCTCCTTCTTCCGTCGCCACCGACGTCGTCTTTATCAAGATCCAATTCCTAGACCAGCACCAATTGCTGCAACAACTGGCTCGGCGTCTTCTACGACCGTGACTCTCGCATCACCGCAAGGATTCTCCCCCGTGAGCCATTAACGCCAGTAAACACCTTTGCGAAATCGTGCCTCTTTTTCGGGTCAGACCCAGCGCAGAGACAGCCCCCAAATCGGGTCCGTCCATCACCCTCCGCCACGCACCACCAGACACCGCTGTCACAGGGGCACCATTAATTCATCCCCATCATCTCCACGATCGCACAATCCTGCAAATAAAAACCCTCAAATTCCAAATCATAACCCAAGCAAATCGCAGATTCAAAACCCCGTGCCATCCAACTCGTCGTTCGGTTCCACCTCCACGCCATACGTAGCGCCTTCAAGCCAAGACTAGGGTTAGATACTGTACCGTACGGTCCGTCCGACACATTGACCGAACGGTCGTCGAAGGTCGTCCATTCAAGACGACCATCAAGAACGAGCCACACTCCAAGGTCGTCCATCTAGGTCGATCGACAACACCGAGCGTGTATCATGACCAATCGGTAGAACCTAGCGGCCACCCACCCAGGATTGACATCCTTGATCGCTCACCCTTCTGAACAGGCCTCACGTCCATTCAGTAGCCACGAGCGTTCCACCACTCGTCCGTCCGGCCTCACATATTGTCGGGTCTTCGTCCTCAAATACTCCAACATTTGCCCGTTCGGCCTAAAACGTTCGGCCCTTCGCTCACCAATGACGTTCGGCCTCTACTGCTCGACCATACATCGAAACGACCTAAATTTGTAAAACAAGTGCAAGTGATGATGTTGTATTCGAGTTCATTAAACGTAACCGACTTGTAGATGTAAATATTAGACTATTAAAAAGTGAGAAGAAAATGGAATACCATCAAATCAAAACATGTCTCCAAATTGTTAATTAGGAAAAGGATGACAATGGGTTGATTGGACATGGACAATGTCTATCACTAATCCGATCCGATAAAAAAAAATTACCCGCTATTCGACCTGCTATCAACATAAATATCCGCTTAAAAAATATCCCGCGAATATTTTAAAACCCGCGGATACCTGTGGATAACCGTAAATATTCAAAAAATATATATTTTTATAAATTATTAGAATAAAATTTAAATAAAATTACAAAAATATATAAAATTAAATATAAATTAAAATTTAATTTGAATTAAATTTAACCTTATAAAATATAAATTAATGATAATGTTAATTAAATTTAACTTAATAAAATATGAATTATTTTCTTTTTACGGACGGATATCTGCAAATACCGCATCTGACCCGTTTATAAACGGATATTAAAATATTCACTATCGCAGATAGTAAATATCTGCGGATACTAACTATACGTCGTGAATTTTATTCGCAAATATTTGCGTGTGGATTTTTTTGCTATTTAGGAGATCAAACAACGAGGCATGTTATGCCTTTTTAAATTTTAAAATTTGAACACAATTCTACATTTTGTCACATAGAGTTCATCAATGCTTAGGATCGTTACTGAGCAAATCTGGTAGATTTGTCGTGTATATTCTTACAAATGGTGAAACAAAAAGTTTGTATTTTTGTTTGCAAACATTTAGAATGAATTACATTATAAATGTGTTTCATAAGAGGAAAAAAACCCTTATCATGATGTTTGGACAACGGATGTTCTTGTTGAATTATACAATAAATATTTATTTCTACACTTTAGAAAGTGTCAAAGAAACATTACATTTGACAAACGTTAGAAAAACAATATAATTGATATTAAGAAGTTAACTATGAGTTATACTATTTGTATTAATAACATTTTATTATTAAACCGTGTTAAAGATAATTTACCAAACACGTGTCAATTATATAACAATGTGTAATGTTTCGTTCAACAAAAACAAATGTGTAATAAAAAATGATTAAATTACTCTTTTTTTTTACCAAGAGATAAAATAATTTGTACAAATAGATTTATGAGTTATTAAATAAGAGATCCGTTGCTTAAGGTCTTTTCAAAACAATAAATATGTCATATGAAATGTAACTACATAAACTTGAAATTACTCTTAAAGTTTTAAAAGTTGAACATAAAAAAAATAATATCTAGTACATCAATCACAAACAAACCACGACCATTATTGGGAATAAAATTAATGTTACTTTTTCAACAGAAAAATTGTTTTGTTTGAGAAATTTTTACTCTCATGCTTATTAAATATTTGTTTATGTTACATGGATCAAGTTATTATCAACTGATGTTGTAGACTACTATATATAGGGTTTAATACACAAAATATAATACTTATGTTGTCTGGACTATTATATTTTTAAAAGAAAGACTACATGATGTAATTATAATAAATGTTCGAAATAAAACAAAATATTTGACTTTTTATTATTATTAATGTCTACGTACATACCTTTATTGGCAATATAGAACATCAGTATTACACTATTGATAGTCAATGTCTAATACACAACCTTTTTAAAATAATTTATTACATTCTTAAATCAAACGAAACATTAATAATTTATTGATAATTTTTCAACACGTCTTTTTCTATTGATTTCTCAGAATATCTCATCTAATTCAGCAACACAAATACGCAACTCGATATTGAGATAATTTATTTAGTGTTTTAGTTAAAAGATTAAGCAAAAAATTGAACTTTAAAAAACTTAAAATCGCAATAAAATTAAATATGTTTTTAGAGTTATGAATTTTTACTCAAAATTAAAAATCATTTATGTTTAAAATTTTAATTTATTTTGATTCCAAATTTTAAAAGTAAATAAATATAATATTTTAAAATCAATTATATTTATTTATTTTACTTGATAAATATATTTTTCAATTAGTATTAAAATAAAAATGTATCAAACAGTTGACAAATAATTAAATGTTACCGTAAAATATATTTATCACGTAAAAAACATAAATTAATTAAAAAAATATATTCATAAAATTTTAAAACTTAAAAATCAAAATTTTTAATAAAAGCAAATTCGATTCTAAAATTAATAAATAAAAGGATAATGATACTCTCACAATATTTTTAACATGTTAACACCATTTATATCTGTAATTGGTCAATATTGGTGTTTATGATATTATTATTATTGATTATGAAGTAATATTGGACTAATGATATGTAGATAATGTTAAAATGTTGTCAAAGTTATTATCTAAAATAAAAATATAATAAAAAAGAAATGAAAAATTAAAAGCACTTAGCCTAGATATTTCACAGTGGCCCATGGAGAGGTAGCCATGGCTACCAAAAGAGATAGAATAACGACGAGCGCGAGTGCGATGCACTGTCAAAAAAGCCACCCGTCACACCATATTACCACTTTACCCCACGATAAATAGATAGACCTTCCCACACCCGAAAATGGCATCCATAGTTGCTGCCTCCTCTGCATTCTCCACTATCCTCACTGCTCAATTTCTCATTCCTTCTTCTTCGTCTTCTTCTTTCTTTCTCAAAACACTCACTCGAAGGTCAACTGCGCCGTTACTGCGTCTTTCTCTTACGTCACGACGACCACTGCGCAACCTCATGGCTTACGCCACCCTTGGCCTCACTCGCCCATCCAACACCGAAACCCCCAAGGTTGAATTTCATTTCTCTTGATTTCAGTTGAATTTGAATTTGAATTTACTCTGACTTGACATAAACGTGTGAAAATGGAAGATTTCTTTCGCGTCGAAGGAGGTTGACGTGGTGCAATGGAAAGGGGACCTGCTCGCGATTGGCGTCACGGAGAAGGACTTGGCGCGAAACGCCGAAGCGAGATTCGAGAATGCGATTTTGAATTCCGTGGACTCGAAGTTGGACGGATTGTTGGCCGAGGCTTCCACCGAAGAGGACTTCACCGGCAAACCGGGCCAGTCCATAGTTCTCAGAATCGCTGGTGAACTCGGATCCAAGCGCGTGGCCCTGCTCGGCCTCGGCGCGTCCGCGTCCACCTTCGCCGCGTTTAAGTCTCTCGGTGAGGCTGTTGCTTCTGCCGCTAAGTCCGCTCAGGCTGGCCACGTCGCCGTCTCGCTTGCCTCTCCAGACGCGTTTTCCGTGGAGTCTAAACTTAACACAGCTTCTGCAATAGCATCTGGTATTTGTTTCTCTTAAGATCCGCCTGTAGCATTAAGCTGTCTTATTTGATTAAATTTTTCAATAAACTCTCTTAGAGCAAAACAGGAAGTAGAAAAATAAAAACCAAAATAGAAAGTTATTTGGATTTCAGTTAGGAAATTAAGTTGAGTTGGTGAAAAATAGTAACTCATTGACGCATTTAAGTTTACTAGAGTTTGAGGTGAACTTTGCTTCTAAATGAATCTGGAAAAAAAAAGAGTCAAACATTCTGATACAGTGTTCCATGGACACTGAGGTTTGTTTGGATGTTCCAACTGAAATCCAAAGGAATTGAGTTTCTCAAGTTAAAATTAACTTAAGATAACGTTTCTACATCAACTTCTGGCGAAGTGTATAATAGATTATAGGAAACGTGTTTTTCTAGTTCTTGTTCTTTCAAATACTTTGGATTGCATATAGACGAAGGTGGTCTCGAATTTATAAGCCACGTGGTGAGAATAAATTCACACTTTTTTGACAAGTTTTAGACCTGGATCATCATTATGAAAGTACAAATACCTGGGTCACTTTTGATCTGAGTACCATAGAAACAGATTCTTTCCTTGAATCTTCTAGTTAACACAAGAAGCTTTGTTTGTTTTGCTTTTTTATTTTTTGTTCTTATAAGTGCAAGTTTATCTAAATAGAGTCTATACCTTAATTGAAAGGTTGTGATTTTGAAATAAGATTGAGTTGTGTTGTGTGGCAGGGACTGTGCTGGGAACTTTTGAAGATAACAGGTACAAGTCTGAGTCTAAGAAATCGGCACTTAGATCAGTGGATATTATCGGGCTTGGATCTGGGCCTGAATTGGAGAAGAAACTTAAGTTTGCAGCAGATGTTTCTTCTGGAATCATTTTTGGAAGGGAGCTTGTGAATTCTCCTGCCAATGTGCTAACGCCAGGTTCATATTAAACTAATGTTTATATAGGTCAATTTGACTAAACTTCTTACCAAGCTCTATAAAGAAAGTAAAATAAATCAAACTTTTGAAAAAATTTAAAATTAATTCATATATCTCAACTTTAGTCTTGTATTTTTTGACCCCCAATGTTTTTTTATTTTTTTCTCATTTTCTTTTAATAATATTTGTCATGTGATGACAAATGATAGATGTATTTTAAGGTGCCGGCCTAACTGAGATGTTAAAATACAGTGATGCCATTTATAATAAAAAAACTTAAGACTTGACTGTGGAACTTTGGCAATTAAAAGGTTCTTGCAGATTGAAAGGTAATACAAGCTGGACCATGCATACACATGCATACAGGGTTGTTAAATTCTACTGTTAATGACTTACAATTTTATGTTTCAACTCTATAACAGAGTAAATGAAATAACAATGTAAGTCAATACCAGATGCAATTGCCATGATATGTGCATTATTTTGTAGTTTAATAAGACATGACAAAGATATTAATGAAATTGTAAACTGAATTCCATAAAATTATTCAAGTACTCCTACAACATTGGCAACAATTATGCATTTTGAGGCTAAAACAATTTGAAAATTTAGTCTTTTAAATTCTGTAGTAGAATCAAAGATTCTGTTAGTTTAATTATACTTGTATGAAAAATAAAGAGAGTTAACATGTTCTTATATGCTATGGTTGTAAGAATTTAAAAGTAGATTCAAGAGGTTCAACAACCATGTGTGTGGATCATATAATTCAAAAGTGAGAGGTTTTAACTTGACCACTTAATGTTGTGTTGACAGTAAATATTTATGCTCTCGTTTGACACCCTCTATATGTATGCATTTGTCCTCTTTTTGAAGAGGTGAATTCTCCTTAGAGGGAGAAGACACAAGTTGTAGCTGTTGATTTGAAAATCAGTGGTTGAGATTGTGACAAAATGCATGATATGCACATGTATACAAGTTATGAGCCTATATTTAAATATATTATCTTGGTTTTCTCATTGATGGATATAACTTCTTTCTCTCTAAAGTGAATTTCTCTGTTCTAGGAGCTATAATATAGACTAGAATATGGATGCACACGCATCCTTGGCTTTGAAGTAACAGGGCAGTTAGTTGAACATTTCAATGTTCCATTGCTACATGTGTGAGATACTTTTTGCATTTCAAGGAATTGATGCGTCCTCAATGAATTATTTGGCTCAGGGGTATTGGCTGAAGAGGCATCAAATATTGCTGCAGCATATAGTGATGTTTTTACTGCCAAAATATTAGATGCCGAGCAGTGCAAGGAATTGAAAATGGGGTCATATCTTGGTGTCGCTGCAGCCTCAGCAAATCCTCCACATTTTATCCATTTGTGCTATAAACCACCAACTGGACCTGTAAATGTCAAGTTAGCATTAGTTGGAAAAGGTTTGACTTTTGATAGGTACTTGATTTAACCATGTCTCATTTTATTTTAGCTGCAACAGAAACATGCAATGAGATTTTCCCGATGTTATCCTCTGTGTTGATTTTGGGATTATAACTTTTTTTGGTTATAAAGTTGTATATTGTCATTTCTCTGGGTGCTGTGTCCATGGTAGTCAGAATCTTATTCCACTTTGAAGAATCACACGATTCTACATTTCTGTCATGCCTTAGCAAGTTTCTTCGTGCTTGGAGCTGCTGCTAAGCAGAATTGGTGATTTGCCCGTGTAGAATCTTAAAATTGGTGGAATAAAAGATTGTCCATGTTTTTTTGTGCGCCAACATTTAGCAGTGGGTCAAGTTTCTTTCTTTTATTTTTGGTTTTAGGATTTTGTAAACCTAATCATAAAAACCCAAGTCCCAAAACCAACTTTTCTATAACCCCAACACCAATAATAGAGGAAAGCATCTTCACTGACCTGAGATCACTGCTACTTCTTCAACCTCTATTACAAAATTTGCGGCCTCTCTCACCCAAGGCCCAAAAGCCTTGCCTGAACCTCAAAAGTTGTTTTTTTCATTCTAATATGACGATAAATTGCCTTCACTTTGTTGAGGGCTCTATAGTCTATGCAAAAAGTGCCAGTTAACATCTTTCATTTTAATTAAGATTACTGGACTTGAATAGGGCTTTCGCTAAGCTGATTAATTCCTAAGGCCAACATATTCAACTTGTTTTTTAATCTCATTCTTTAGGATGTACGGCTACTTGTAGGGTCTTACATTCACTGGATATACACCTGTCTTTCTTTAGATTTTGTGGTTGATTTCTCTTGGAGGCAAACCCACTGGTACTTTGTTACTATTTTGTGGGTCAGAAAAGTGTGATTAGTACTTCTCTACTAGCATTTGTTATAATTGCTTCTGTTTTGTAGTTTCTGCATGCTCTGACTTTGCTGAATCTGGTCCATTCTTGGCTTCCACCATCCACAATAATGATGCCTCCGCCTTTGTATTCTTTAGTAATGCTTGAGAAGAAACCAAGATTCTAGATAAACCTGACGCCTCCATAACTTTAACTACATGGCCTTGCCTCATAAACTTCATCACTAAAGTTTTGCAATTTACCCTAACTTCTCCCAGAGTAGCCAACCATGCTACACCTAAAATGAAGCCTACCCATCATAACTCAAACAAGAATAAATCTGCTAAGAATTCGTACTCTCCCATCTTGACTGCAATTTGTTGGCAGCAACCTTGTGTTTTCCTTTTCTATTTCCATTTGCTAAAATTGTGTCTGGTTCCATTTTCAATCAGAATCAACACTTTCTTCCTTGAATTATTCCTTCTACTTTCATTATTTGGGTCAAATACCCTAAAAAAGACATGGAAAAATCCATCCATTGGCACAAAGCATCTTTACCCCTGTCCCCTTCATCCCCACTTTCTAATTTTGCAATTCCCCCTTCATCATTTTCCAAAAGTAAATCCTCAAACTTCTCTTTAGATATCGATGTCCAGTTACAAATGGCAACCCACTGTAAAAGCATAACTTCTCATACTTCCTTCTAACATATTTTTTATATTATAATTCCTTGTGCTCGATTTTGTTGTTTGCGCCAATTGTTGTCTTCTAGATTATGAATTGTAGTCATGGCTTTAGTTCCTCCTAGAGAACCTTTACTTTGATAAGTCGAATTTGGCTTTGGGTTTGCCCCTTCCACTTGTGCTATCACTCTTGCATTGCCTTGGTATCTCGGATTTGCCATTGGGTTATGATATTTAGCCTCCCCAAAATTCATTTAGGTAATGGGAGCAAATATTGGCTTAGATATTTTGTGGTAGACACGCCAAGAAATACCTCAACAATTGATCTTTCAACGTGATGATGTTTGTGACACTAACACAACTTCTTGTGCATACTTCTCCATAGTTCCTCTTTGTTGTACCACTGCTTATCATTCATACATTGTGCTCCTTCTTTTCCCTCTAGATCTCCATTCCATCTAGATCTCCTCAGCAACACTAAAGAAAAATCTTCTAAAGATGGATTCTTGGAATTCTTCCTCCAATATCATCACCAATGAATGGTGTTTCCCTCCATGGTAATAATAAATGCCAATTTCATTTTCTGCTCTTGTAATCCATCCCAAGGGTTATTGCCCTAAAAACTGGGTAATCCCCCTTTGGGCGTTTCACTTTTAGTTGTGCTTTCTTGGCCATTGTTGTCTCTGTTACATAAATTTTGTACATGGGCTTGGGCCATCCTTCATTTATGCATTATTTATATACGTTCTTAAGTTGTGCAAATAGAATAACAAGAGGATTACATCACATGAATGTATACTGTTGCTCTCCACATGTAGATCTTAATCTGAATTCGTGCCTTCTTGCTGAACCCACTATTCATCGATGCCATTTTTTTTTTGTGGGAATTGTGTCTCAACGTTGAATTTTGGCTACCCTTATTTGTTGTGCCTTTTGTAGAACCTCAACAGTTCCTATAGAACAAAATCACATAATCAGCTGGTTCTATTATTGACAAAAAATCTACTTCTAGGTATTGTGTGTTTCTTGGAGATAGTCTGGTAGCATGAAGAAGTAAAAAGCAAGATATAGTATCTCGTTCTAGTGCAGAAGCTGAATTTCGAGCTCTTGCTCAAGGAATGTGTGAAGGACTCTAGATGAAAATTATTTTGGATGACCTTAAAGTCAATGTGGAAAACCCTGTGCAACTACACTGTGACAATAAGTCTGCCATGAGCATTGCCCATTATCCAGTACAACATGACAGGACCAAACACATCGAGATTGATAGACATTTCATCAAAGATAATCTAGACAGAGGCTTCGTAATTACAACATTATGTCAACCATCTTACCTATTAAACGACCTCCTTTAATGAAAAAGATGCCCATGGTTGGTCCAAAGTTGATGCCTAAGTTTGTAGGGTTCTGAAGTCAACTCTTCATCCTTCCTTGCAGTAGATATTTTGAGCCCATGAGACATGTGTCGAGGTTTGGGAAGATGCTCACTAGTGATACTCAACACCTTTATGGCGTTTGCTAAAATCTCAAGTATCATTACTCCTAGACATATTGATGGCTCTATGACGGAGTACTTTGCAAAAGTTCATGGTCTCTTGCATGACTTCAACAAACTATTGCCTCTTGTTGCCGCTCTTGCCTAGGATCTTTAACAACAACACACCTTCATGTTATTTGTCACAAAATTGTTCACAAAATTGACTGATGTCATGTTATGCCTGGTTGTCCTCCTTGATCAGCTATTGCTTAGGCAACCCCTCTATACCCCCTTATTTTGGTGTCAGCCCCTTTGGTAGTTTTGGACCTCCAATTCTCTTCCACGATTTCCTCAAATGGTATGAAGAAAGTCAGACGTTAGTTTCACTAATTTTGTTGTACAGGCAAGCAATTCATTTGTTGGCCTCACTTAGTTCACCTCTCTTGGCCCTTGGGTCTTCCACTCTGGTGACACCAATCATATATCTATTGACAAGTTTCTTTTCTCATCTCTCTTCATTTTTGGGTTTTTGTCCTTTGTCACTATGGCTAGTGGCTCCCAATAGGGGTGTGGACAAAATGAATTGCCAAACTATACGGTTAAAAACTGCACTGAACTAGAAACAAGTTTGCCTGAATTGAACGGAAAATTAATTCAGACGAACTAAATTGAACTATTTACTGTTCTATCAAATTGCACTGAACTGCACTAAACTATAATATGAATTGAATTGAATTGCTATGCACCTTAACCTCTTTTCGAATTGCACTATTTTTGAACTGAAATGCATTATTTTTGAACTGAACTGTACTAATTTTGAACCGAACTCCAATATTTTTGAATTAAAGAACTAAAGAAGGTAGTATTTACCCACTTCATTTATAATATAGGTTTCTCATAAAAAAAAAGGACATAAAAATAAGTAAATAGAAAATATTTGTCTCTACTGAAGAACATAGGTTCTTCCATAAACAAATGTCTTAATAATTCTATAACAATTTATCTTCGAGTAAAGCTTGGTTAATAAAAGTTAAGAAAATGACTTTTTTTTTTCTTTTACATTAAAGTTTAGAACTCTTCTATAGGACTACCTGTTGTAGATATCAAAATCATATTAGATATGCATTGATTCAAAAATGTATTTGAATGAGTTCATGAGATTCGATCTCATTGAATCTTTATCCTAATCAAGTTATATAATTTAAAATTTTAGTTATTTTAAATGTTGTGATAATTGCTTCATCGACTATTTCTAAGTCTTTGATAAAAAATTAAGAAACAATTACAAATAATTAAACACACATATCTATAAAGCTAGACAAAATTAATTGAACTGCACTGAAGTGTTAAAAATTTCACTGAACCAAAAAGTAGTTCATTTGAACTGAAGTAAACTACTTTTTGTTCTAACTATCTAAATTGAACTACTATTTAAAAACCTTGTAAAAAAAGAAAAATTAACTAAGTAGATAGAAAATATTTGTCTTCACTCAATAACATTGGTTCTCTTATAATACGAATTCAACAGAATTACTATGCACCTTAACCTGATTCGGAATTGCACTATTGTTGAATTGAAATGCACTATTTTTGAATTGAAATGCATTATATTTGAACTGAAATGTACTTATTCTGAATCGAACTCCAATATTTTTGAATTAAAGAACTAAAAAAAGGTAGTATTTACCCACTTCATTCATAATATAAGTTCCTCATAAACAAAAAAAAAGACATAAAACTAAGTAGATAGAAAAAATTTGTCTCTACTGAAGAACATAGGTTCTTCCATAAACAAATGTCTTAAAAATTCTATAACAATTTATCTTCGAGTAAAGCTTGGTTAATAAAAGTTAAGAAAATGACTGTTTTTTCTTTTTCTTTTACATTAAAGTTTAGAACTCTTCTATAGGACTACCTGTTGTAGATATCAAAATCATATTAGATATGCATTGATTCAAAAATGTATTTGAATGAGTTCATGAGATTCGATCTCATTGAATCTTTATCCTAATCAAGTTACAATTTAAAATTTAGTTATTTTAAATGTTTTCATAATTGTTTCATCGACTATTTCTAAGTCTTTAATAAAAAATTAAGAAACAATTATAAATAATTAAACACACAGATATTAAGGGTGAACAAAATTAATTGAACTGCACTGAATCGTTAAAAATTTCACTGAACTAAAAAATAGTTTGTTTGAACTAAACTAAACTACTTTTTGTTCTAACTAACTGAATTAAATTATTATTTAAAAACCTCTAAAAAAAAGAAAAATTCACTTAGTAGATAGGAAAGATTTGTCTTCACTCAATAACATTGATTCTCCTATAAACAACAAAATTAAAAAGTTGAGATGAGTTGAGTCGGACCAAAAGTTAAGATGGGCAAAATCAGGCAAAATGTCGAAACTGGTTGCGACTGAAATTCTCTTGAATTTAATCAAGACGGTCTTCAATCGAATTAGGCCAAGAAGGCCACACATGAAACTGAATCAAGTCAGTCTCGAGCGAAATTTGATCTAGTCGGCCGCGATCGAAAATCAGACAAATTTGGTTGGAACAATCACAGTCAAAACTTTCTCGATGCAGTCTTAATAGAAAATCGTCCGAGTTGGTCCCGATTGAAAATTGACTGAATTCGGTTGGGACGGCTATGACCGAAACTTAGTCGAGTTAGTCTTGATCAAAATTGGACGAATTTGACCGAGTTGGCACTGATTGAAAATCAGCAAAATTCGGCCAGAACGACCATGAATGGTTGAGTTGATCCCGATCCAAAATTGATTGAATTCAGTCGAGTCGGGCACGACTGAAACTCGATTGAGTTAGTCCCAACCGAAATTCGACTGAGTCAGCCCTTGCCATAAATCGTCCGAATTTGACGAGTCAGCTCCAACTGAAAATCGACCGAATTTGGCCGAGTCAGCCTCGACGAAAGTTTGGTCTAATTGGCAACTTTAGAGACTCTCAAACAAGTAAAAAGTATAAAATGAATTAATTTTAAATTAATGAGTAGTTAACTGAACTATAATTTCAAAAGCTCAGTTTTCTAAAATTGAATTTTAAAATAATACAATTTAGTAATTTTTGTTCAATATAGTGCAATTAATTGATAGTTCGGTGCAATTCAGTTAATTTTGCCGACTCCTAGCTCCCAAGCCACTCATGGTATTAATATTGTCCATCTTCTCCCTTCTCTTTCCATTAGCAACGTCTTTTTTGTCTTTCTTGGCCACTCCTCAAGACCACCCACCATTGGCTGCTGCTGAACTTGTTGATCCGATGGATGCTTTGCGACTATGATGATCCTGACATAATTTTGTACGATTTGGTATAGCTTATAAAACTTTTGTACCTTTGTAGAATAGGTTACATGCACATGCCCATTTTTGCTGCGTTAGACTTACAAAGAGTCTTTCTTGTTTATAAAATTAGTGTCTATTAATTAAACTTTATTGTCTTGTTTTCTCTCTTGTTTTTCTCTTGCTTGTAAAGCCTATAACAGGTAATAGAGAGAAAAGGAAAGAAAGAAAATAAAGGTGAATAAAATAACAAAGCCTACAATGGTAATAAGGAGAATGAAAATCTGAGCAAAATATCGATAAAAAAAATAATTAAGCATGGCATATGTGTGATGCAAAATATAAAATATTATTATTATATTCAAAGAAGCAGATAGTACCATCCTCTTCTTCACTGATGCCTCTCACTAGCATCATTCCAATCAAAGAGGCAACTGACGCATCTTTTCCTTTTCTTCATTTTTCGTCTATGATGCTTTGTTTGTTGAGTGGACCTGCACACCTTATGAATGATGCATGACAGTTGCAGAATCGCAAATTACACAATTCAGTTTCAAATCATTATTCTAAACAATTCCCTGTACGGTATGTATCCGGGTTGAAGATTTTCTCGAAGCCTTTCTAACTTTAATGACTAGGAATGATTTATATTCATTTATCAACTTGAGGGATAGTGTTGTAAATGGTAGATTATTAAGATAACAATATCCTCAATATCTCTATTAGTTAGGAAATTATATTGAGTCTTCCTCCTATTCGTCTAAGCATATTTTTATTCCTTATTTTATAAGTTTGATTACTACAAATAGAGGTAATGAAAATGTAATTTGTGTGTTTGTGATTAATAAAATAACTCTTTATTTCCTTACACAGTTCAAGTTTTCCCATTACAATTTGTGGACAACTCGATGATTAGAGGGCTACAACTAACTTACCATTGTGGAATATGCTGAAATTGGTAGTTTAGGTGGTTTTATTGGATAGATAGATGATGGTGGACAAATGGAATTTCTCCTTTAGCTTCTTATTTTGATTTAACACTATAGTTGTTACAACTTTTCTTTGTTTTCTTTTGTTTTATTAGTGGTGGTTACAACATCAAGACAGGACCTGGCTGTATGATTGAACTCATGAAATTTGATATGGGCGGTTCTGCTGCAGTTTTTGGGGCAGCAAAAGCTCTTGGTCAAATCAAACCTCTTGGAGTGGAGGTGTGATGTCTATATCATTGTTCCCTTCTTTTCCTTTTATTATCACACATTGTTTTTTATCCTGCTGACTTTCAAAGTAATGGTTAAAGCCTCTGCTTGGTAAGTACTTGATGGTGACTTCGTATAAAATTTATTGGAATTTTTTTATCTCGTTTTAGATGTTCTGCAGTTAAGTAATAATTATGAATCGAGTGGCTACTTTGCTATATGATAATCTATTCTGTTGAATCCTTTTAAAGGTTTTGGTTACAGTACGGAGGTGAAAATCTTGTAGTACTAGTATTGATCACTAGTAGTCTACGCAGTTGTTTTGGTAGAATGCTTGTGTTTCTAATCTATCTCTTTAGTCCTTGCATGTTTTTTTGAATAGGATGGTACTTGTAGCTTCTTTGCATCCCTTTGCACAAAAGAGTACATTTTACATTTGTTTAAAAGTCCTGAATGTGCAGGTTCATTTTATAGTTGCGGCTTGTGAGAATATGATAAGTGGAACAGGTATGAGGCCTGGAGACATTCTCACAGCTTCAAATGGAAAGACTATAGAGGTCAGGATTTCATATTCTTTGTTTTCATTTATACATGTTGAGAGAGAGAGAAAACTAGATGGAAGATATGTAGTGGAAAAACTGTGTTGGCTACACAATGTCGTCCATTTTATATAAGATGATGTGGTATGCCTATAAATCATATTCTACTAAATTTGATTCTAATTAGATATTCTTATTATAGTCATAACAATTCTCAT
The DNA here is from genome assembly GCF_029865625.1 of Vigna umbellata. Taxonomy (NCBI): domain Eukaryota; kingdom Viridiplantae; phylum Streptophyta; class Magnoliopsida; order Fabales; family Fabaceae; genus Vigna; species Vigna umbellata. The sequence goes on from NC_142166.1 coordinate 10,690,024, forward strand.
TAAATAAGGAAACAAAAAAAAAACATATAAAAGTAGAATAAATATTCGGAGATCATCTAAGATACTCTAAAATATCGGAAGATAATATCTTTAAATGTTTCTTATCTTTTTAACACCGCCCATCAAATTGAATTACTAAGCTTTAGTTTATCACAAGAAAATAATTCACTTTCTCGCAAATAAAAAAATAGTAAAAAACATAAAATTTGAGATAAAGGCAGGACTAGTGCAACTAGGCAAAAGCCGTGAGGGTGCAGGGGAGGGGCAATGCATCTGGGGAAAGCCAGGGCTAGTGAATCTAGAAAAAACTGGGGCCAGCGTGCTTGGGAACTCATCAATGGAATAGTGACAAAAGAATTAATAAATGCCTATCCAATACTTTAATAAATCTGATTCTTATAAGATATTTCCCATAACTATAAAGATCCCAATTAAATTAAATAAGGAAACAAATTAAAATATAAAAGAAGATTAAATCGTAATAGTTCATCTAAATTTTCTAAGATTATATCTTTTGGTATTTCTTATATTTTTAACAATACACGTGCAAATTTAACTTACTATATATGTTATAGAGACAGAATGTTGGCCTTATAGGGTGGATTTTGATTGTTTTAACCATTGATCTTATCATTTTCACAAGAAAACATATCATAAGTGTTAGACACATGAAGTGCTACAACCTCCTCTTCCTACCATTGCTGAAGTTTCAATAACTTCAGTTGAATTTTCATCCTTCATCAATGTAGGCACATGAAGAAGTCTAGCGACTAAGCTATTCATTGGAGGGATTTGATCATGTATATGATCAAAATCTGAATGCAAGTTTCTCTGAATTAGATCCGTATATAACTTATCAAGTTTGTTGTTAGTGTCCTCCAATGAGTTAGCCAAGCTGCGACAAATCTTGTTTCGTCTTCTTGATGGTCAAGCTATCCAAAAAGTCACCCCCATGAGTTATCCCTCACACAAGCTTTGCATGTGTCGGCTTTGAGCCTCTATGCCCAGAACTTGAGTTTTAATTGGTGAAACTCTGTCATTATGGAGTCTTGATCCTATCTAGGAGGTCCTGATTTTCAATCTGAAGACTGTAGAGAAATTAGTAGTAGAGAAATCCACACTGATTAGAAATTTCAGTATAAGTGTAAGAGCAAGAGAATGAAGCAGATTTCTTCCTTTCTATTTTTTCTTTACCTTTCCCTGATATGTTTTGTTTCATTTCAAAATAATTAATTGTTCTTAATGAATTTTTGTAAATTTGTGCTATTGCATATCCATCGCAATAAATAAATACATTTTATGTAAATATGTGAAAGTCTATGCTTTCAAGTTTGACCAATGAGATCTATATAATTGCACTAGAGTATGACCTTGGTTTGATTAATCTCTTTTATAGGTCAATAACACAGATGCAGAGGGTAGGCTTACTCTTGCAGATGCTCTGGTGTATGCTTGTAACCAGGGTGCTGAAAAGGTATGGTGCTAAGAATCTGAATCTACAGTTACATAAATCATAATGTATTGGTGTATAGTTTAATATTTCGCAAGTGTTAGATTTGACCGATAACTATTTTATTTCTAATACAAGTTCTAGAAAATGTTGTAACATTTCTAATTTGTCCTGTTGAACTAAAGTTCAATTATTTGAATAGTGCTATTTTTCATTGTTAAAATACTTGCGTGTGGCGTTCCTGTACAGTCTGGAAAAACATTTATACAGAAAGTACTTTGTGAATTGTGTTTAGTAATGGCTGGTCGGTTGTCATTGTATTTTTTAATTTTGATTATGTAGTTTGAAACAACCTTACCACGTGTTAGTTGTGTAGTTTGGTTTTAGAACTCTAACAGGTTGGTTAACTGTTCTTCAGATAGTGGACCTGGCAACATTAACTGGGGCCTGTATAATTGGTCTTGGATCCTCAATTGGAGGTAATTATTATATATGATCACTTTACCAATATTTGTTAGTACAAAAGATGCCCAAATTTATAGCTGCCAACTTAAACTCGTAATATCGTGGGAAAGAGGCGAGCTTAGGAGTTGGGGTGGAAGAACCTGAAAGTGACATCTGGAACTTGTGAAAGTTGCCGCACGATGTTGTCTTTTCCCTTGTTGGCAATTATATGCAAGGAATATTCATTTTCAGCTGATTATTGATGCGAACTATTGTTTTCGAAGGTGTGTTTACGCCAAGTGATGACCTGGCAAAAGAAGTTTTTGAAGCTTCAGAAGCGAGTGGGGAGAAACTATGGAGGTTGCCATTAGAAGAAAGCTACTGGGAGTCAATGAAATCAGGAGTAGCTGATATGGTGAACACTGGTGCTCGTCCAGGTAGTGCTATTACTGCGGCTCTTTTCTTAAAGCAGGTATGTGCTAATAGAACATTTTATGTTTTCATTTCTCTCTTTAAAATAATGGTTCGTTGCCGTTATGGGTAGTTATAATATTTAAGACAATAACAAATTTTGGTATAAATGCTTGTGATTCTTATTTTGAAGTGGGTAGGATGATACGAGAACTGACTGGACTATTGTTAGAGGAAAAAGTTTATGTAGAGACTATTTATGAAAGAACTTAATGGGAGGAAAAACAGATGCTTTTTAAATACTGAAGCGCATCTTAATTGGCTAGCTTTTATCTGCAATCTTCATGGAAATTTCTGGCACGGTTTTATAAAACAGTTGTGCTTTTTACAGTTCGTTGATGAGAAGGTTCAATGGATGCATATTGACATGGCTGGTCCAGTTTGGAATGAAAAGCAGCGGTGTGCAACAGGATTTGGTGTTGCCACTTTAGTAGAATGGGTTTTGAAGAACGCATCTTAAATGAAATCTTGTCCAATTGTAGTTTGTCCAACTGAAGGGATATAAAAGGTGTGGCAGCTTTTAGGTCTATTACAGTGTATTTAAACATGTATGAATAAATACTGGTTAATCGACTTCAGTCTGTTTGTTAATACTTTTTGCTTCGGTGATTCTAGTTAATGTATGTTTATGGAATGAAATTCTAGGATTAAATATAAAACAATTGTAGGCTTTTATTTTATGAACCCGCACAACTTCTTGCACCCCATATTTTTTGAATGACCATTTTATCCTCTGTAAAAATAATTTCTGAATTACATATTTTGGAAAATTTTCGGAATAAGTTTTCTGAAATAGGATTTCTGGTTCTGGAACACGAATAAGCTTTTTGAATAGGATTTTCAAAACATCTTTTGAAAGGCATATAGTGTCTTCCGGAAGGAGTATTTCATAACAGTCTTACATTAAATGCGTTCTAGAAAGATGTTTGAATTTTCCTTTTTTTCTTCCTTTGCATAGCTTTTTCTCTGTTCTTTCTTTGTAGCAGCAGTGATGATAGAAGAGAAACAGTAATGATGGTGAGAGTGATGGTGATAATGTAGTGCAATGGTGAAGGGTATGTTTTATATGTTAGTGTGGAATGCAGTTAGTAACTGTGGGGTATAAAAAACAATAGCTGCAGTTGTGATGGAGTCGAACCCCTGTATTGGGTATTGCTTTCTGCACCCCATCAATGTTTTTTAATTCCATTCCAATCATTCTGGTTTTTACTTGAAGTTGTCTGCTTTGTGGAGACTTTCCCGTGCATAGCTGTGTTGTGGTGTGTGGTCTCTGAAAACTATGGTGAATGTGTTGCTGTTGGTGAGGTCAAGGGAAGTGGTGCGATTTGTACAACTGAAGCACATTGTGGGATATAGGAAAACAATATGGTTTTCATTTTCGAGGTACGTTCTAGGTTACTGGAAAATAGAGCAGGTTTTCAGAAAACATGATCCAAAACAGAGGTGGGAGGGGTTAACTGGTTTCCGGATTACTAATTCCGGAGTTGTAGTATATGGTTTCAAAAAATTTCATTCCATAATAGTCGAGTTGATTTTTCTGAAAATGCAAACCGGAAACGAGAATCCAAAGTACTTGCCGAAAAAAACTTTTTGGATGGTCTCGGAATCATCTTTTCGATACATATTTTCATAACCAAAATGGACAGACATTGGTAAAGAGTCAGAGGAAGAACCCAAATTCCAGAAGAACAAAGATGTTGGTTTCGTGAAGATGATTCTCTCTAAGTCCATGGTGGTTGAAACCTTTTGTGAATACCCTCCACTTGGTCATTTTGCTGTGAAAGATCTGTGCAAAAAATGTATCAACATTATATATGAATTTTACATTTGTAGATAAATTTTAAATACGTAGGTAAAATTTGTTTGATTTATCTATGGACTTTATCTACCAATCACACTTTTAACAAAAATTCATAAAATTCGTATATATATAATTTAATTTTATATATCTATAAATAAAATTTATATGTAAAATCGTATCTAAATTCGTATATAATAATTTATTGATAAATCTTATAATGTATGTTTTAGAAATAAGTTTGATTTGTCTAAATATAAACCATCCTCATTACATGAGTTTTGATTTTGATTTGTTTTTGGTTTTCTTTTACATACACATTTTCAAGAACCATATAATTGTTGAGGGATGATATTTAGTTGTATATTTTTAGTGATACTATATTGAATAATATCTTTTAAAAATAATGTTAAAATTTTCTTGTTAATTTTGAATTATAATCTTCTTAATAAAAGTACTCTCTCATTTTGGTAATATATTATAAGTTGCCAAAGTCATTTCTGTCAAACTCAGCGTGTGAAGGGAAATCATCTCAATCAAGCATGTCGATATCGTGTCAAAACTATAATAACTCAGTAATCAACTAGTATATCGTTATTACAATTACATAAAATCATTAGTATTTACGAAAGAATCTAAACTTTTCTAAAATAGAGGTCAAGTATATAAAGATGATTAATTCATAAATAAATGATATCTAAAAAATCTATTCTTACTAAATTTATCTCTAATATCTCAACTGACTTAAGTGTCATTCTAATATCTTAATCAGAGAAAAAGTAAAAATACATTATATTTCCTTAGTTATCTCAGTTCATACAAAGTGATTTAAGTTATGAAAAAAATTTAAACCATTTAAAATTCAACCATTATTTTAGAAGTCATTTAATGTGTTAAGAAATCATAACTCTAAAAAAAATATTTACTGACAACCGCACCAAGTTGACCAGACTTTGAAATGAATTCCAAAATAAATTGTTTATAAATAACAGATTTTTTTAAAACTAATTAAAATGCCGTCAAAATACATTTTATCAGTAAAATAAATATTTGATTTCATATTTAGCACTTATCTCTGCTCATTATGCAGATTTTACATCAAACTTTCGTTTAATGATAATTTTTTTATGACGTTTGTACACTTTACCAATCCGTTAACTTTCTAATTAAGTGACTTACCACAAAATGTTTTAAAAAACTACATTATGATTTTTTTTTCAAATAGACTTTATTTTGAATTTATTTTACTTGTTTTACAGTTGTTTCCCTAACACATCAGTTTGGTTAAAATTGACCGAACCTATAAAAATTTGCAAAAACTGATAAAATAGTAAAATAGATATTTGAACCTAAAATTTACAAAATATTATAAACGAATAGGGAAATGTGGAAGTTAACTTAATATAAAAGTCTGATATAAACTAACACACCACTTTCTTATTTTACTTTTGTTATTTATTTTAACTGATAATTCTAATAAAAAAATTACAATTTAATAAACCAACTAAAAAAATTTCGGCTACTAACTAACTTTTCAACTTTGGAATGTTAAGTAACATCCTTTCCTGTATGTATATATTTATAATTCGTATATGCAGTGTCTAAGTTTAAGTTTTATTTATTTTTGGTATAAAACCATTAAAAGTTTGCACTAAATTAATTATAAACTCAATTAAGATAAAAAAAATTAAAAATAGTTAAAATGGATTTAGGTATAAGTAAATTTGTAAAAAATCTATAATTAGATTTTCAATTTATTTTTAAGTTAATATTAATTTATATAAATGTTAAAAAAAAAGTCTTCTAACGGAAGAGTTTATTGGAAAGCCCCTTCAGAGTAGGTGGCGCCAAAACAACTGCTTCTCGTAGTGCTCCCTCCATTCCTAACTGAAACAGTTTTTATTTATTTTTTATTTTTTTATGGCCTTATAATTTATTATATTTTTAGTAGTTTTCATTTCTTTTCTTTTTTTTTTGTTATTTTTTAAGAAAACTTTTGTGCAGTAATATATCATCAGAACTTTCCCTCTTCTAATTTATCACCACTGCAACAAAATTCCAAAAACACCTCTCACCGGGAAACTCATCTCCGACACCGACTGTTCTCCTTCCGTCCAACTCCGGCGACTGGTTTCCTCCTTTGACTTCGGCAGAATAGTAAGGTTATGTATTCTGCTTCGATCGAATTTGCAAAATTTGTTGTAGTTGAGAAAACGTTCGTTTCGTCTGCTTAATTTCATTTATCCGATTTCGTTCTATATGCTTCTTTCGATCTAGGTAGCTTTTACAGTTACATTATGCAGAAATTACTGTGTGTTTTACTCTGAGAATTTTTTTTCAATGGTTAATTTTTTTTTTCCAAATCAGTTTGAGGTTTAGTTCTTCAATTTTGGAATCCAACGAAAGTTTATGTGGTGAATAATATTATTCAACGAGCTAGCATTTTGTACTGTTTCTGCGAAATTCACAGTTGTGAAAGACTCAACGTGTTCTCTGAAAGAGAGAGGAATCTGTCCGTCCATCCAGATTCAATATTCTTTTCAGAACTCTTATTTCTTCCTAAATTTTCCGGGGAAGTTTTCGTTTACTTCACTTCTGGTACGTTCGTCTATACTCATTTATATTAAAATGCAAAATATGCGACTGGTCAAAGACGAAATTCCCATTTCTATTTTACAGTTCTAGTATTATTTCTTGAAAACACCATGCTCTCTCATATGTGTCCGCAGGTAAAAAAAAGAAAAATAATATTAAAAATTAAAATATTAATAATTTGAAAGAATGAACGGAAGACTTATTCGTTAGTTTTTGAATTATTTTTTATTAAGAAGATTCTATAATTAGATATTGGTTGAACAGGTATTGTGATTCCGATATTTGATCTTGACCTTGTTAGGTGAGTCATGATATAGCAGTGCAAATTCAATATGTCACTTTGAATTTACGAATTGCTGTTTACTTAATTTTACCTCTCAAATCAGGAAGTGTTAAATTGACATACTGTACATTTATTTTAGATTTATCTGACACAAGATTTTATAATAAAATGAATGTATTAAAATATTGTGTGAAATGAGTGTATTTTTGGACCTTAAGTCAAACCTATTAGATCACACCTCATAACGCTGTTTACATTCTCTTCACAGTCTACTACACCCTTTCTCCTCTTTCATAGATACTTGAGTATGGACACTACACAAGATATATAATTTTTTCAGTATTATCTAAAGGTGCATGACATTCAAGATCAAAAAGCTCCCATCTATTTTTTTCTTTCTTCTTCTTTATAGCATATTCTTTGAAATGGTGATTAAGAGGGTGTGCATATTGGGTGGAGGAGCTGTAGCATAGAAGAGGAATCTCCGCTGTTCACATCCAACTTCAATACAAAAGATGAGTTGTTTCTTAATTTGACTATATTGTACTACAAAAGATGAATTGTTTCTTAATTTGACTATATTTCGTTGAAAAATATCCATTGGCTTTATAGTTTTTTTAATTTTTGTATACAAAATATTTGATTAATTATTTTATTTTATCAAACAAAAAGAAGGGAAATAATAATTAATAATACTTTAATGTATTTTGGTAAATTCAAAAAATAATTTTTTATCAACATACCTGTTCTAATTTCATTTAAAAAATTCAAGCAGATAATTATTAAATTAACTAAAACTAATTTGACTTAATTAATAATTTAATTATTTATTTAAATAAAAGTATATGATTTTTTAGTCTTATTCTATAAATCAAAAAGTAATTATTTTTAATATTTTAGTGTAATCATGTACAATTTTTAACGATCATCTATACATAATATTTTTTATTTTAATTAAATTTATAATTATTATATAAAACAATTATAATACAATCTATTTATAAGTGTTATGTACATCTATAATAACATTGATTTATCAAATAGACATGATAGAAATGATTTTTTTCATTAAAATTAAAAAATAAAAATGTAGAGATATACGCATGTAACTTCTTCAAGTTTAAATAGAACCTTATTGAAAAAATAACACGTGACTCTTATTAAACTAATAAAATTAAAAATATTTACAATAACATATAATTCTTTAACTTTATCCTTGATGGTTTACTTATATGGTTTGGTTAAATCTAAAGTATTGTGAAAACATATATAGGTGTCCACATATCTATTATATTAAAATAATATAAATTTAAAAGTATAAAAAGTAAATAATTTTTACAAAGATAAGAGTTCAGAGTTATAAGTGTTTTATTTGAATAGGAGGACAGTTACTTTAAATTAAATAATAAATTATTTAAATTAAATAGGAAGGAAAAGTGAATGATTAAAAATGACATAAAAAACAATTAAAAAATTGCATTCATATAATATAGATCACAATAATAAATTTTAAAAAATATACTAAGTAGTTTTATAAGAATAAAAGTTGAAAATTATATAATTATTTTTAGATGAGGAATTAGACGTCACTTTTGAACAATGAGGTTATTCAACTATAAATAATAAAGTTATTTTAGTTAAATATGTGATGCATTGATTCTGAATTATTATCATTTAGTGAAGACTACACAAAATTAATTACAAGTGTTAAGTACTACTAAGTTTAGTTAGATTGTCAATCTGACTAAAAAAATTGTATTAGATGTTGTTTGGTTGTATATAAAACATGCAAAACTTGATGGATATTATGTATTCATGTAGTTTTTCATCAATATTTTATTGCTAAACGAACATAATAGTTAGTATTGTTTGTTAGATCAATTTTAATACACTTTTTTAATTTGGTTTTGATTACGTGCTTAAACAACAAATAAAACATAATTTTATAAATATCACGTTTTGTCAAATGCAAGTGTTTCATTTGACTTTACACAGATATGTTATTCTTACAGCTTCATGAACAAATGCAAGCTTTGTTTCATTTGATAAGCCTTTTTATTTGAACAAATACAAGTGTACTCATTTCGTTGGATAAGTTTTTGTTGAACAAACCAAGTTAATACATAGTTTAAGCATTCATAATACACTTCAAAGATTTATAATGTTTATTGTATGTGCACAAAATGTTTGTTTCTTTGTTTTTCTCAAGAGGATCTCCCATTGAAATGTTTATATCAAGATATCTTGAAAAACATGCTTAAGTTGTTCCACACAAATGACTTTTCTTAAAAAGTGGAATGAGAATCCTATGAAGTTAGCCAATTGTATAAGGTTTTATATTTCACTCAAAAGTGGAAAGAAGCTGCCTATAATAGGTTTGACAAGTCATGTCAGTACCAAAGATTTTGTGTAAAGAAACCAAATGAATTTAATGGTTTATGAAGAGTATTTAATTTGCTTACATACTTGAACATGTTATACACAATTGAAAGAAGATTAAAGGTGAATAACCTCACAACGTTGTAAATTAATATGCAATGATTTTTTTTTCTTAACTTTATACAAAGATCTTTATGAAGAAGAAAGGTTAACGATGAAAATGCTTACAAGAAAGTCTTAATGCTCTTATGCTTTTAAGAAATTCTATAACCTCTAACTTTTGAAAAATAACATTATTTGTGTTCATAACAATGTAGAAAAGTATGTATTCAAACATTATTAGAGAAAAATCCATTAGACCTATTTATTTTTTGATTAAGTGCTATCAAACAATAAAATATAAATCATGAATATACTTCATTTGTAAGGCACAAATTTTATACAATAGATCATGTGAGACATTGTGCTTTGTCTAATATTAAAAAACTCATGTGCTCTCTTTCATTCCTATGACGAGAAAAAGTCTCATAAGACAATATTCTACATGATGTAGGACTTTTTTCCATGAGCTTCTTGTCCAACTGTTAGGTGTCATCTTCTAGTCTTTTGGTTGACTTTTGTAAGCCTAATTTAAGGCTCAATTATGGCCTAAGCTAGTCAACTAATATTTCTATAAAATCATACAATTACAAGAGGAAATACATAACTACACAATTTATAAATTTAGCTAGATGTTTCACAAGCAAGGATGTCATATTTAATGAGATTGGAATGATCATGTTGTCTAGAGATATAGAGAACCACAAGGAGAAAGTTCATGTTAAGGTCAAGTCTTTTAGAGTTGTATCAAATTGTTTAGTGGGACTAGACAATGAAACATTAAACAACAAGAATCAACCTTCTACTTCTCATTGAAGAAGGTCAAGGCGTGATGATTTGGACTATTCATTGTAATAGTCAAAGTGTCATACATCTAGTTGATGATCAAATATACAATGAGAGAACCAACGATATCAATGTTAGACTGCACTTTGTAAGAGATGTTATTGAGTGTAGACAATTTAGGATTTTGAATGTTGCTTTGTAAGAGAATTTTACATATTAAATGTGGCAAAATGGACTAATCTTCCAAATGTGTCCTAGCGAAGGATATGCTAGCGAGTTGACCTGCCATTTTTAAAATTTTTGTACTTTTAAAATTTGTTTATATATATATATATATATATATATATATATATATATATATATAAAAGTTTTAACTAATTATTTAACTGATTAAGTTATATAAGAGAAAAATAATTAAAATAATAAGAGATAACTCACTGTTAGTAGTAGAAACTCTAAATATAATAATAAAAATGAAAAACATATGACAATTTTTTGCAAAAATATTTTAAAATATACTTCTGATATCTAATAATTATATTTAAGAAAATCAGTTAATAATTATCTTATAAAGGGTAAAATGAGAATAAAAATTATGTATACTAAAAAAGTATCTATATATATTGATATAGTTGTTTTATTTATTTTTATTTTCTTTTGTTATCATTGAAACTGGTAAAAATACACGTATATGTACATGTAAGTTCATTTTTTATAGATAACAAAAAATAATAAAAATAATAAAATTATTATTATTATTATAAAAGTAAATATAAATAATTTTAATAGTTTTATTGTGAATTTATTTTAATTTTAAAAAGATATTTAAATTTAAAAAATGGTTAAATAAAAATTTATATTGACAAAATAATTATTTAAAGGATAAAAATAGAAAACAGAAAATACCCTTTATATAATAATATAGAAGTATAAATTTAAAAATAATATAAAAATAGTTATAAATATAAATATATAAATATAGAGGATGGACATGATCAGTTTATCTGTATAAGGTAATGTAGTTAGTTTCATAGGGATGGACAACGAACCCACTTGCACGTGGACATGCATGTCTTTACCCATCTCCCCGCGAACCTTACCACTTCTGTTATTAAATTAAGAAAATTATAATAATTGCGCGCAACCTACAAACAAAACAAGAGCTGTAATTTATAGGAAAATCATTAATGAAACAGTTAGTATTTTTGTTTGTTTTGTAAGAAAGTGTGCTAACAACTGATATGCAATGTATTAGTTCGGTTCCATCATCCCAATGAGAGTAGTATGTTGAAGGAGAGCAGAGGGAGGTGCGATTTTATGTGGAGTGAACCCATTTGCCAGCACACACAGGACCATGGCACTCTCGTGAGATAAACGAAAGGGGAAATTTTTTTATAGCCCGTACCTTACCCTACGCACTTTCTCTGTACCTTACACCGCCCATTATCCTACTCCACCCACCAATATCCCCAATTTTCAAGGGATCCCTTTCCACTGCATTTTGAATCCTCTTTTTAGTGCAGTTAAACGATAACTAACCTCTAATGATAATAATAAGCGTTAAATGCACGTCGAGACAGTTTCAGCAAGTTTCTCTCACCCATTACCCCAAATGTTGTTTTCCCTCTCTGGGTTTTACTTACTGTGTCCCGATCTAGTTGGGTTTGGGCTTTATCTGATGAGAAAAGCATACCCACTTCAGTTTCTTGGACATGATTGGCAAATTAGTTCTCCAACAGATCTGAGTCTCTGTAAAGATGTGCGCTTTCTGCATTTATCTTTTTTTATTTCTCCTCCCTTTTTCCTTTTTTGACGATTGAATTGCTTTCCATTTGTGTCTGACTTTTAAACTGTGCATTTGTGGCAGATTTGCAGCACCGCAAAGGATCTCCTTTGTATATAACTTGGTACGAATCTGGTTAGCTCCATGAAGTTTTCGATCAATGTGGTCCAATAGGGAAAGTTAGTTAGGGTGAATGGATGATTGTGAATCAGGGCAAGCATCAAGGAAGAGCAAAGCTGCGGAGAGCCCAAGAGTAAGACCACCGCTGGTTCTGGCAGAAAAGAACAATGCAGCCACAGCAGCCACCACCAGACGCTCAACAACAAGGGAAGTTAGTTCTAGATATAAGTCACCCACTCCTGTTACTCCGTCTGGTACTCGTAGATGCCCATCACCAAACCTTACAAGAACGACGTCTGCCTCAACCTCACAGTTGTTTCCAAAGAGGTCTCTCTCTGCAGAAAGGAAGAGGCCTT